>NC_054375.1:77808913-78119106 GCF_017654675.1 Xenopus laevis | reverse complement strand
GTATGCCTGGTTCTGAGCAAGATGTGGATCAGTGCCTAACCAGTGAGTTCACAAACTAATGTCCCTTTCAAAGCCACACATATACACATATGCACACAATTTAGGAGGGGGCCTATATACTGTTGTGGCTTCTTTATCTATTTTAATCTATTGTTCAATGGAAAGGAACCTTGGCAATGGCAAGAAAACCTTCTCCAATAAATAGAACACAATCAAACTTTATGAAGCTATTTTTTTTTATTCATCCAATCATCTTTATCCTTGCAATGTATATTTATCTCTGCACAACAACATTTCCTACAGAGTGCTATATGGCTGTGTCCAAGGCATTACATTGCCAGCAGTGGGATAAACTCAATGCTGATGTACATCGAACAAAAGTCCAGTCTGATTTCCATAGTGATAGCCTTCACCTTTTCCAGTGAGCTGCCATTAATCACAGTGTATATCTAGTTTCATGTACTCATGTTCTTGGAGCAACCATATAGCACCACTTCACATGAGCATGATATTTATCTATTTCGGGCTGATCTATGTATAGATTACTAAACATATATTCATATTACCTGCATATGATGCAGCCAGAGTTCATGTTAAGTTTTTCTCTGTCTTGGTGATAAACATATACACAGTGGGGAGTATAATACAATACTTGTCATGAATGTATGACTGACCTAAATATGGAAAAATCTTATAATGTTTTAGTCTGCTGCCACCTAATGGACAACTGACTCTGAATGATGCTGGAGGGTGTGGTTGTATTACAGTATTTAGAGTTTATAAAGCCAAACATTGCAGCAATTTCATATTAAGACATCACAAGTAAGACTCAAATGAAACGTTGTTCATACTTAAAATCTATGGTATAATAACCAATCCTTTAATTTACCATACTTAAAACTAAAATAGAATTTTCATATGTGTTTCCTTAGGCAAGGAAAAAAACCTTCACACAATGTATACATTGTATCCAATTCACAGCAACAAATGCACTGCTTAATGGGAAGGTTCAACTGTTTTAGTTTAGTGGGAATTATGGAGACAAAATGCTTAATAGGTTGCTACAATTTATAGTAGGGATGCACCGAATCCACTATTTCGGATTCGGCCGAACCCCTGAATCCTTCGTGAAAGATTCAGCCGAATACCGAACTGAATACAAATCCTAATTTGCATATGCAAATTAGGGGTGGGAAGGGGAAAAAATTATGTCCTTGTTTTAATTACCCTTAATTTGCATATGTAAATTAGGATTGGGATTCGATTCAGCCGAATCTAAATCCTGCTGAAAAAGGCTGAATCCCGAACCGAATCCTAATTTATAGTACCAGAGCTTCATTCCATTACTCTCTAAATTCATCAGCCCAAATCTGTAAGATTGTCCTGTACAATATGGGGAGTTAAGAGCCAAAGATACAATGGCAATGGAAAAGACAGGAATTTGTAGATTTGTGAGAAGCCTGAGCTGCCTAGGTCCCACCAGAGAATTTGGCAATGAGGTTCCACTCTCACAGCAATTAGATGTAGACAAGACAGTGCTATATGGAGGTGTCATACAGACTTATGGTAGAAATAAGAATGGAACTGCCAGAGTTTCAGATTATCTGATGATCTGGTAGACTAGTTCAGCCCTGGTTAAGAGTGGCAAATGACAGGGGTTTATTAGTAAATTATATGTATTTATTTGATTCAGTGAGAGCCAGAGGCATAAGGGTTCCACATCAGGATCCCAACACCTGAAGAGGGCACCATAGGTACAGACATGTTTTTAACAACAGAAACAAAACTGATGTGACCAGTAGAGATGTCGCGAACTGTTCGCCGGCGAACTTGTTCGCGCGAACATCGGGTGTTCGCGCTCGCCGGAAGTTCGCGAACGTCGCGCGACGTTCGCCATTTTGGGTTCGCCATTGTTGGCGCTTTTTTTTGCCCTCTCACCCCAGACCAGCAGGTACATGGCAGCCAATCAGGAAGCTCTCCCCTGGACCACTCCCCTTCCCTATAAAAACCGAAGCCCTGCAGCGTTTTTTCACTCTGCCTGTGTGTGCTGAAGAGATAGTGTAGGGAGAGAGCTGCTGCCTGTTAGTGATTTCAGGGACAGTTGAAAGTTTGCTGGCTAGTAATCGTTTTGATACTGCTCTGTTATTGGAGGGACAGAAGTCTGCAGGGGTTTGAGGGACATTTAAGCTTAGGTAGCTTTGCTGGCTAGTAATCTACCTTCTACTGCAGTGCTCTGTATGTAGCTGCAGTGGGCAGCTGTCCTGCTTCTGATCTCATCTGCTGACTGCTGCAATAACAGTAGTCCTTGTAAGGACTGCTTTTATTTATTTTTTTGTTGTTTTACTACTACTACTACTACTACTACTATAAGAGCCCAGTGCTATTAGTCTAGCAGTGTTGGGGAGTGGGACTGGTGTGCTAATCTGCTGCTCCTAGTAGTTCAGCAGCACCAACTTTAATTTTTTTTTTTTAATATTCATTTTTTTTTATTTTACTTTTTTTTATTTTACTACCGCTGTAGTAGTGTATAAGTTGACCTTTTAGGCATTATTTGCCCTGTAGGCATTATTTGCACACTGTTTTCTTCAACCCGCCATCGAGCTGTGTGACCTTGTTCACATTCTGTCTAAATATCCATAATATTACCGTCTCCAGAAAAAACACCGGAGTCACTTTTTTCAAGCAGCCATAATATATTTTACGTAATCCGTATCCACCGCTGTAGTAGTGTATACGTTGGCCTTGTAGGCATTATTTGCACACTGTTTTCTTCAACCCGCCATCGAGCTGTGTGACCTTGTTCCCATTCTGTCTAAATATCCATAATATTACCGTCTCCAGAAAAAACACCGGAGTCACTTTTTTCAAGCAGCATTCATATATTTTACGTAATCCGTATCCACCGCTGTAGTAGTGTATACGTTGGCCTTGTAGGCATTATTTGCACACTGTTTTCTTCAACCCGCCATCGAGCTGTGTGACCTTGTTCACATTCTGTCTAAATATCCATAATATTACCGTCTCCAGAAAAAACACCGGAGTCACTTTTTTCAAGCAGCATTCATATATTCTACGTAATCCGTATCCACCGCTGTAGTAGTGTATACGTTGGCCTTGTAGGCATTATTTGCACACTGTTTTCTTCAACCCGCCATCGAGCTGTGTGACCTTGTTCACATTCTGTCTAAATATCCATAATATTACCGTCTCCAGAAAAAACACCGGAGTCACTTTTTTCAAGCAGCATTCATATATTTTACGTAATCCGTATCCACCGCTGTAGTAGTGTATACGTTGGCCTTGTAGGCATTATTTGCACACTGTTTTCTTCAACCCGCCATCGAGCTGTGTGACCTTGTTCACATTCTGTCTAAATATCCATAATATTACCGTCTCCAGAAAAAACACCGGAGTCACTTTTTTCAAGCAGCCATAATATATTTTACGTAATCCGTATCCACCGCTGTAGTAGTGTATACGTTGACCTTGTAGGCATTATTTGCACACTGTTTTCTTCAACCCGCCATCGAGCTGTGTGACCTTGTTCACATTTTGTCTAAATATTGATAATATTATCGTCTCTAGAAAAACCACTTGAGTTACTTTTTTTCAAGCAGCATTCATATATTTTACGTAATCCGTATCCACCGCTGTAGTAGTGTATACGTTGACCTTGTAGGCATTATTTGCACAGTGTTTTCTTCAACCCGCCATCGAGCTGTGTGAGCTTGTTCACATTTTGTCTAAATATTGATAATATTATCGTCTCTAGAAAAACCACTTGAGTTACTTTTTTTCAAGCAGCATTCATATATTTTACGTAATCCGTATCCACCGCTGTAGTAGTGTATACGTTGACCTTGTAGGCATTATTTGCACACTGTTTTCTTCAACCCGCCATCGAGCTGTGTGACCTTGTTCACATTTTGTCTAAATATTGATAATATTATCGTCTCTAGAAAAACCACTTGAGTTACTTTTTTTCAAGCAGCATTCATATATTTTACGTAATCCGTATCCACCGCTGTAGTAGTGTATACGTTGACCTTGTAGGCATTGTTTGCCCAGTTTTTTTGGCCACAGCCACTGAAGCACAGAGGCCAGAAAAAATATGCCATATAAATGCTGAAAATAGTCATTTTTTGCCATACGTTGACTCAACGTATATGGCAAAAAATGACTATTTTCAGCATTTATGTGGCATATTTTTTCTGGCAACTGTGCTTCAGTGGCTGCAACCAAAAAAACTGGGCAAACAATGTCTACAAGGTCAACGTATGGCGAAAAATTACTATTTTCAGCATTTATATGGCATATTTTTTCTGGCAACTGTGCTTCAGTGGCTGCGTCCAAAAAAACTGGGCAAACAATGTCTACAAGGTCAACGTATGGCGAAAAATGACTATTTTCAGCATTTATATGGCATATTTTTTCTGGCAACTGTGCTTCAGTGGCTGCGTCCAAAAAAACTGGGCAAACAATGCCTACAAGGTCAACGTATGGCAGTTGTTTAAAGAGAACAGTAGATTACTAGCCAGCAAAGCTACCTAAGCTAAAATGTCCCTCAAATCCCTGCAGACTTCTGTCCCTCCAATACAGAGCAGTATCAAGCAGATTACTAGCCAGCAAACTTACTATCATCTGTCCCTGAAATCACTAACAGCTCTCCCCCTACACTATCTCTTCCAAGCACACACAGGCAGATTTTTCAGATACATTTTTGCCCTTGATCCCCCTCTGGCATGCCACTGTCCAGGTCGTTGCACCCTTTAAACAACTTTAAAATCATTTTTCTGGCCAGAAATGTCTTTTCTAGATGTTAAAGTTCGCCTTCCCATTGAAGTCTATGGGGTTCGCGAACCGCTCGCATTTTTGCGCAAGTTCGCGAATATGTTCGCGAACTTTTTTTCCGACGTTCGCTACATCCCTAGTGACCAGGCCAAAATCTCATATACTAAGGCAGAGAGATATAGATGAATTAAGAAACTAGTGTCAATGAACTACATAGGTGGTTAAAAGTGACATGGAGGTGGCCCAGTTGTGCATTTTGGATTGGATTAGCTATGGATCTTTAATGGCTTCCCTATCTTTCTTAATATATTTGGGCAGCAGGTAGGGCAGTTTGGTCCCATTGTACCTGCATGTGGGAATATTACCAACCTAGCAATGAAATTACTGCAGCTAATAGGACCAGATTTAGTACATTGAGATTAAATGTGTATACACAAGTAGCACTTTTTTGTCAAATAAACACGAATATGTATACATGTGCTAAGCAACAGTTAATGAGTAGGTAATACAGAATGTTGAAGCTTTCTAATGAGTGCTATTTGGTGCAGTTAATGGTACTGGTAGACAGGATCTGCACTACTGTGGGCATCATAATCTCAAAAGTTTCCTTTGATCTGGATTAAATGTAAATTGCCATGGGGAAAAAATATGCGTCGCCTGTGTTTTCTGAAGTAGCCCGAAGCTGTGGATATTTCCCACCAGTGATGTACATATTTGCTGGCGGGAAGGAAATTGCAGATATTTTGTTCGCTGTAACCAGGCCCAGATTTGTGGAAAGGCAAACATGGCCCGGGCCTAGGGCGGCAGGATTTTAGGGGGTGGCATGCTGCTCAACCACACCCAAATTGGTTCAAAAACTTTGGGGATGCTCTAAAGATACAACCATTTTTTAAATTTCCTATGCGCCAATCCCCATTGCTCCAGTATAAAGGGGAGGGGAGTGTTTTCATAGCAGCAGTAATTTGACCTCTTTTGTCTTTCCAATTGTATTTAATTCTTGAGAGTATACTGAATGCAGACTAGTGATGTGCGGGCTGGCCCGATACCCGAGGGACCGACTACACTGCACCTCTTGTGGGTCGCGGGTGGGTTCAGGTTGTGGTTGAGCACTTCTGCCTGCTCTCCCCGTCCGCAACCTTAGACTGCCAGCTTCTGGTTTCCTGTTTTATAGACTAGTGCCTGCCCCACCCCTTTTGTGACATCATTGGCAGGGTGGCGTGGGTCTATAAATGGAGGGGGATGGGCAGGTGCAGGTTGAGGTTTTCTTGACCGTACACCACTATAATGTGCAGACCTGTGTTAGCAAAGATAGACATTGTTGCTCTAGTTTCTAGTAGGAATGGACACAAATTGAATATCCTACAGATAGTCAACATGGTTTCTAAACAATTTTGGTTTGGCAGTAATGGTGTGGGCCAGCCTGAAACCTGCGGGACCCATGGGTTGGGTGGGTTTGGGCCAACTTCCACACATATCTCGCGGGCCATGAGCGCTGAAGTTTGCCATGCACCCACTCTGTCCACCACCTTACTATGCCAGCTTTCACCTCCAGTCTTTTCTTTTCTACATGCTCTGCCCCTTCTGTGAAGTCAGAGTTGGGCAGGTGCATAAATACAGAGGAGCGCTGGGTTAGGTTCAACATCACTAGTTGGCAGTGCCAAGACTTGCAGCAGGTCTTTTATACAATGCTCCTCCTCATATGTACAGTAGAATTTTCTCCACTTGGCAGCCTAACTACTTTTTGTAGTTTATTAATTTTTCATTAAAGATTCATGGGTATATTGAAATATTTAAATATATATTAATGTTTTACATGCATTAGAAAGAGAAAGCAACTAAATGTGCCTGAGGTAAAGGATCTGAGAAAGAAGTATGTTTTCAAGGAAGCTGCAGATTCCCAGGATGAAACCAGAAAGCTGAAAAACCCCAAGCAGAGATTTTAATGTGTAAAACAGTGACCTTTATAAGAAAGGGGTATATATTTTCGCAGGCACACCAGTTTGGTGTATGCACAATAAAGCACCTTCTACTTTTAGGGCAGAGACACATCTTCGGGCGACTAATCTCCCCGCAATGCCTTCCCGTCGGCTAGAATCTAAATCGACGGTGGGATGGCACTCGGATCGCTTCGTTTTCCGAAGCTGCCCGAAGTTACCTCACAAGGAAACTTCAGGCGACTTTGGAAAACGAAGTGCTCCGATGGCCATCCCGCCGGTGATTTAGATTCTAGCCGACGGGAAGGCATTGCGGGGAGATTAATCGCCCGAAGAAAAGGCGATTTGTCGCCGGGAGACTGCACTTCCCCGAATCTCCACGTGTGTTTCTGCCCTTATAGTATACTGTGGACCGTCAGAATTATGTATTCAAAACCACCCTGTACATAAAGAGCATTTGGATGCTGCTGACTGGCAATTCAGGTTAAGGGTAGATAGTTTTCAGACAACCTTTAAAATATATCAATTTCGGTTTGAGTTATGAGTGTGCAGTGATAAACAGCTAAGGATATTTTGACTGCTGTATGTTTTTTAAAGGACTGCAGCAATCACATCTAGTTTTGTGCTATAGCCCAGCTGCAATTAACCTGTCATTCCTACAGTTATTCCTCCATAACCTCCAGCAGCCGGATACCTCCCTCCCAATCAGTTATTCACAGCATGATTATCCCCCATCATATCATAGCTGATAATGTATAAGCAATACCCTCAGTTATTTTATCTTTACTGTCCCCTCTTTTTTTTTTAATTATTATCTTTATTAACTCCTATCCATATAGAGGTAAAATTAATCCCCTGGTGCAGTTTGCTAGTTTTTTTTTACAACAATGTATGCAAAGGAGCAAGTACATTCTGTTTTCCTACTTGGTTAATAGCAATATCTATCATACAAACAAAGCAAGCACACAGTTGTCAGTCTTGACAGGAGGATAATAAATACTGAGTGAGAAAGGATGACAGTTTTCGGAGAACAATGTATATGTTTTCTATAAGGTGTAAGATACAAATCTCCCATATATCTTCTTGTTTACTGTACACAACAGTTTCTCAGAGAAAACTGTATCATTATATCATTCCCTGAGCTGCAGATAAACACAAATATAGCATTATATATTCCTATTAAACCTCAGCATTTTAAAATCCTGCTGTAAAGGCAAAGGGACCAAAACACACACAAAATATATATATATATATATATATATATATATATATATATATATATATATATATATATATATATATATATATATATATATATATATATATATATATATATACTAACTGATGTACCCTGCCATTGGATGTTGCATGTTTAAAATAATAACATCATTAAAAATGAAAGGGGTTGTTCACCTTCCAAACACTTTTACAGTTGAATTGTTTTCAGATTGTTCTCCAGCAATAAATACTTTTTTCAATTACTTTTCTATTTTTTTTTACTGTTTTTCCAAAATCCAAATGTAAAGTTTAATGTCCCTGACTCTCTGGTGTTTTAGTCTGGCAGCTCAGTAATTCAGGTGCAGACTCTGAGCTGTTACAATTTTGCAACATTTAGTGGATACATTTCTCAGCAGCACTTCTGCAGTATTAGCAACTATTGTATCAATTCTAACAGCTGCCTTTAGGGTTCAAGCACATAGACAGATTCGGGTAGATTTAGTTGTCTGGCGACTAATCGCCTCTTCTTCGAGGCGACAATCTCCCCGAACTGCCTTCCCCCGCCTTGAGTGCATTGGCGCTGGAGTTTTCTTATTATAGCAGGAAGGGGGAAGGCAGTTCGGGGAGATTGTCGCCCGAAGAAGAGGTGATTAGTCGCCAGGTGACCCTTAAAGGGTGAGATTCTGCTCAGCAGGGACAAAAATAAGAAATGTATCACCTACATGTATCAATTTAGAACAGTTTAGAGAGACGGCGACCCCCCTCCCGAGCTGCTTTAGAAAGGTGAAAACATAGATTTACCTTTCACACCTAGAAAATAGAAAGTAATCGGAAAAAGTCTTTATTTATGCGGAACTATCTGAAACTAACTGGAGAGGTTCTCCAATAATCAAATAGGACAGAGGGCCTGTACACAGCATCGGATTTGCAGGCAAATTGAAAACCCCTTTGTATATGGTTTCTCATTTGCAACAATGCTTTAGTAAATTATTTATACTATGGAATGGCAAGTGATTTTGGAGTAAATGCATTTTATAGTGTAGCTCAGCACATCTGACAACTGCTAGGTATTTCTACATGTTTTTCAGTTCTATGAAATGGTTGTGATCGAATTTGTCATATAAAAGGCATGTCATTTTGGGGTATATGGTTGGCCTGGCTATATGTTTTTTTGCATTTGGTAGTGGCTGACACCCTTATGAATAAGAGGATGTTTTCTGGGAAGGTTCATTGTATTTGGTCATACTTTGTTCAAACCCATAAAAAGCACCCAAAACAAACTTTATCCACAGGATAATGAGGCAACATTTTAGCAGTAATGCAAGAGTTGAAGCAACCAATATAATTTTGTAAGGTTGTTCCTATGGAGGCTGCACATCTATGTCGTACCCACAAGCAGATTGTTGAGAAATGGCTGCTTTCCATAAACACAACCTTCCATTGTTAGTGCTGGAAATTAAAGATTTCTAGTTGGACAAAAGTCTCTAGTTAGGAGGGTTTTTGGGAATAAATATAGGATGGGGGAGGGGAAACCACTTGCAATCAGGATTTTCTATAGCAGGCACTTCAAGGATGTGTGCAAGTGTGTGTATGTCACTTTTATTCACATTGATTTACAACTAGTTTCATTTCATTGTTTCCACGTGTGTTATCAAGACCTTCAGCACCCTCATCATAGTGACCAAGTATACATAGTTATGATATAGAGGAGAATTATGAGGGAATAATGCAGGACTGTGTCCTGTGAATCCACCTACTCTCCATGCTACACATTGATTTTTCCAGCCATGTTTGGTTTTCCTTCCAGCTGGGTTCATGTATCTTTGAACATGTAACATAATATCATTTTAAATATGCACAGCTTCATGTCATTTTCTCTGTGACTGGCTTGTCTTCCATTGTAAGGTCATGGCATCTGTTTGCAATGCATTCTAGTTAAAATTCTTTGTTTCATGTATTAATTACTATATGGCCAGAAATGGAAAACCTTATAGTACAGATATGGGATCTATTATCTGAAATGCTTAGAACCTGTTGTTTTCCATTGTTTGGACCACCATACCTTAAGCCTACTTAAAATCAACAGGATTGTTTAACTACCAATATGAATTTATGCTTGTTTATTTACAATCAAGTTTATGGTACTGTTACAGACAAAGGAAATTAAAATATAATAATTGGTTGCTTAAAATGGACTCGGTACAGGTTTCTTGAGAATAGACATACCTGTACTGCATAGTAAAAGTAACAATAAAACAATCATACATACAGTATGCATCAGGGTGTTCAGAAATTTCAGAAAATGGAACACGAGTTCTAAGAACTCTGGAGGTTTAACGGTATGTAGCAGTAGAGATGCAAAAGCAAATCTTTTTAATGGTACAGAGGAACAAAACCCCTCTTTTAGTGCAGGTGCCAGACTTTATACTGACTCACAACACAATCACAGATGAGCGATATGGGAATATATCAGAGAGAAAAACAAACTGTACAGTTTGTTTCAGCATGGTGGGTTGAAACAAGTACAGAGCAAAGTATACAAAAGCAAGACAAATGTTGGTATAGGAAAAGGAGACTGAAAGAATCTAAGAAAGTGAGAATAGCACCATCTCTGCACATACTGTATTAACAATCAGTGGCGGAACTACCGGGGGAGCAGGGGGTGCGAGCGGCCAGGGCCCGCACCCCCTCAGGGTGCCCCGGCAGCTCATGCTCCACTGACAAAAACGGCCAAATGCGGCTGAACAGAGGGGGCGGGGCCCGGCTGCGCGTCACGCACCAGGGCCCGCCCCCCTCAAGTGACGCTACTGGTAAAAATCAAGGAATTGCCCAATAAATAGGACAACAATAGATTTTAGCTGCTAATTCCTGTAGAGGGTGCTATAATATCTTAACTAAGTGTAGTCCAGGAAGTATTAACAAAGAAGCAATTGTAAAGAAGTGTGAATAAAGTTGGGTAAAAAAATTCAAACTTGTGTAGAAAATGCCATAGATATAAATATTGCCATTGCTAACAAAGAGATTTAAAGGTATTCTTTCATATTTTTTTATGGTGCTGTTTTTATTTCTAAATTACACTGTTTACACTGCAAATAATTCGCTCTACCATATAAAATTTCATGCCTAAATTTATAAGTGTATTTTTTTAGTTGTAATTTGGAGTGTAGGCAGCCATCTCAGGTCATTTTGCCTGTTTATGTGCTTTCAGAAGGAACCTGCACTTTAGGATGGAACTGCTTTCTGGCAGGCTGTTGTTTCCCCTACTCAATGTAACTATTGCAGTGGGACATGGATTTTTACTTTTGAGTGCTGTTCTTAGATGTACCAGGTAGCTGTTAGGGAGCTTTTATCTGGTTACCTTCCAATTGTTCGACTATGAAGATTTTCATTCATCCAGGTCATAGTATATCTAGTATAGGTCAATCTAAAAGCTGGGTGGGTGGGGGGGGGGGGGGTGCAGTGATATAACTCAAATTTGCAGCACAGCAGTAAAGAGTGACTAAGTTTATCACAGCACAAGTCACATGACTGGGGCACCTGGGGAACTCTCAATATGTCTAGCCTTATGTCAGATTTGAAAATGAAATGTAAAAAAAAAAAACAGTTTTCAGTGCAGAATTCTGCTGGAGCAGCATTATTAACTGATGCATTTTGAAAAAAACATGTTTTGCCATGACAGTATCCCTTTAACTCTGTATACTAGACTGAAGTGCAATATTTTGGCATTGATTCCTTTCATTTCTTTTAAAACAGACAACTATACACATATTCTCTATTAAGTAAATCATGGAAGCATTATATTTTTTTTATATAGCACCATCAAGTCCTGCTTCTCTCAGGGGTGTAACTTGGGGGTACAGGCCCCCCCCCACGTAAGCAAATTCCAGGACCCAAGTGCATACATTTTTTGGATACGATTACTGATTACTGAATGTGAAAGATGATTTGGTTGAATACTGAACATAACAATTACCCCAAAACTCCCACTACTACCTTAAGAGTTTTTGAGCAACCGTTGGCCTTCAGCAATTCCCTACAGCAGTAAAGTCACATGTACACAGGGGGTTCATAATTCAGATAAAAACCCTTTGTACAATATTCCATGGATATTCCTGAATTCCAAACCAAGTTCTGGGTTCAGTACAGTTACCAAATGTAAACCAGCAATAAAGGAAATGCAGCATGTCAGTAGCTTTTTGTAAGGGGGATCAGTTTGCGCTTCAGTATGCATATCTTTAGATATTTTCATTTGATTCATGAAAGTGGCAGAAATTAACACAAATCTTTTTCATACAAGATTTTACTGTAAAGTATGATCTTTTCAAGTATACACAAATGAATCAAGCCCATAGAAGCTTCTATTCCACCTGGCTGTCTGTATGTAGCACAGAATTTTTTCATTGTGCTGCAATACAATAGTGTCATGAATGTACAGCCAATTAGAGGATGCAGCAGAATGGTAGCCAACATGGGGACAACAATGATTTGGCAACCCTAGGTTTATGGCTCCCCCCTCCACTTTTTTTTTTTTTATTTGAATGTGGCTCAAAGGAGACAAAGGACAGTGGCCTTGAAGTCAGGCTATAATAATGTATGTACTGTTATAGAAACGACATATATCTGCAGAGGATTTAAGGCATGTTACAGCATGGTCATAAAATGATACTACATTGTCCTCAAAAACTTTTTTTGCACGCTTATATACAGACTTCTCTTACTTTAAAGGGCATTATGTAAAATGGGAACATTGTAGCTAATTTGTTTTGCATGAAGTGTGATTGTATAATACCTACAGTCCCTGAGTGCTTTTACTTCATTCGATAAGTGTTTTGCAAATACTCGTTTATCAAGGCCAATCAGTGAATTATAATATGTGCATTGTATATTATGAACTTTATGTCTATCTGTAGAATAGTGGTAAATCAGCAAGCTTATCTACTGCATACTTATTTATATTCCAGCTTTTGTGTGCACCAGATAATATATACTAGGAGCAGTTAAAATCATGTAACCCCCTCCATTTAGTCAAAAGTTAATTACAGAGAGTAAAAGAGGTCAGTAAAATTGCTAATTCTCACGAGTTCTCTCATATTCAAAATGACCCACTTTAGCTCTTACATAGAAAAGAGAGTTTAAAAAATATTTCGCCTTCCACCCTGGTAGCACACAACAAACATAATGCTATTCAGAAGTGGGTCTTAAGGTGGCCATACACGGACCGAAAAAAGCTGCCGACAGACCGTGTCGGCAGCTTATTGGCCTGTGTATGGGGCCCGCCGACGGGCTTCACCGATCAAGATCTGGCTGAAAGTCGGCCAGATCTCGATCGGATGGGACAAAAAATCCCGTCGGATCGCGGCCGCATCTATTCGTTGATGCGCTCCCGCGATCCGACCGCCCATTGGTATTCGTTAGGATCCGATATTGCCCACCTCAAGGTGGGCATATCGGGGAGAGATCCGCTCGTTTGACAACATCGCCAAACGAGCGAATCTCTCAGTGTATGGGCACCTTTATTGAGAGGGGGTGCAGCAGTACTTAGGAAAGCCAGGCAGAAATCTGGCAGCAGACATCATAAGATACTTAGTGTATGAAGACATTCTTGATGGATGCCAACTGCTTGCACTATATTTTTACCTAACACTGAAATATTTCACCATAATGTTACACTGAATGTGCTCTAAATTGTTATTGTAACATCTGACTGTAGTATCTAAGCAAGCTGGTATAATGTAACATAAGATATATTGTAACATACGTCATTACGTAACATTTTTATGTTACACACAATGAGGACAGTTTTACAGGAACTACTTAAACCCACATAGCACATAGACTGTTTGATCCATCATAAAGATAGTTGCCCTTGTCCAGCCTGTATTCATTCAAATGTAAATGTCAACAACCCAGAGAACAAGAAAGGAAGGGGTTAGGAGGAATGTTGGCATTTATATGCCCAATTTTATGAGAAAGGAAATCAAAACAAAAAAAAAAAGAATTAAAAGCATCATTTTTATTGGCAGCAGAACAAATATAAGATTTGCTGACATCTCCTGGCTGAAATCAGCACCCAGATAAACTGTGAATTGACAGAACTGGAAAGCTTGATCTCATTATCATACCTCTCACCCCATGAAGGCACCAGCTATAAATATAAGCAAGCAGAGACAATTTCATTTTGCAGAAAACACTTTCACCTAGACTTCTTTGCACATATATGTATACATGACATTCAGATCCCTTCAGTCTTCTGGCTTAATATTTCATGACATCATGCACAAGAACACGCACATCCCTGGCAAACACTCTTAACGTTTCTGTAATTGTACATGCAATAAGTTTCATGGTATAACAATACAAGGTAGTTAAAATATGCAACTTGCTCCTTTAAAGTAATACTTAACCATTGTGTAGATTGTATTTACAGGTATTGTTAAATAGAGGCTCTGCGGATCTCTTGTGGTATTTTATTTTTGAATATTTCATTCTAGCCCCTCCTCGCTGCAAATGACAAATGCAAGCTTATTCAGTGGTTTTTAAAAGGTTCACAAGGCATATTACAATTCAGCCCTTGACAGCATTGTTTAAATCATGTCTGGATTTGATTATGGAAAACAATAAATGAATCTCAATTTAATAAGGTGTGGGTGGAGTAAGGGTTTCAAGGAACAGTAACACCAAAAAATTAAAGTGTTTTAAAGGAATGACCATATAATGCAGTGTTGCCTTGCATTGGTAAAACTGGTGTTTGCTTCAGAAACACTACTATGGTTTATATAGTAAACCATTCAAGCAAATGATACACAGTAGATAACAGATAAGTCCTGAAGAATCACATTGTATACTACAGAGCTTATCGGTTATCTGCTATGTATCCCGTGCCTTTTCTCCAGCTTGAATAGCTGCCCCTATAACTATATAAACAAGCTGTTGTGTAAACGATATTAGTGTTTCACAGCTAACACCAGTTTTACCACTGCAGTGCAACACCACATTAGATTTCCATTACTTCTAAACACTTACATGTTTTAATGTTACTGTTCCTTTAGCGCAACCTATATTATGGAGTGTTGTGATTTTGTGGAGCTTTTGTAACAAAACTGTAGCTTGCTAGATTTATTATGGAGGATACAATGAAGCAAAACAAAATGGAAAGAAATGTCATTTAAGTACCAAAAATAAAAGTGTGGCTGACATGACCTTTTGAAAGCTGCACACAAATGCAAGTTAATAACAGCCTGAACCATTCCTTGTTGTGACACTTGGGAACAAACGTGTCACAGCCTGGCAAGGCACATAACACACTAGTGGCAGGAAAGTGGCACAGCACACAATAAGGCGAGTGGCAGGTAATCTGTTGAATATCCCCAGGTGCCTTGTGCAATGACTCAGTGAGGAGGGTGATGCTGCTGTCAGTATTGTTTAGCAGAACGGGAAAATGCTGGATGGATTGTTTTAAGACAGACATGTCATTTATTGGAATGTTCTTTCTATCGTATTCACAGATTACCTGTACGAGCCTTTGATATCATGTTGTGAGGGTACAGGAGGCGCTGGAAGCTGCATCTGTAAAAAGCCTCTCATACAGGGGTTGTAAGGGCTCCAGTAAACAAGCAAAGCTGTTCCCATTCATGATTGATCTTATAACTTAGGTGCAGTCATTAAAGGGATGATATAACCTAAACAAGGCTTCCCCGCATTCAAGGCAGAGAACAAACTGATTACAAAGCAGACTGTCTTTTTGGTAATCAAGTTAAGCCATGAATTTCAGGATGCAGAATTGTCCAGTTTATTGTGCTTATTGTTCAATCTCCAAGTTATCAATTTTAACATCAAGGGATTTAAAGCTAATGACTTCTTCATATGTAATCTCTGAAAGAAAAAGGAACATTAAGAAATATTATTACATGTTTTTCTGTCAGCCAGTTTGTATTATCATCATCATCATCATCATCAACTACTTGAAGGTCCAAAACTTTACAATGCACTGGCCTGCACAAACATATAACAAATATCTGTAATCTGAGCTGTAATCTGAGCCGCATCATAAAGCAATTATAGTTAAACATCAACAGTCCAATTGTTGACAAACTACATGTCTGAATGATGAGTGTTAATGGGTTTCCTTACCATACTACTCATGTCTGCAAGGTATAAGCCAGTCAATTCTTAGAGGATAAAATGGGAGGCATTTCTCTGGATGTTTTCACTGAACATGTATCACAAGATAAATGTGGCAGTCACTTTTTGGGACAATATACACCTAAAATAAATTTGCTAAAAAAAAAAACAACCCACTAAATAGACCTTGAGTTGAAATAACATTCTGCCTAATCTTTAAAGGGATTCTGTCATTATTTTTATGGTATAGATTTTATTGCTTAATCATACTTTGTCATTGCAAGTAATTCACTGTACCATTTCAAATTTTATTCTTGGACCTATAAATGTATTTTATTTTTAGCTGTATTGGTGTGTAGGCAGCCATCTCAGGTCATTGTACCTGGTCATGTGCTTTTAGAAAGAGCCAGCACTTCACAATGGAGCTACTTATACATATAGTATATTCCTACTCTCCTACTAGTGTAACTAAAGGAGGTAGGACTTGGTTTAGCTGGACTTGGATTTTTACTATTGAGTGCTGTTCTCATATCTACCACTAGGTGTGTGTATTTTTAGCAATGTAGGTGTAAGGGGTATAAACTGGCCCTTTAATTACCCCATAAGCCTAGCTACAGTGAAGGGTAAAGGCCTGTTGAACACAAACTATGAAAGGACAATCTTGTTTCAGTAAGATAAAGGGAATCACAGCTTGTGGGGGCACAATCATGCTCTTAATGGCTTTTAATTCTGTATGCATTAAACAGAATAGTCATGGCTTGGTGCAGATTTATTTCACTAAAAGACGACAGTCAAGCATTGATTTCAGTGACTAAAATAAGCATACAGCAGATGACTAAAAGATGGGCTAAGATAATTACACAGAGGGTAAAGAAGAAGCAAGGAACACTATGCTCTCGTTATCAAATCATATGCCCTAGAAATGTCTAGATATAGATAGCACTGTGATCAGCAGATGATTAATGCAGAGCACTAGGCTGCCTCACTAATGAAGGCTAACATAATAAATGCACTTGTCTTTTTCACAGAATAAAAATATTTTGTTACTTTACTAAATTCCCAAATACAGTACCAACCTGTAGGCTGGAGTATATATGTATTATGTATATATACATGCACAAACACATATATACATACACACATTAATACTTCTTCCTTTTCTATAGTTAGGTCCAGAAATATTTGGACAGAGACAACTTTTTTTCTCATTTTGGCTCTGTACATTACCACTATGAATTTTAAATGAAACAACTCAGATGCAGTTGAACTGCAGACTTTCAGCTTTAATTCAGTGTGTTGAACAAAAAGATTGCATAAACATGTGAGGAACTAAAGCCTCTTTTTATCATAATCACTTCATTTCAGGGGATCAAAAGTAATTGAACAAATTAAAAAACTGAAAATAAAATGTTAATTTCTAATACTTGGTCGAAAAACCCTTTGCTGGCAATGACAGCCTGAAGTCTTGAACTCATGAACATCACCAGATTCTGGGTTTCCTCCTTTTTAATGCTCTGCCAGGCCTTTACTGCAGCGGCTTTCCGTTGCTGTTTGTTTGTGGGCCTTTCTGTCAGAAGTTTAGTCTTCAACAAGTGAAATGCATGCTCAATTTGGTTCCGATCAGGTGACTGACTTGGACATTCAAGAATATTCCACTTCTTTGCTTTAATAAACTCCTGGGTTGCTTTGGCTGTATGTTTTGGGTCATTGTCCATCTGTATTATGAAATGCCTCCTAATCAATTTGACTGCATTTAGCTGGATTTGAGCAGACAGTGTCTCTGAACACCTCAGAATTCATTCGGCTGCTTCTGTCCTGTGTCACATGATGGATAAACACTAGTGTCCCAGTGCCACTGGCAGCCATGCACGCCCAAGCCATTACACTGCCTCCACCATGTTTTATAGATGATGTGGTATGCTTTGGACCATGAGCTGTTCCACACCTTCTGCATACTTTTTTCTTGCCATCATTCTGGTAGAGGTTGATCTTTATTTCATCTGTCCAAAGAATGTTTTTCTAGAACTGTGCTGGCTTTTTTAGGTTTTTTTTTTTTTAGCAAAGTCCAATTTAACCTTTCTATTATTGAGGCTTATGAGTGGCTTGCACCTTGCAGTGCATCCTCTGTATTTACTTTCATGCAGTCTTCTCTTTATGGTAGACTTGAATATCGATACGCCTACCTCCTGGAGAGTGTTGTTCACTTGGCTGTTGTGTAGGATTTCTCTTCACCATGGAAATGATTCTGCGATCATCCACCACTGTTGTCTTCCGTGGATGTCCAGGTCATTTTGTGTTGCCGAGTTCACCAGTGCTTTTTTTCTTTCCCCGGATGTACCAAACTGTAGATTTTGCCACTCCTAATATTTCTCAGATGGATTTCGGATTTCTCGGATGGGTTTTTTTTTTCTGTTTTTTGCAGCTGTTTTTTGCAACCAGTGGCTCGTGAGTAACACGTTGTTTACCAACCCCATTGGATGTTGCTCTCAAGGTCTCAAAGCAGGTGCTTATTTATGAATTCCAGGTGTGGAGGCAAGTTTGGTTGCATAAAAATCAGGTGTACTGGGTTTTATGAGCCTCCTGTTGGCTGTCAGTCAACATAGGGGCTACAAAATAGCCAATCGCAGCCTTTATTTGACATCCCCAAGGACTTTTTTCATGCTTGTGTTGCTCCCCAACTCTTTACATTTAAATGTGGCTCGGGTAAAAAAGGTTGTATCTGAGCTTTGTACTACTCCCAGCCCAGCATATCAACTGCACTCACAGATTAACAGTTTATTAAATCAGATGGCTTGAGACCAGGACAAAAAGGTGCTTTCTACTTTATGGCAACAGTTTGACGACCATTTCCTCTTTTAATACAATAATGCCCCCATGCACAAAGTAAGGCAGTTAGAATGGGCTAATAGGGAAAGGCCAGAAAGGAAAGGCAAGTAATTAAAAAGAGTGTCTGTACACAGTTCTACTTTTTCAGATACATATAGCAAAATAACCATTACAGCTAGCCACTGTAATCTTGGAAGCACGTGGATATCTTTTTATATGAGCTAATATATAGCCTATACATTTACCAAACATTTGGTTGACAGAATTATTGGTATTGGAGGCACAGAAAGAGAAAACAAGAGCCGTGCTAGTCAATAGCATAAGAAGTTGGCCGGAGAATCATGCCCAGTTGTCTAGTAGTTTGACCCAATCTGCAGTGGAGTGTAGAGAGTCAAATGACCTTGTTAAAGGAACAGTAACATCCAAAAATGAAAGTGTTTTAAAGTAATAAAAATATAATGCAGTGTTGCCCTGCACTGATACAACTGCTGTGCAGTGGGGGCAGCAATTCAAAGGAGGAAAGACTCAGGTTACACAGCAGATAGCAGATACGCTCTGTAGAACATTATGGTGTTATCCGTTATACACTATTTAACCTGTGCCATATAGCCTTTTTTTTTTTAATTTTTGCCATTGCTACACAGCAGCTTGTTCATATGAACTATAGTAGTGTTTCTGAAGCAAATACACCAGTTTTACCAGTGCAGAGCAACAGTACATGATATTTTCATTACTTTTAAACACTTTTTATTTTTTGGTGTTACTGTTCCTTTAATACTACCATTGTATTCTTGCAATACAACTGCTTTCCTGCTATGTGTGCCCTACACCCCCTATTGAAGCTTGAATGGCAGCCCCACTGCTACATTGTTGCTTATTTATATAAACTATATTAGAGCTATTGAAGCAAACACACAATTTTAGCAGTGCAGGTTAACAGTAAATTATATTTGAAAGCTTACAAAACCCTTTCATTTTATTTGGGTTTATTAGCCCTTTAAGTTCTGCAAGGCTGTTGATAAATATTTCAAAGTTACAAAGTGTGTATGCACATAGGAACAGTGTGTGCTTTGGCTTCATTGTTCAGAGACAATTACTTTTTATGAGGACAGAAGAAATAAAACGCATATACACCACAGCTCCACCAATTACCTCTCTCTATTTCTAGTGCACATTGTGCAAGCAAGGCACAATTAATAAGGAAACCTTTCTACATTCCAAACCTCTTGCAAAAAAAACAACATGATTGGAACATTGAACATTTTGCTTGTGATGTGACTTGTAGAGCACAGCTGGGGGCACAAGCCAAATAAAGCCATGCTGATAAATGCAGGGCTCCAGTTTGTACCTGTACAACTGTTGTCAATACAGGCATGATAAAACACTATAGCAGCGCATATGCTCTTTAGCAAAATACAAACCACTTCTTTTTGTTAGTGTTACCCTGTGGGGAGAACTTTATAACTCATATGCTTTTCATTTTCTTTTATAATTGCTATTTGAGAGGTGTTTTATCATTAGTTTAGCTCCAAGTAAGACACTCCTAGATCTATAGTTTCTTGCATACATTTACATAAACAAGAGTAATTTACAGCCTCATATAAAACAGACTTGGTGCTGCAATAAGGACAGGGAGTTAAAGGCTGAAATAGATACTCTACAGCAGTGGTCCCCATCCAGTGGTTCATTAGCAGAATGTTGCTCACCAACCCCTTGGATGTTACTCCCAGCAAAGCATTTGCTTGGAATTCTAGCCTTGGAGGCAAGTTTTGGTTGCATAAAAAACATGTATACTGCCAATCAGAGCCTCCTGTAGGCTGACAGACAACATGGGCTACTAAATACCCTATCACAGCCCTTTTTTGGCACCCCAGGAACATTTTTCATGCTTATGTTGCTCCTCAACTCTTAACATTTGAATGTGGCTCATGAGTAGGGGTAAGGTTGGGGCACCCCTACTCTACAGATTATGGGTTGTCCAAACCAAGGCTAGGGTCTGTTCCATAAGCACCAATAGACAGAGCAAAAAAATAAATAAATAAAGCATCTTATGAACACGCAGGCAGGTCTAGCCATTATATTACTCAACAACTTGTTCAATGCCCAAGATGGAGGAGGACATAAAAGCTTAAACTGCTCTTAAAAAGCAGAAACCTGTTTTTTTTGTTGTTGAATCCACAACCAGATTACAGGAGGTCCCTGGAAAATTTATGATTGATGACAGCAAATATGAGAAAACAAATTAACCAGCATGGACAATATTTTTTTTTTTTATCCAGAACAGATTCAAACTTGGAAAACAAAGCCATTCTGAAGCAAAGTACAAATAAAAATTCAGCTCAAGGGGGCGGTTCACATTTACATTAACTTTTAGTATGATATAATATGTTATATTCTAAGCAACTTTTCAATTGCTCTTCATTATTTATTTAGTTTTGCATTATTTTCCTTCCTCTTTCCATCTTTCAAAAGGGGTTCAAAGACTCCATCTAAAAAAGAATTGCTCTGTAAAGCTACACATGTATTGTTATTGCTACTTTTCATGACTCGTCTTTTTATTTAGGCCTCTCCTATTCATATTCCAGTCTCTTGTTCAAATCAATGCATGGTCACTAGGGTAATTTGGAGAGCTGCTGAATAAAAAGCTAAATGACACAAAAACCACAAATTATAAAAAAAAAAACCCCCATTGCAAATGTTCTCAGAGTATCACTCTCTACATCATACTAGAAGTTAACTCAACAATCCCTTTAACAAAAAGGCTTAAGCCTTTAAAAAAGTACTCTCGTCATAAGGAGTCAGCAGCTGGGATCCATTGTGGTTTCTGCTGGAATAAAAATGCATGCTACTGTAGCTATTTAAATAAGTGTATGGACAATTGACACAATGAATAACATTCAACCTATACTATAGTTAGCATTATGTTCTCAGGATGCTGAAGCTGGGACTGAAGCTTTTCTTATTAGAAAAGGGATACACTAATAAATTAAGCTAACTTACAAAGTTAAAAAAAAACTCAGTGTTACCTTTCCATTCATCTATGGTGCGTTCTTTATTTTCCGTCGATTCGTCATAAGGTTCAGCCTCAGGCTCATCGTCTGGGTCATGATATTGTACAAAATAAGCATGTGCCAGGGCTTCTGTAGCAGCTATTCTCTTGTCACTGTCTAAAATGAGCATCTTTTCAAGCAGATCAATCGCTTTAAAGAAGAAAAGAAAACCTTTTAAAAGATTATCTTTTAGCCCCTAGCTGCATTATGCAATTTTCCAAATTGTCATTGAATTATATTCTAGGAAATGCATTTGCAATTAAGGTGATACAAATCTGCACTGCTGCCGTTATGGAAATTACACAATTGATTATCATCTGCCGTTTGTGATAGAAATTACATACAATTGATCATCATCTGGCATTTTTAATTAGTTCAGCTTTCGGCAACAATGAATTACTGTATGGAGTGTTTTTAATTCCTTAAAGGGATCCTGTCATCGGAAACCATGTTTTTTTTCAAAACGCATCAGTTAATAGTGCTTCTCCAGCAGAATTCTGCACTGAAATCCATTTCTCAAAAGAGCAAACAGATTTTTTTATATTCAATTTGAAATCTGACATGGGGCTAGACATTTTGGCAATTTCCCAGCTGCCCCTGGTCATGTGACTTGTGCCTGCAC
The DNA here is from genome assembly GCF_017654675.1 of Xenopus laevis. Classification (NCBI taxonomy): domain Eukaryota; kingdom Metazoa; phylum Chordata; class Amphibia; order Anura; family Pipidae; genus Xenopus; species Xenopus laevis. The sequence continues at coordinate 78,096,544 of NC_054375.1, read as the reverse complement.
TTTAGGAGAGAAATGCTTTCTGGCAGGCTGTTGTTTTTCCTTCTCAATGTAACTGTTTTACTATTGAGTGTTGTTCTTAGATCTACCAGGCAGCTGTTATCTTGTGTTAGGGAGCTGTTATCTGGTTACCTTCCCATTATTCTGTAGTTTAGCTGCTGGGGGGGGGGGGGAAAGGGAGGGGGTGATATCACTTCAAATTGCAGTACAGCAGTAAAGAGTAATTGAAGTTTATCAGAGCACAAGTCACATGGCTTGGGGCAGCTGGGAAATTGACAATATGTCTAGCCCCATGTCAGATTTCAAAATTGAATTTAAAAAAAAATCTGTTTGGTCTTTTGAGAAATGGATTTCAGTGCAGAATTCTGCTGGAGCAGCACTATTAACGGATTCATTTTGAATTTTTTTTTTTCCCATGACAGTATTCTTTTAAATAATGAAAGTAACAAACCCAACTTGTGCCTGAGAGCAGTCAGGAAGAAAACACACACTATGAGAATTCCAGAGAGCAAGACATTTACAAACACAAGTGCAGTGTGTAAAGAGCAATTTTGAGTGTAAGTTGTTTTACCCACAATGCATTTTTTCCATAATTCCACTTTTTTTTTTACACTTGGTGCAATTGCATTTGATGTGTTAAAACATATGGGTTGCACATAGAAATGGATGGAAGGGGTAGGCGAGGGAGTAGGAGGCTATGTCTGGAGTTCTGGAAGGAGTAGATGGACAGCATTTAGAGAGGCAAGCATATTATGAAAGGGCCATACACTGTACAGTATGGAGACGCCCAGCCCACATATTCTTTACAGCAGCAGGACAAATCATTCCAACAGAACTGTATTAATGAAATAATATTGTTCAATGAAAGTATGGAACAAAACAGAATGGATTCCAACTAACCGGTCTTATTGATTATTGCACATTGGCATATTATTGGCATAAGGCACTTAAATTCAGCTGTACCTCCACATTAAACGGTTACATTTATTCAAATGAAATATACATACCCAATGGGTTGGCACCATGAAACACCTCCTTCAGATCTTGTTGGGGCATATATGGTAATGATTCAATGTATCTTCTAGCCTGTATAGAAGTAGAGGGACCTTAGCTTTTAGTATATGGACGTACTTTTTATTAATATGGCATTTATGACAAATACATCATTTGTACCCTATTTTAGGTGGAAAACTAGCCTAGCACCTGTGGCTAAATCTATATCTTTCTGTATATGTAGTCATTCCTGCTTGGTAAACTACCTGTTTATGCCAAAATTGCTGTAGTATTCACTGAATTGTTCTTGCTGAATGGTGCATAGATGGACATGTTATACCTCTGTGCGGATAGGAACAACCTATGTGAATGTTCCTTCTACATTTATACCTTTATAATAGCATTATTAGCCATTTTTAGCTGGCCACAACTTTGCTGACTTCTTGTAAATAAAGTGTGACACTAGAGCAGTGATTAGAAAGGCTGACACTAGTGTCAAAAAGTATGATGTTTATGTATAAAGTAGGCAAAGTTAGTGGTGCAGGTTTTTTAAGAGGAGATGTCAAGCTGTATCATGAAATAGAAAATCTAAGAAATATTTCCACCTCTAAGTGACTGTTTATTTTTTCTTTACCGTAACTGCACATCAGTTGCTCGTCCTCGAGATGCCCTTTAAGTACACTCTAAATACTGTCTGCCCAAGTGGCCCATAGATATTTTGAAAATGATTTGGTGGAAATTATATATTCATATGTGTCTTGAACATATAATATTTTTTGTAAGCATAAGCGCAATATCTAAATGGTGTTTATGAAAATTCTATCAGTGTCAAAAGGGTAAAAGGCTTATTATTATGAAAGTGCAGTGTGACAGATTAACTGTACTTTAAAGGAACAGTTCGGTGTAAAAATAAAAACTGGGTAAATAGATAGTCTGAGCAAAGTAAAAAATGTTTCTAATATAGTTAGTTAGCCAAAAATGTAGTCTATAAAGGCTGGAGTGACTGGATGTGTAACATAACAAAACACAACTTCCTGCTTTTCAACTCTGAGTTAGTCAGTGACTTGAAGTCGTACCACATAGTACATTTCTGTTCAGTGAGTTTGTAATTGATCCTCAGCATTCAGCTCAGATTCAAAAGCAACAGATATGACCCATGTGGCCTTCCCTCAAGTCACTGATTGGCTACTGCTTGGTAACCAGTTAGACATCCAGTAACTCCAGCCTTTATACATTACATCTTTGCCTAACTAACTAAATTATATTTTTTATTTTGCACAGGCTATACATTTACCCAGTTTTTATTTTTATACTGAACAATTACTTTAAAGAGGTTGTTCACCTTTAAATTAACTTTAATATGATGTAGAGAGTGAAATTCTGAGACAATCTGAATTGGTATTCATTTTTTATTATTTTACGTTTTTTTGAGTTATTTAGCGTTTTACTCAGTAGCTCTATAGTTTGCAATTTCAACAGTCTGGATTCCAAGGTCGAAATTCCCCTAGCAACCATGCACGGATTTGAATAAGAAACTGGAATATGAATAGGAGAGGTCTGAATAGAAATATGAGTAATAAAATTAGCAGTAACAATACATGTATAGCCTTACAGAGCATTTGTTTTTAGACCCCCCCATTTAAAAGCAAGAAAGAGTCAGAAGAAAAAGGTAAATAATTCAAAAACTATAAAAAAATACATAAGAAACACCAAGTGAAATGTTTCTTAGAATCAGTCTTAAACATACTAAAAGTTAATTTAAAGGTGAACCACCCCTGAAATGGTGTCTAAGATGCACAAGCTGCAATGACATTAGTAAATATATCCTAAAGTGTTTTCACCCACAGACATATGCTGCAGATGGGTTATAGTTATAAATATGCTCTATTAATAAACAGCATTTAGTCTTGCTATAGTATGTTTTTATCAGGGAATAAATGGCAGTTTTGCACATTGCTAACCAGCAAAACACAATTTCCTTCCACATATTGTGTGTGCATTAATGTGATCAACTTTTTCTCATTAATGTTATATGACCTTTAATTACACTTCAATTTGCAGCAAATATTGTACATAGCAAAACCTACTCACATGTTCGGATGATATTTTCATGAGAAATTCTGAGTTCGGTGTTCCAACCACTTCCATTATCCTTTTTAATTGATCAATGTCTGTAAATATTTAGGAAAAATTCTGTGGCCTGCATAGTATTTTCATGACCTCTAATCCTCCAGAAAGTGTGATTGTATTTAATAATTATCTACATAACCAGCTTGCTGCACTGTTCTTGTTCTTCAGGCAATGCAGTATCTGGGGATCATACATTTACACACACAGTTATATAAAATAACTGTCCATGGATGAAACGGTTTTATTTGCCCTTGCTTAAAATCAGTGGCACTTGACTGTGGCAGTCAATGAAAGGTATGGGTAGAGAATAGAAAGGTAGAAATTTAAAGAAAGGCATACTCTGACCACAGACCACAATTATTATAAAATGTACGTCTTTACCGCATTAGCTCCTACTTACCAACCTAGACACTCCATATAGTAATTATCACTATCCCTATGCAGAACATACTTGACATCTTTTTCCTATTCAGATGAGTGGCTGTGCATTAATTAAACTGGAAAGGCTGGTTTTAATTGGCCCCTTTCTGTTGTTTGAAAAGGGGTAATTTGCTTACACTGGAACATGTAATAGTAGCGTTTAGAAACAACGAAATGTCAAATGTTCTATAAATACAAAAGGAAATAAGGAGATTTTAACCTTTTGTTGCCTGCTGCACTGGGAAGACAAGGTATGTTAATAGCAAATATATCTATGTTGCTACAGGGGGATGCTTTTGTCATTGAAGCTTTCAGGTAGGAGCAGAGTTGGCAAAATGACAGGAAAGTATCCCCCTACTTGCACTATGCATATATGGCCACATATACTGGTCTATTCCCTTCCACATTGGATATTTCATGGAATGAATAATGGTGAAATTATGCTCTAAATTAAACAATGTGGAGCTTACTCATGACATCTGGAAATACACTAAACACCATTTCTAGAAAGATGCACATAATGGTAAATGTGTACAGGCAGGCAGGCAGCAGGGGTTAGTTACCAACCCTGAAATCATCTGCAGAAAATGAGAATGTAGAGGAATGAGGGTGTAGAATGTTCTACACCACTTTTTTTTGGGCTCAAAAGTAACTGCACCCCCTAAATTGTTTTGTGTCTGTAACAGTCTGGCAACATCTGAGCATGTGTGTATTTATGTGAGCATATGTGTTTGTGTAGGTTAGTGCAGTATATGTTATGTAGTTTTAATTTAGGGAGCATCACAGGTGCTACACAGCTAGGATGACAGTTCTGATTAATTTATTAAAATATATTGTTATGCATTTACATATACAGTATAACTCCTATCATTATGCTTGTTTCTAGCCCAATCCATTTTCCTCCTTTCCCTCTATTTTACACTGTGTAACAGCAAAGTTATTCAGTCTCTCGGCATACAAAAATGCTTTGCTCTGACACTTGCCTAAATGTCCTCAATGTGCCTTAATGTTTGTCTCACATCATCGTTCTCCTTCTGATGCCTGACAAGCTAGGGCCTTTCAAGGTGCAGTCTATGCCACCCACAGTATGAGGAAGCTGCCACAATCTTTTCTGCTGCTATATTCTGGCTCACTAATTGTGAAGTATATACAGAAGGAAAACGAGTTAAAGGTGCAGAATTAATGATTAATGCTGGGGTTTCATATTAAGGTGGAACAGAACAGTTTAAAATAAGCATATCTAATATTTTTATTACACATTTTAGTAAGGTCTAAGAGGCAATATCCTTTACTTCAACATGACTTGAACTGGAAATGTCAAGATTCTAGCCATCCTTTGGTACACCTTACAGTCTGTTAAATTCTGATAGATGGTACTGTCTCACCCTCAGGAACCAATATGAATAAAATGAATCAAAAACAGACCAATACTGCAGAATCTTCTCTGCTGCTCTGGTTTATGGTGCCTTTATACACAACCTGTTTCAGGGGTTTACCCCCTTTCTCAAGTGTGAAACCCCAAAACCTGTTATGTATGAAGGCACAATAAACCAAAGCAGCGGAGAAGATTCTGCAATATTGGTCTTTTTTTTCTTCATATTGTACTGGAAATGCATTTTCTATATTGTCATTAATAAAAAAAATAAAAAATAAAAGATTACTCGCAAATCAATGCTTGGGAGAGCTGAGCAGTTTCTGTGGGAGCTAGCCAATATGTTGGCATGGAAATTAAAACTTAACTTGAAACATAAGAAAAAAAACCAAATAACCAACAAATAAATACAATAGAATAAACCCAATTACCATTATGCATATACTGAACAAATACATGCTACAAGTTGATATTTTGCAGGTTTTTTTAACCAATTTTTAAGGTTCAATGGTTGTTTGTCACAGAACCTCAATTCTCCAGCTTAGTTCTAAAACGTAGAAGGATACAATCATTTCCAGGAAAGAGAGCTTTGCCTTTCAGTAGCTCTGCCATGATGCATCCGACTGACCAAATGTCAACTGCAAAATAACAAAACCATTAAAGGAGAAGGAAAGGTACCAAAGCAGTTTATTGTCAATAGATTAGCCACAATAGTGCAAGCTATAACACTATTTATTCTGTAGAATGCTTTACCATACACAAGTAACATCTCTAGAAACTCTCTCTGTTTGTTTAGGATAGCAGTTGCCATATTCACTTGGTGTGAATTCACTTCCTGCCTGCATTTCCCTGCTCAGTCATAGCTCTGGGCTCAGATTACAGCAGGGAGGGGAGGAGAGAGGGGAAGAGGAGTAAACTGAGCATGCTCAAGGCGTATCCCTGGAGGTTTATGCTGAAAACAGGAAGTCTGATACAGAAGCCCATGTGTACACAATAGAAGGAAAGAAATGTTTATTTTGACAGAGGATTCAAAGCAACATTACTTTGAGGGTTTACTGGTGTATTTATATAGACCTTTCTGATAAAGCTTACTTAGTTTTAGCCTTTCCTTCTCCTTTAAGGCCATTATGGAAATTTCCCACTCTTATTATAGAACAGTTCTTTCTGTTCACAATATAGACACAACATTTGTGGTTAGTTAAAGGATATAATTGGATCTCTTAAGGGCAGAGACACACAGTCAGATTCGGGGAGATTAATCGCCCGGCGACAAATCTCCTCTTCTTTGGGGCAACTAATCTCCCCGAACTGCCTTCCCAACGGCTAGAATGAAAATCTCCGGCACTTCGAGTGATTCGTTTTTCCGAAGTCGCCTGAAGTTTCCTTTTGAGGCAACTTCGGAAAACAAAGCGCTCCGAGTGCCATCCAGCTTGCGATTTACATTGTAGCCGGCGGGAAGGCAGTTCGGGGAGATCAGTTGCCCCGAAGAAGAGGTGGTTTATCGCAGAGTGACTAATCTCCCCGAATCTGACCGTGTGTCTCTGCCCTTACTGTGCACGGATGAAATAGTACACTGGTTACATTACTAATCTGACTCTGGGGTTTGTATCACAGATATAGTAAATAAAGTACCCTTAATTGTAAGTCACGAGGAGTTCCATGACCATATAAAAGTACAACGCCAAAGGTCATGGAACTTAGGTAACTTCTAATATCCTCATATTTTCCAACAAGGGGTATTTTATTTATTATATACACAAGTTTTAGTGAGTCATGAAATATCCATTTTGGGTATGCCATTATGTTATGTTACATATGAATTTGTGAATTTATGTGAATTTGTGAATTTATGCAGTGTCTGCAAAGTTAGTCTTCCAGGAAGCTTACATTCCACTTCACACCCTTACACAAATTTCAAATTCAAAGGGTTGTCTTGGAATTGTAGCTGGTTTCTACAGGAGCTATAAAACTGATTTTCTATAAAAAAAAACTTGCTCAACAGGATGTAGGCAAGTTGGGGGTTTATCACAGCATCTTGGCAGTTGGGAGGGTTTCTGTGGGGGGCAGGTGAGAACCCAGGATAAAAAGAACGCTGGACAGAGGAAAAGGTAATAATTGTTTAGTCTAAGTGTAATCATTTATGTAGAACAGTCAATTGATTTATTTTACAATATATCACTTTAATATATGCTCATTGGTGTGGATTCATTGTCTGCTTGCTCAAAAGAACCAAAACCCCAGTAAGTGGGTTGAGGTATATTATTAATATTATGATATATTATTAATATTGATATATACTATAGAAACTTACACTTGTGACAAAAATGACATCACTACTGACCGTTTATAAGGATATAATTTGCAAGATATTCATAGCTTTTATGTATTATATAGTGAATAAAGTCCCCCTTATTGTAAAATATAAGGATATTATAGTCACTGAGGCGTTCTATGACCATATAAAAGTATGAGGCAGAAGACAGAGTGCTTTTATACAGGTCATGGAACTCCGAGGTCTCTTATAATATCCTTTTATTTTTCAAGAAGGGGTACTTTATTTATTATAATACTCAAGTTTTAGCGAGTCATGTGACAGAAATGACATCACTACTCACCGTTTATAACTGATTACATCACTAGTCACTGTTTATAACTTACAAGATATTCATGGCTTTTGTGTATTATATGGAGAAATCTGAAGAAAGTTGTGCCAGGACGGCCATAGCTTTCCCTTCGGTTATCTCTGTTAGAGTAGTTACAGGGATTCTGTCATGATTTTTATGATGTTGTTTTTATTTCTAAATTACACTGTTTACACTGCAAATAATTCACTCTACAATATAAAATTTAATTCCTGAACCAGCAAGTGTATTTTTTTTGTTGTAATATTGGTGTGTAGGCAGCCACCTCAGGTCATTTTGCCAAGTCATGTGTTTTCAGAAAGAGTCAGCACTTTAGGATGGAACTTCTTTCTTGCAGGATGTTGTTTCTCCTACTCAATGTAACTGAATGCATCACATTGGGACCTGGATTTTACTATTGAATGCTGTTCCTAGATCTACCAGGAAGGTGTTATCTTGTGTCATGGAGCTGCTGTCTAGTTACCTTCCCATTATTCTGTTGTTAGGCTGCTGGGGGGAAAGGGAGGGGGTGATATCACTCCAACTTGCAGTACAGCAGTAAAGAGTGACTGAAGTTTATTACAGCACAAGTCACATGACTAAGGGCAGCTGGGAAACTAACAATATGTCTCGCCCCATGTCAGATCTCAAAATTAAGTATAAAAAAATCGCTCTTTTAAGAAACGGATTTCAGTGCAGAATTCTGCTGAAACAACACTATTAACTGATGTGTTTTGAAAAAAAATATTTTCCCATGACAGTATCCCTTTAAGGTGGTATGTGTAATTACAACCTCACAGTAATACTTTTTAAATGAATTACCTGTTTGATTGTAATGCATCCAATTTAACATGATTTCAGGAGCTCTGTACCACCTTGTTGCAACATACCCAGTCATTTCATCATCTGCCTGCCGTGCCAAGCCAAAATCTAGAATCTCAAGAAGAAAAACAAAGTGATACAATTTCCTGTCAGCAATTAAGAGCTCATATCAGGGAGGCAGGACACAAATCCTGCCCATTTTTCCTTATCATGGGTCTTACCCTTAATTCACAGTCCTCATTTACTGCCAAATTGCTGGGCTTCAAATCCTAGGAAGAAAAATATTTATAAGCCATAAATATTAATTTGATTGAATTAAGGGGTGCTAATTATAGCCTTAGCACTCAACTAAAATTTCCTTTATCCCTGTTCAGAGGATGATGGGAATTGTAAGCTCTTTTAGGCAGGGTCCTCTTTACCTCTTGCATTTGTTACTGGCTGTTTTAGTATGTATTCTTGTATGTTTAATGTATTTATTATACAGCTCTGATGAATATGTTGACGTTTTATATGTGTTAATAATGACAATACTAAATAACTAACAATAACAGTAACAATAACAGTAACAATCCCTGTTTTAAATGAAAACGTGGCTTGGTAGAAGTTACTCGGTCTGTGGTCTCGATTTTGTACTCTTAAAACTATAGTTGCAATAAATGCTGCTTCTGCAGGAAATAGCATTTTGCAACATGATTTTTAAGAAATGAAACTGAGTGGAAGACCTTGATTTCCCCTTTCCCTAAAATTGCTGCATTTTGTAATTCAATTCAGTCAGCTTATACCCAATTATGTGTGCATTACCTAGCACAGGCCTGTAAGCCTCTGCCCAGAAGAAAATTGAAGCCATTTTATGCCTCTAAATACAGTGCTCAGTACTCTAATCTATGTTGCGGGAGAAAAAGTGAGGAATGAATGACCCTTTATTCTACTGCTTTCCATAGCAACCTATAATAAAGGTTATGCTAAGCTGCCGACTCTTTTATTAAGTAGGCAGATGGAATCCCCAAGACATTAGTGGGGTCTTTGGAACCTACTATAAACGTCTCTACACATCCCAACTAGGAATGCATGGGGACCAAATTCCTCTATATCTAGTGGGAATTGACTTACCAGTATTAAACCCCGAGCAGCAGGCTGCATTGGATGCAGAGCTTACAACTGAAGAAATAGAGTTGGCCATTGGGGCATTTCCGGGTGGGAAGTCACCGGGAAGGGATGGACTACCCATTGAAATATATAAGACATATGCAGAGACTCTGGCTCCATGGCTCCTAGCAGTCTACTCAGAGGCGGTGGCTAGCGGGGAACTTCCTCCCTCAATGAGAGAGGCATCTATCATAGTCCTTCCAAAGCCAGGGAAAAATTTGCAGGAATGTGGATCGTACAGGCCCATCTCCCTTTTGAATTGTGATGTCAAAATTCTAGCTAAAATCTTAGCAAGGAGGCTTGTGCAGGCCATAGAAAATCTGATAGGACCTGACCAATCGGGTTTTATGCCACGCAAAAGCACAGCTGTGAACTTACGAAGGCTTTACACCAATTTGTCTATGGAACATGATAATAAAGGCAATAGGATCCTGGTAACATTGGATATTGCAAAAGTCTTTGACACGGTTGAATGGGCGTACTTATGGCAGGTAATGAGTAAAATGGGGATTGGGCCAAAATTTCTAACACTCACTCAATTGTTGTACTCTAACCCATCAGCACTGGTGACTGTGAATGGTATACCCTCTCCACACTTTGTACTTACTCGGGGGACCAGGCAGGGATGCCCGCTGTCCCCACTTTTGTTTGCTATAGCAATAGAACCCTTGGCGACAATTATAAGAAATGATCTGGATATTATTGGTTGGAATTGTGGGCATATTCAGGAAAAAATACAATTATATGCAGATGATTCTCTGGTATATTTGGCTGATAGCGACAACTCACTGGGGAAACTTGCTGAGACCCTTGTTAAATTTGGTAACTTCTCCGGCCTATGTGTGAACCTTTCCAAGTCCAGTCTGTTCCCAGTGGATGCCCGATTGGATAACCCTGTCCTTAACACATGAGCTGGCAGTGGTCTCCAAATTTAAATATTTGGGGGTGGAAGTCTCATTACCGACCATGTCATATTGTGAACTGAATGTATTCCCCCCTATTGGGGCTAGTGGAATCCAAAATTAAACAATGGGCCAGCCTACCTCTTAATCCGCAAGGAAGAATTAGTCTGATTAAGATGACCATACTCCCCAAAATTCTGTATATGTTATCACACTCCCCAATGGCTATTCCTCTACGCTTCTTCCAAAGCCTTGACAAACTAATGGAACCCTTCATTTGGGGATCGGGTAGACCTAGATTGAGACTTGATATCCTAAAGAGGTCAGCCTCCCAGGGTGGGGCAGCACTCCCAGATTTTGAACTCTATTTTTTGGCTTCGCAACTGGCTCATGTCAAACCCTGGATTACCACTGATCCTAGATGTTTGTCCACTATCCTTCTAGAGGACACAGGGGACCCTGAGCTACCGATCCTTCAGGACTGTTGCATACTCGGGTAGGCAGACCCTATTCTCCGGTACACCCCTTGATACTACTAGCTTGGAAAGTATGGATCCGTGCCCAAAATATTTGGCACTTTCAGGCTCAACATCCAGATACACCTTTCTGGCATAACCGCTCACTCCGAGAATTCCAACCCATTGGGTCTGTGGGGTCGTGGTCTAGGCAAGGCATAACATTGATTCGACACTTATTGTCTGAGAACTCCTCAAACCATTTACGGCTCTCCAACGGGAATACGAAATACCAGAAACCTCTTGGCTACTGTACGAACAGGTCAAACATGCATTCCACTCTAGTCCCTTTAAGGTGGGTAAACCCCCTTTCTGTAGTGTTGGAATTGTTAGACGATCAACACATAATTTCTAATCTGTACAAGATACTGAGATTCTGTAGACATGTTAAACTCAGTGCTAATCTATACACACTGTGGCAAAGAGATATCCTCACTCTAACTGCGGAAGACTGGCAAGATGCCCTAGTAGCTCCTCGTTTTGTATCGCCAAATGCAGGATGATTGAGATGTATGTTATCCCTTGGGTCATATTTCACACCAGTGTGTCTGCACAGAATGGACCCACAACATTCACCTATTTGCACTAGATGTAATGCAGCTAGCGGCTCCCTTATGCATATGCTGTGGGAATGCACCAGCTTGAATACCTATTGGGGTAAAGAGTTTGATACAATTTCAGAGACAGTAACAGGAATTGTAAACTTGACTCCAGAGATGGCTTTGTCAAATGTAGGAGAGAACTCCCATTACACCAAATTTCAACTAATTGCCATCCGGCAGAGTCTGTTTCAGGCACGTAGGTGTATAACTATGCGATGGAAGAATCCAGAACCCCCTACACGGTTTGGCTAGAGCAAATGACATTATACATTAAGAAGATGCAGTATTTGTATACCAAAAGGGAGGTACCAGATAAATTTGAGGCAATATGGGGCAACTGGCCCTCCCCCAAGGTAATATAGCTCAGGTGGTTATAGTCTGGAATAAATGGTGAATTGCCACTTGAGAAGTGAAGTTGAATAAATTCTCATGATGCTTGTTTTTTGCTTGGTTTTAATTTTCCGCTCCTCTTCATTTATTGTTTGTTTGACCTTGCATGGTATACTTGATTGTGATAACTTGATATGCCAAATTTAACTGTAAATGGAACTAAATAATGTCACACGTATAGACAACTGTATGTTATGTTCAATATACAATAAAGGTCATGATGTTAAAAAAAAAAAAGTAGGCAGATGGACTTGTGATTGGTTAGGTAAACTTAGGTTAGAAGACACTTTATAATGAAATATACACATATGCAAACCATTTTTTTCTAAATATCTTAAGTCAGAACAAGTTCCTATGGAAACAAGCCAAGTATTCACTTTAGTAGATAGTGCTATCTAACATCTTATATCAATACATAAATTGTGCCAATAACATAATATACCATACATGTGCTGGCCCATCTGTATCAAAATGATGACGACATAAAAAGATCTCATGATACTATGAAGTGGACATAAGCAGTCCAGTATTTAGAAAAAGCTGGTTAGTCATGATCTGAAAAGTCATACTCTTTAACAGAGCAAAACACTGTACCGCTCAGTCAGCTAAAATCACATCAATTTTAAGTTCAGTAAAGTAATTTTCAGTCAATAAATATTATTTTTTTTTTTTTTTTAAAAGTAAAATCTCCAAGTTTACAAAATGTTCTGCCAAGGTGGACAGCTATTTTTTCCTTCAATTCATATGGTAGAATACAATGTTACTTACTCTATGGATGATGCCAGCAGAGTGTATATACTGTAAAAAAAAAAAAAAAAAAAAAAAAAAAAGTATATGTCAGGGTAAAGGCACATTATTTTAAAAAGGGGAGAAGTAACAACATATGATTATAACAAAACTACTCCCAGCAAGTAGGTACCAAGAGATGGCTCTCCAAATACTTCCCAACTCATATCTAACTCCAATCAGGAGACACAAAATTGGAAATCTTTCCTCAGATAACTAGTTAAACAAAAAGGACACCATCCATTTCACATGGATAGGTTGAAAGCAATTATCAGAAAATAACAAAACACAACAAAATTCTTTAAAACATGGGTAACACACATAACATTGCTTCCACAACACATTAAAAACCTGTCGGTTTACACCTTTAGACAAACAACATGGTATGATGAAGAAACCCTAAGAGAACACCCACTCATAATGGAGTCATCCCAATACCTAGATACCTGGCAACAGGAACAAGGACGACTCGCACCCCCAGGTGTCATCAAATAAATAGATTATTAGCTGCATACCCATTAAACCCTTCATAGGGTCCTATACTAAATTTTGAGCTGAAGTTTTCATACTGTTATTTTATATTGTTGAAAAAAATGTTTTTTCTCATTGTTTTCAATATGTACGGATAAGTATGGAAACATACTTTATTACATGAAAAAATAAATAAAAACATGTGATGAAAATGAAATTGTCAACTAAAAAATGTACATTATATAGTGAATAAAGTACACCCTCTTGTAAAATATAAGGATATTATAAGTTACTGAGGAGTTTCATGATAAAAACACGAGGCCGAAGGCCGAGTGTTTTTATACAGGTCATAGAACTTCGAGGTAACTTCTAATATCCTCACATTTTGCAACTGGGGGTACTTTATTTATTATAATACACAAGTTTCAGTGAGTCATGTGACAGAAATGATATCAGAACTCACCGTTTATAACTGATGACATCAGAACTCACCGTTTATAAGAATATAATAAGATATTCATGGCTTTTGTGTATTATTTACCTGTACATGCACATCATATTAAAGGAGAAGGAAAGGTTAAAACTAAGTAAGCCTTATCAGAAAGGTCCATCTAAATATGCCAGTAAACCCCCAAAGTAGTGCTGCTCTGAGTCCCCTGTCAAAAGAAACACAGCATTTCTTTCCTTCTATCATGTACACATGGGCTTCTGTATCAGACTTCCTTGTTTCAGCTTAAACCTCATTGCCCTGGGCAAGAGCATGTTCAATTTGCTCCTCTTCCCCCCCCCTTCTCTACTGTAATCTGAGCCCAGAGCAGGGAGAGACTCAGGCAGGAAGTGATGTCACACCATGTTAATACTGCAGCTCCTATCCTAAACAAACAGAGAGTTTCTAGAGCTTTTTACTCAGGTATGGTAAAACATTCTACAGAATAAATATAGCATTCTAGCTTGCACTATTGCAGCTAATCTATTGGCAAGAAACTGCCTCCGTAGCTTTCCTTCTCCTTTAATATATGATTTCAAAACTTGAGCCCTTCAATAAACTCCATACATGAACTTATCTCCCTAACTTAAAAACGGCAATTTGAAGCAACATTACATTGAAATCATTAAAATGTATAGTTAACGTTATTTGTAAAGATACTGGCAATATATAAATTCTTTCAGAAGGATTTTCATACTTTTCCCTTTTTAGCATTACTTTGGTATACACTTTACATAAACCGTTGCACCTGCCTGATTTTTGACATCTTCATATTCTGAGATCTTGAGGTTTAATTTAGCATTTCTATGCATGAATATGATTAAGCCGTCACATTACAGCACGCTTACCAATCCAACTGTCCATACATTACCTCTTATCAAAAAATCTCATGAGCCTTCTGTCGAGCAAGATGGATGGAATTTATTATTAATTCTGACAGAGCCCTAGATTATGTCATGTGAAATATAAATGCCTTAAGGGAACGGCTTACACAAAATTGCTGTAGGGAACTTATAACATTAGTTTTCATTTGTTTTGTACCAATTCTTCCTGGAGCCGAAACATAAAGAAACTTGCCTATGACTTTTACATCCACCAAGAATATATTAAAATACAGGAACCAATAAGGTGCAACAAAATACGTGCCAGAAATACAAACTATAGTATGTATTACCTTGAGGCCTCTAAGTAACTGATATATAAGGAATTGAATATGGTCATCTGTTAACTTTTGGCACTTTACAATGTTATTGAGGTCGGCTCCCATTAGATTCGTCACTAGATACCTGAAAAATGAAATATGCATAAAATAAATTTAATGAAATGTAGAACACAATTAGAGTCTTCGATTTCTGTCTTAATAATAACATACTAATTATGCGTATTATTACTATTATTACTAATTATAGAATCAGGTCAAATAAGATTAAAGGATATTTATACATGAAACCCCTCCCAAAAAACGGTGTGCATAAATAAATCTGCGGATTAGGTTTTAAGAGACTAAAATTAATGGGACTAACTTTCTATGCATGTATGAATCATACCCAGATGCAGTGTACGTATGTATGTATGTATGTATGTATGTATGTATGTATGTATGTATGTATGTATAGATGCAGGAGACAGAGATTTGTGTGGGTCTTATCAGATACACCTGCACCACACCTGTGATTCTACATGCTCAACCCTACTACTACAATTTGACCCGCAACAGCTTTATCCACATCCCAATGGCCACCATAAACCAATAGCAATATCATCAAAAGTCAGGAGTATGCGGAAAGTGAGACGGAGACGCCTACCCACACCTGTGTTTCCTACCTTCAATCCTCCCAATACCTACAGTCATATGATAAAGTTTGGGAACCCCTCTCAGCCTGCATAATAATTTACTCCACTTTCAACAAAAACGATAACAAGTGGTCTTTCATCAGTATTGAGCATTTACATGCATTCAAATTAGCAAAATTACAAGGGTACCCAAATTTTTGCACAGCCAGTTTTTCACATTTGATTCAATTTCACACAACTGAATACTGCTTCACAAAAAATCTTTGTTCAGAAAACACGCCAGTACTCAGATGTTCCTGGGAAATGAAAGACAAACCACTTATCTTTTTTTGTTGAAAGTGGAGTAAATTATTATGCAGGCTGAGAGGGGTTCCCAAACTTTTTCATATGACTGTATACTAACAGTGCACAGTATTCATCCCTGAGCAAGTAAACTTGTGTTGACATTTTGATATTATACCTCTACTTTACTATTGCTGTACTGTGAAGATATAGTTCAGAAATAACCGGATGATAAATCCAAGCGCCTCTTGCTTGCCATTTTATATGAAGCTTGCCATTCTAAAAACGATATGCCTATATGAACAAAGATATGCATGGCAGAATAATCCATGCAGATATATTTCCTGAGCCCTTACAGAAAAAGAAAACTGATTCTGCATTTACAGGAAGGGTATACACAAATTTTATTTTGGTCACATTTTTGTATAATCTCTTATCACAACAGACATTTTAAAACCTGCTGCATTATCTGATCAAAATCAACATAACAGTGTCTTGAATATTGGTCTCCATGAGTTAAAGTTAGCATGGCACATTGTCTACCCAGCAGGATATTTCAATTATAATTAACCATGCCACCCACCTTTTCTACCTTTAGGTAAGCTAGCAATAAAGCCAGTGAACCTGTAGGCACAGCATAAGGATGCAATAAAATGTGCTTGATAAGCGTTATTGTGCAAGAAGCCCTACTGAGCATCTCTGAAAGAATCTAACAACATTTCTAAAGGTGGGCAGAAATGCTCTCAGACACCAAACAATTGGTTTCCCGCTATATTCTTAAATGTTTCCTAAAATGTATTCTTATCTGAAGAATATTCTAATAAACCATTCAAGCCGTTGAACTGTACCTACTGAGCCGACTCGTATAAGCAGTACTTACACTTCATTAAAATTTTCTCCTGAAGTAGATGGTGTGAAAACATCCAGCAAGCCAATAACCTGAAAGGCAGAGAGGAGATGTAGGTTAATAATGTGCTTTAAGATCTTTTAACACTGTATTGTAACCCACATGCTGAAGGCTGTACTCTAGACAGCATTTAATTAGCTGCAATTATTTTCCACAATGCCATTTCCGATGGAGCTTCTAAAAATAAATACACAGGACTTGGTTTGATTAAATTAAAACCTGCCGGTGACTCTTTAGACTGTGTTCTCTTCCTGCTTCATGACTTAAAAGGACATGGAAACATTAAAGTGACACTTTAGTCTTACCCTTAATGTAAAGTAAACAAACAACAACAAAAAATAAACACACATTTAAAGGGGAAGGAAACCTAGTTGGCGCAAAAACCCTCCCCCCCTCCCGTGTGTTGCCCACCCTCCCTCCTCCCCCCTGGCCTACCCGTCCCGCTGGGCAAATGCCCCTAACTTGTTACTAACCCTTCTGCGCAGGTCCAGTCCAGGGAGTTCACAGACGACATCTTCTTCCACGCGATCTTCCTCCTGCTTTGACCGGCGCATGCGCAGTAGGAGCATTTCGCCGGTACGATCTACTGCGCATTCGCCAAAAGTACTTTGTGACTTTTGGCGCATGCGCAGTAGATCCGTACCGGCGAAATGCACCTACTGCGCATGCACCAAAACGCCGGTCAAAGCAGGAAGAAGATTGCGTGGAAGAAGATGTCGTCTGTGAACTCCCTGGACTGGACCTGCTCAGAAGTGGAAGAAGATGTTGTCTGTGAACTCCCTGGACTGGACCTGCTCAGAAGGGAAAGTAACAAGTTAGGGGCATTTGCCCAGCGGGAGGGGTAGGCCAGGGGGGAGGAGGGAGGTTGGGCAACACACGGGAGGGGGGGAGGGTTTTTGCGCCAACTAGGTTTCCTTCCCCTTTAAGGGGGACATTTTATTAGAATATGTGTTTACATGAGAACAACATGAAATATTATGGAAAATAGTATAGTCATGCATGGTGTAAATTTCAAAACACTTGAATCATGTGAAAATGCAGACTACAGCATTCTTACAAGTTTATGTGTTTCATCACTGGCAATTCCTGTGAATTACAATGGAAAGGTATTTTCATACATCACTCATGTAATGCTATTTCATGCAAGCAACAAAACTTTCCATGTAATTATGCCCTTAACTACAGCACTGTGGAATATGTACAGCACTGTGAAATTTGTTGGCGCTCTAAAATACTGTACATGTTAATAATAATTCAGCCTTAAATTGGGATGTGTGCATTTAAAAATTGGCACTGGCAAAAGGTGCAATGATGATCTTGAAATCGCTCCACTATAAGTTTGAATGGAAATCTTCTTTTGACAGATTATCTTTCAAGAACATGCCATTGAACATAAGTAAACCACTGTTGCTATGTCAACTCCTGAGATAAGCATTTTCTAAAATTTGTATGAATGTATGCATGGTCAAGTGGAAGAGTTGTGTCTAACTAGGGATGCACCGAATCCAGGATTCGGTTCAGGATTCGGCCTTTTTCAGCAGGATTCGGATTCGGCCAAATCCTTCTGCCAGGCCGAACCGAATACAAATCCTAATTTGCATATGCAAATTAGGGGCAGGGAGGGAAATCGCATGACTTTTTGTCACAAAACAAGGAAGTAAAAAATGTTTTCCCCTTCCCACCCCTAATTTGGATATGCACATTAGGATTCGGATTCAGTTCGGTATTTAACCGAATCCTTCCAGGCTGGTAAAATACTGGCTAGGTGGCAACCCTACGTCCAGTACATGGTGCAACGACAGAAACAGGAGTGGCAGCACCTCACATTATCTGCCATTCTGAGCATTTGCATGACGATCAGAACAACAGAAAGGTGGCCATACCATATAGACCGTTTATATACTTGGGGCATATTTATTATTCTACGTAGAACTAAATTCACTGAAAAAATTGGGTAAAAAGCTGTGTAAAATATAGCATGGTGTGTGTAATTTTATGCCATGTGAATGCCAGATTTGCCACCGTCATTTTACATTGCTTCCGGCAGTAAAATAGAAAATCCTGTTGAAGGATTTTACAAGCTTTTACAAGAGTTATGGTATATACTCTGTGTTTGATCATTGCAATATGATCTGCCTTTAGGGGAGGAATGGCTATTTACTTCCACTCAGAGGAGAACTCTTTCCACTCAAAGAGATGACAAATGTCTTAAAGGAGAATTCAACCCTCTAGGCGCAAAAATCCATCCCCCTCCCACCTTCTCCCCAGCCTACCAGCCCCCCCCCAGGCAAATGCCCCTAATTTGTTACATACCCCTCCTTCTAGGTCCTCTCCAGCGAAGTTCACGGCAGCCATCTTCTCCCGAGTGCTCTTCTTCCAGTAATCATCGGCATTTGGTGGCGCATGCGCAGTAGGATGCATTTGTCGGTTCGGATCTACTGTGCATGCGACAAAAGTCACGAAGTGTCCCGAAAAAGAAATCGGAAACTTTGTGACTTTTGGGGCGCATGCACAGTAGATCCGTACCGGCAAATGCATCCTACTGCGCATGCGCCACAAAATGCCGATGACTACCGGAAGAAGAGCACTCGGGAGAATATGGCTGCCGCGAACTCCGCTGGAGAGGACCTAGAAGGAGGGGTAAGTAACAAGTTAGGGGCATTTGTCCAGGGGGGAGGAGGGAGGGGGGCCTACGCAGGGGAGGGGGGAGGGATTTTTGCGCCTAGGGGGTTGAATTCTCCTTTAAGCCACTTACTTCACTCGTATTAGAAAGAAGGGAACTGCAATGGGAAAAGGGCAGGGAGGGGATCGGGCAGCTGTTTTAATCTCCAGCCCAGATCCCAGTGCAGATTCCTTCTCCCTAACACGATCTGTAGATGCATTTCATCAACACGGAGGCCTGACAGAGTATGAGGGCGTCAAATTGCACCCTAGGTCTGAATCTGGATATGGCTACTTCAAAAGTCACTGCATCTAGTGATCTTTAGCTACCAATCAGCAGGCAACAATTACATGGCATCAGTATGAAGCCAAACATGAAAGAGAAAGTGTGCATGCTTTGTAACATTGAACACATCATTAAATTATGCCATATTTCAAATCATTTTACATATGTCCAGACTTTGCAGATGACAAGTAGTCTTATAAACACAATCTGATAAAGAAAAGGAGTAACATTTCATTTTAGAAGCATTGTCCGAGAAAAGAATGTAAAAGTAATGTTTGAGAGTTTGGGGTTTTTACCTTGTAAGTACAAATGCTATAGAAAATGTGTATTTGCCTCACATTGATTATGAACAATAAAAAAAAAAAAAAAAAAAAAAAGAATTCAGGTTTTTATTCAGTATATTGCTTCAAAATAGCATCATATAATGGAAAATGCCATTAGGTAGGATGTGTCATGATAAAATACTAAGATTCATTGCTGAAATGTACAGCCTGGAATGCTGCCATGGCAACTCTTCTCTTCTCCCCTTGATCTGAGACAGAAAGACATACTGCCAATATGCACACACAACTATGTGTGCACAGGTAGAGACATTTGAACACACATTCATTTTCTATAGCAAGTGTGAGCAACTTTCGAACTTACAATGTAAAAACAGGAAATTCACAAACATTACTTTTGCATTCTTTTCTAGGACAAACCTTCTATAATTGAATTTTACTCTTATTTTAAGGACAGGCATATTGAACCTGCCCTGGCTGTGGCTAAACTACACTTACACAACTAACAGCCTTTGGCAGCAGGAGGATGTTGAAAGTTATAGTTTAACAAAATAAGTGTCACACTGTTCTGCTAATGACTCCTTGCTAATAATTAGGAGTATACACCTCCGTTCTTATTACAAGATTCACTAAACAGTTTCACAAGCTTCTCAGTGTAGGTAGTTTCTTACATTCTCATGCTTCATATGCTTGAGCAGCCGCAGTTCCCTGTACGTTCGCCTTGCATGAACTAGTGACTGAAATGGCCTGGAGAGCTTTTTTACTGCCACCTTTTGTCGTGTCTTGGTATCGAATGCAGAGCTAAAGGAATAAATACACAGAAAATAAATTAGAGAGAATACAATGTAATATTTATTATTATTATTATTAACAAAATTATCTCTGAAGTTAAAGGCATACAGTCATGGGTAACCATTTTTTTGCAAAACGCATCAGTTAATAGTGCTGCTCCAGCAGAATTCTGCACTTAACTATGTTTTTCAGGTTTTTTTCTGTTTGTAAGTTTCCCAGGAGCCCGCGGTCATCTGACCTGTGCTCTGATAAACTTCAGTCACTCTTTACTGATGTACTGCAAATTGGAGTGATATCACCCCCCCCCCAGCAGCCTAACAACAGAACATTGGGAAGGTAACTAGATAGCAGCTCCCTGACGCAAGATAACAGCTGCCTGGTAGATCTAAGAACAGCACTCAAAAGTAAAAATCCAGGTCCCATTGCGACTCCTTCCAACAGCCTGCCAGAAAGCAGTTCCATCCTATAGTGCTGGCTCTTTCTGAAAGCACATGACCAGGCAAAATGACCTGAGATGGCTGCCTATATTACAGCTGAAAAGAAATACACTTGCTGGTTCAGGAATAAAATTATATATATATATATATATATATATATATATATATATATATATATATATATATATATATATATATATATATATATATATATATATATATATATTATATATATATAGAGTGAATTATTTGCAGTGTAAACAGTGTAATTTAGAAATAAAAACTACACCATAAAAATCATGACAGAATCCCTTTAACAACAAACAAAGACAATGAGGAAGGGTTGGACATTACATCAGACCACAGGCAGCCAGAGGGCTTCTTGTACCTAGAAAATAATCATACTTCTGCTTTCATCTGCTACTTATTTATCCCGCCCTGGTGGAAAAGTCACACAGATTGTGGTTAATCATTATTGGGGCCGCTCAACTTTATATTTACATATAGAGAGTGAGAAGGAAGTTGCAAATCGTTCTCCCATTATACAGATATATTAAAAACTTTTTTACTCTGTGTATATCCATTTCTTATTTAATAACTTCCTAGTGATAAAGTTTTGTACATTTTTAGAAAACCGAATACAACTGAAAACAAATGTTATGCTTTTTAAGGTTACATTTCCCCTGATCTTGAGTCACACTAAATGGTTAAATCTGTCACAGTGGAACTGGCTTTCTTGGGCTAGGGAAGTTGTGGTTAGCCACTTCCTATTGTGCATTGAAAGTGTTGTAGTGCTGCCTTATCATCTACCAAAGGTGCAACAAAATGAAAGTGTGTGTAAGGACCATTCTACGTGTATTCATTTTTGCCAAAAACAATATTCCCATGCTTCTATCTTAGGCACACAGGCAGATGTACACCAGCGGAGAAAAGCCTAATCTAATGACTTCTGCCCCATATATGTGTGTGCAACGACAGGCACGGGATCAGGCAGTCAGCACACATAACACACAAAGTGGATTTTGGTATGCATGCCTATCAGTACATACTTACAAGGGACAGAAGGCAGTGTTGAGCTTTTCTCCTTTAGTGTATATATATAAAGAGGCCAAGTGGATACGGACTTTAGACACAGTTGCACCCAGGGGCCTCAATGAAATGTACTCATTGGCATGTTTTATTTAAGAAGACTCCTGTCCGTCCTTGTCCTTTTTCTTTTTTTTTCTCCTTTTTTCCTGTCCCTAGGACTAATCAATATCGTACTTACCTTGAAATATTGGCAGTACGGCTCTGTTCGTGTTTTTATTTTTCTTGGCACGGGGAATTGTTCTACACGATAAGTGGGACATGGGAGTGGCGACATATAGATACACTATAAGTGGGATTCATTCTTTTACTACATGTACTTGACCTCAGAACTGGGTATCAAGGAACCACGCTAACAATATATACAATATAGGTGCTATAACAATGGTTCAAAATATTCTCCTGACAATCACATGTCAGGGATGAATTTATACTTGATTATATTTGACTGGTGCTTTTGGACAGGATTATTCTACCCTGTAGAAACAATAATAAGAGATAAGCAGTCCATGCGGTTCAATATGTGTAGTACACGGAACCATTGACAGATTAATATATGACCAGACCCCTATTCCAATTAGATGCTATATGGCTCTGGAAGGGCTGTTATTAACTTAGTAACTATGTACCCCCAAATGCTGCTACATATTATTATTTATAGATTAAAAATTCTTTGGACCAGCTTGTTGCACCGGAACACATGGATACCTTTGATAACTTTGTTTTGGGATGTGTCATCTGTACAGTCCTTATGTCTCAAAGAAACTATATGAGTCACTATATACATATATTTTTTAAGGTTTTAACAAGGCTAACTTTTTTCACTTTTTTCACACTTTTTATATAAAAAATTTTTTAACATGTATTTGGAATTTTTAACATGTATATGGAATTTTTGTTAATGGATTCAGTAATTTATGCTAACACTTTAATGCAGAACACTGTTGTGAATATATAACCAACTCTGCTCACTAATTAACTCTGTTCACTGATTGGTTTATGCTTGTATTTATGGATCACGTGATGACTTCTGGGTGCATCCTGACGACGGTTCAGAAAGAACCGAAACGCGTTGATGTGGGGTAGATTGTAACACTCCAATAAAAAGTATTCTTCACAAACACCCGTGAGTGCTCTTAAATGATCTAATATGCAAACCCTTGAAGCAGCACCCGGGGCTCGATGATTTGAGGGTGAGTGCCGGTTCTACTACACCATTGTTGTTTACTGTGCTTTGCACAGTTACCGTGCACCCCAGCAGAAGGAATTTGATGGACTTTCATTATGGCTATTAATCGCTATTTAAACACTACCCACTACAACCAGGAGTCAAGTTAGAGGGACGGACAGGAGGTGAAACAGAGCCTGAGAGGTGTTGATAAGAATTGGGAAAGACTCACTGTGAGGGTGCCTATGCTGAACTGTGTGGCTGCCGGTTCCGCCTTGGATGCTTTGCCGATAAGCTGGATATTATCCATTTACGCGTCCGTTCTGGACGCTAACGGTCACGTGAGTACCGCATGGTAGAGACGCGACCGGAAGTGCGGTGCATCACACAGTACCGGCCGGCCCACAGTGTGTCGCCTGTTCCCTGGCTGCGGACTAGGCAAGGTGAGATTAAGCCTTGGCGACTTTGAACGTCACGGATCAGGGTCCCGGATCCGATGTATGCCTGTGAATTGTGACGTGCTCCGTCACTTGCTCTGGGGTGGTTTCCGACGGCTGCGGCTTCCATGTGGAACGGCCTTTGGGGAGTGACACAAGGAAAGTGCCCAGGGTAGAGAGAAAATTGCCGCTGATTACGCCATCTAACTATAACCTGCAATGTGAACTGTGTAGGAGTAGCTGACGAGCTGGATAACCTGAGACAGAGGGAGTTGTGAACCAACCCCAAAAAATCCCTGATTGACGCTGGTGCTACCGCAAGTATTGTTCCATGGTTATGATCACTGTGATTAATACAGGTTTAATAAGGTCCAGTTTATTGGGAGAACTTACAACCTGTTTATATGGCATGCCAAGTGAAGTAGTTAAAACTGAGTAATACAGCCTATAAAGTGAGAGGGTTGTTAGAACCACTGGACCTCTATACATGGTTAAAAGTGGATGAGTTGCAAGCCAGAATTGACAGTATTGACTCTAGATTATTTCATCAGGGCCAGCCAATAATAGTCGGCTGTGAAGGCCCAGTGGCCAGGATTACCACGATTTGCTCCAATCCTCCTGAATTGATTTTGGTTTTGTTAACAATATATATATATTTTCTTGTATATCTGCTGTGCTGATCAAGCCAATGGATGAAGAAACAAGAGCTTCCTCTTTTGATGTGGATACCACTGGTGAATTCACCTTCACGCAAGATGATGTGAGTCGCATATTGTTTACAGAATCGACCGCCACTGAAAGGGTGGGTAAGTTGCCTAAAGATTTATTTAATCAGCTAAATGGTCTCAAAAAGAGGGAGGTTGATTTTTACTTGCATGGCCTATACCTATCTGATTATTATAGGCAGCGTAAGATTCCAAGGGGCTTCCGAATTCGTAATATTCCAACCATTGGCCGCGCTAGCCCTGAATTTTGCAGTCGCTGGTGTGGCATTTTGAACAAATGCTCCTTGGATCTTATGTTGCTAGTGGTTGAACAATCTGGGAAAGAACTTAGAAAGATACGGGCAGAGATCGGTGAGCTTGAATCGACTGCCATTCCTTTAATGGTGGCTGATCAGTCCACAAATTGGAAAACAAAATTAGAAACTAGCATTGAGAAATACCGACAGGAGTTGATTGCATTTAAACAAACCAAAGTGATCAAAGTAGATTCTGACTACAGGGACCGCCGAGTTTATGGGTGGTTAATAGGGAGACAAGACACAGACAGGTGGTCTAGACGGAGAACACATAGGAGAAATTTTTCCACGGTAGACAGCTCTGGGGACTCACCCACCTCTGATATTGATACACCCAAAGGGCCCACGGCATGTGCCTCTCAAGAGAATATCCCCAGCGGAGTTGTAACCCGCACTCATTTTTTAGGGGAGGCAAAAGGAAAAGGAAACATACCAGGAGAGGGGGGTACAAACCGCCGAGGCAGACCACCGAGGAAGGTGAACATGTAATATTTAACTTGAGCAAGCACATGCTGACACAGGGCGAGGCTTCTCTTCTGAGCAGGGGTTTGTCATTTGTTCCGGTCCAGCGGACCGATGAATTCAATCTGGAGATTGATTTATATCGCCTCCAAAGGAAATTGAAATTGAGGGACTTTTTTAAAGACAGGCCTGATGCTCAAGTAGAGAAGTTTCGCCCCGTCAGCAGGTTTGAACCACCCAACACACCGACCTCAATAAAAACCTACTGTGGCATAGTGCAGAGGGACTTTAAAAACAGTATTTCCAAACAGGATAAAGTTTATTCCAATTTGAACAAAATTGAGCGGGAGGCCATACGAACCCTTAGGAGTGACAGTGAACTGATTATTCGGCCGGCCGATAAGGGTGGGTCTATAGTCCTACTTGACCGTGCATTCTATAGAAATGAATTGTTTGGACAATTGTCAGACAAACGGACCTACATGCAATTACAAGGGGACCCTACTGAGAGGTTTAAGAAAGAAATAGATCTCCACCTCAACACAGCTGTAGTCAATGGGTGGATTAGTGAAAAATGCTGCCAGTATCTTTCTGTAGAATTTCCCAGGTGTCCAATTATATACACGTTGCCGAAGATACACAAATCCATCACCTCACCCCCTGGCCGGCCTATTATTTCTGCACGTGGATCTCTTCTTTCAAACATTGCTTGTTACCTTGATACATTCCTTCAACCCCTGTGTCTAAAGATGCCCTCCTACATAGCTGATACACCGGCCATTCTTCAAATCTTGGCCACGCTGGGTCCACTCCCTGATGACACTATTTTTGCCACGCTTGACGTGTCTAGTTTGTACACTATTATACCGCTTGATCAGGGTGTCTCAGCTTGTAGGACGGCATTGATCAATGGACACACGGGGGGGCCACCGGTTGAATTTCTTTGCTCCCTACTGGAAATGGTACTTACCCGGAATTATTTCCGTTTTGAAAATATCTTTTATTTACAACTGACGGGCACGGCAATGGGGTCCAACGTGGCCCCCTCCTATGCAAATCTATATATGGATTTTTTTGAAAAAGAACATATCCTTTCTAAATATGTTGACCAACTATTTCTATATAAGAGATATATCGATGATGTGTTTCTGATATGGCGGGGGGACCAAGTTGGACTCCAGACATTTGTTGCCGAATTAAATGCCCTTTCTACTCCGGTCAAATTTACATTAACCCTTGATCGTGATACGGTTGATTTTCTGGACATCAGAATTTTTCGTACGTCCAATGGTGTGGGCACTTCTCTTTTTCGTAAAGACACAGACAGAAACACGGTTTTGCATGCGCACAGTTTTCATCCGCCCTCTATTTTGAGATCCATACCATACACACAATTTCTTAGAGTTGTTCGCAACAATTCTGATTTTGGGCGGGCAAAACAACAGGCATATGAGATGCATGAGAGATTTGTACAACGTGGGTATCAGAAAGAGTTCTTGGACAAGGAATTGGAAAGAGCTCTCTCAAAAGAGGATACAAACAAGTCTGTTACCAGGTCTGGCGAAGTGAACAAAGGGGACACTCTAACCTTTGTTTCTAACTTTTCGCCTGCAAGTAAACACATATGTACATCCATTAGAAAGAATTGGCCCATACTACAAATGGATAACAGCCTACCATTCACTGAAGTGGAGGCGCCGAGATGCGCATACCGGAAGGGTCGGGCCCTGCGTGACATGTTGATGGTCACGGACTTGCAAAACATTCGGGAGACTACGTTGCCACAGACATGGCTGAAATCGAATAAAAAGATATTTAATAAGATGGGCTGCTTCAGGTGTAGCGGCTGTATCACGTGTGGCTTCCTTCTAACTGGATCTCATTTCACCCATCCTCACAGTGGTAAGAGATTTGAAATACGATATCGATTAACTTGTCTTTCTGAATATGTGGTTTACTGTATTATTTGCCCTTGTGGCTTATACTATATTGGGAAATGTACCACTACTTTTCGGATTCGGATGAACAATCACAGATCCACCATACGCACGGCTCTAACCTCTGGCAAGGCTGACAGTCCACTTGCGAGACACTGTGTGAGATTTGGACATTCGCTCCCCTCCATACGATGTGTACTAATTGATCATGTCCCCCCACTTAAACGTGGAGGTGACAGGGGGAGGATATTGCTTCAAAAAGAGGCCAAGTGGATACGGACTTTAGACACAGTTGCACCCAGGGGCCTCAATGAAATGTACTCATTGGCATGTTTTATTTAAGAAGACTCCTGTCCGTCCTTGTCCTTTTTCTTTTTTTTTCTCCTTTTTTCCTGTCCCTAGGACTAATCAATATCGTACTTACCTTGAAATATTGGCAGTACGGCTCTGTTCGTGTTTTTATTTTTCTTGGCACGGGGAATTGTTCTACACGATAAGTGGGACATGGGAGTGGCGACATATAGATACACTATAAGTGGGATTCATTCTTTTACTACATGTACTTGACCTCAGAACTGGGTATCAAGGAACCACGCTAACAATATATACAATATAGGTGCTATAACAATGGTTCAAAATATTCTCCTGACAATCACATGTCAGGGATGAATTTATACTTGATTATATTTGACTGGTGCTTTTGGACAGGATTATTCTACCCTGTAGAAACAATAATAAGAGATAAGCAGTCCATGCGGTTCAATATGTGTAGTACACGGAACCATTGACAGATTAATATATGACCAGACCCCTATTCCAATTAGATGCTATATGGCTCTGGAAGGGCTGTTATTAACTTAGTAACTATGTACCCCCAAATGCTGCTACATATTATTATTTATAGATTAAAAATTCTTTGGACCAGCTTGTTGCACCGGAACACATGGATACCTTTGATAACTTTGTTTTGGGATGTGTCATCTGTACAGTCCTTATGTCTCAAAGAAACTATATGAGTCACTATATACATATATTTTTTAAGGTTTTAACAAGGCTAACTTTTTTCACTTTTTTCACACTTTTTATATAAAAAATTTTTTAACATGTATTTGGAATTTTTAACATGTATATGGAATTTTTGTTAATGGATTCAGTAATTTATGCTAACACTTTAATGCAGAACACTGTTGTGAATATATAACCAACTCTGCTCACTAATTAACTCTGTTCACTGATTGGTTTATGCTTGTATTTATGGATCACGTGATGACTTCTGGGTGCATCCTGACGACGGTTCAGAAAGAACCCGAAACGCGTTGATGTGGGGTAGATTGTAACACTCCAATAAAAAGTATTCTTCACAAACACCCGTGAGTGCTCTTAAATGATCTAATATATATATATATATATATATATATATATATATATATATATATATATATATATATATATATATATAGGGCAACAAAAACCGCGCACAAAGGACTTGTATAAGTGAAAAAAGATAACCATTGGTTATTTTTGGTTATCTTTTTTCACTTATACAAGTCCTTTGTGTGCGGTTTTTGTTGCCCTATGAATTTTTCAAGTTAACCTGCACCTAGGCAATTACCTTAATGATTTGAGTGCTCCAGCTACATGCATAATTATATATATATATATATATATATATATATATATATATACATATATACATATATATATATATACACATCAGCTTAAAGAACATAAACACGAGTCATTTCTGCAAAAACGTTTACCAATCTTGAATGAGTTGAGGACCGTACTCAACTATATACATAACTGGCACCCTTATTTCTCTTTCTACTACTGTCAGACAACCCTTGTACAAAAAGCCATACCAATAGGACTATAGGTGGCTGCAAATCAAAAAGAATTCCCATCAATCCTCTCTTATTGCTACCAGTGTCTATATAGCTCCTATTACATTTAGCACTGCCTACATCTGATCATTGTGAGCAGGCCCCTGATGTCCATTACTCTTGTGGGCCCTAGGAAGCCTAGTCAGTGACTGCATAAAAGCCTTACACATAGTAAATACCAGCCCTTAGAATATTTTTTTAATCACATAGGGCTGGTCTATCAACTCTGTAAGGCAATACATTGTTATTGCTACTTTTTATTACTCCTCTTTCTCTTAAGGCCCTCTCCTATTGATATTCCAGTCCCACATTCAAACCTATGCATGGGTGCTAGAAAAAATTTGGCCCTAGCAAACAGATTGCTGAAATAAAAAAAGCTAAATAACGCAAAATCCACAAATAATAAAAAATGAAAGCGAATTAAAATTTTCTCAGAATATCACACGCTACATGATGTGAAAAGTTAATTTAAAGATTAACAACCCCTTTAAGTGACGCCTCCAATCTGTCCTGACAGAATTACATTTAAGGTTAGTTTAACATGCAGGTTTGATGAAAACGTAGGTGTGAGCCAATTAATCAGCAATTTAAACCAGTCGCAAGTAACATAAAACATAGAAATGCATGTTAAATGCATAAAAACAAACGTAACTGTGTTATAAAAGCATATAAATGCATAAGTCAGATGCACAGAACAGAAAGGCATAAACAAACCCTGCTTCTGACTACAACTATATTTGCAAATAACGAAGAAAAACAATAATGTATATTGGAAAGTTGCTTAAGATTACATATATTTTCATTTTTTTTATACTTTTTTTTTTAAATAGTTTTTGAATTATTTGCCTTCCTTGTGTGCCTTTTGCAAATGGAAATTTGATAAAATGTGTACAATACAGTAGCCATTAAAGAAGCAATATACCCGATTGTTCATCATGAGCTCAGGGAAAGGGCTTGTGCTGAACATACTTTTTGCTTATTGTTTTAATAATGAGATTTTTTATTTCTTTGTAATGTTAGAGCAAAACATGGCAAAATAGGAAACTGAAGCAACTCCATGTACTGCATTATAGACCCAACCAAACTGTCACAACAAAGGGGGAAGGGAGAGGGTTGTATTCTGGTAATCTAATCATCTACCTTGCATAAACCAGTTTCCCTGTTTAGCTCAAGAAATAACAGCTTATTTGTAATATAAACAGTAGGCAAAAAATTATGTTCAGCCAAGTCCTATTCACTGAACTCGTGTTACCTTTAAAGAGAAAATATACCCACTTTTTTGACATGAGCTCATTCAGCTGGGCTTGTGTAGAAAAAGTAAATAACGACTATATAAACTGCTAGAAATAAAAATAAATGTATTTCAAATATAACTGATTCCACAGATTGCAAAAAACCATGGTAACTCTTATGAGCAACTTCCCACCATTCCTTAGGGTACTGCCACAGGGGGAAATTTGCCCTACAATGGACAAAAAATCTTGCATCGCTGCAAGTAAAACACATTACTCTTTGCAATCTGGCTTAATTGCAGCAATTTAAAAAAGCATTCTGTTAAGCTGGATCACTGCTAGTAATGTATTTTACTTGAAGCAATCTGAAGGTAAGTGAAGGGGGAGGGAATTGTCATATATGTCACCTGCGCTAGCACAGATTTACTTTACGTATCTCTCTGTGTGCCAGTACAATGAGGCGGACCGTAGACTGAAAATTTTTCTGCTTTGCTAAGCTTGCAAAAGATATCTAGGCTGAAAGCAGCATAGCCTACAATAGGGGTGCCCAAAAGGAACATCGGGATCTACCAGTGGATTTTTAGTTGGTGATCAGTAGATCTCAAGACACTGTCAACAAACAGCTTGTCTAAATCTCCCTCCTGTTTCATGCTTTTCATTCAGATATTTATCATGCTAAGGTTATGTAAGAAATAGTTGTTTGTTAAATATAGCAATATAAATTCTCTCATAAATCAATATAATATTTAAGTAATATTTTCCATGGAACAGAATGCCAACAATGCTTTTATGATGTAGATCATAATGGGGTAACATCACTAAAAATAGATCTCGCATTATTAAAGTATGGGCACTCCTGGCCTACACGCTCTGTCCTTTCCCTTAGTCACACAATGTAATGCAATCCCACCATTATCTTACCACCTCCTATTGAAAGCAGAGAGACTTAAAGTCTCAGATAACACTTCACAATGTAAAAAGATGTGGGTGGGGTGGCATTACTGGATAAGGCTAGTGCTACATGGGGCTGAAATCGACCTGCTGAAATACATAGGCTGAAAATCAGCCCCTAAGCGAGCATTAGCCTCCTCTCCTGCCTGCATCCATAGCTGTTGTGTTGGCTTGGGTGCAGGCACATGAGGTTGATTTTGGCAAAGAAACATGAGAGTTTGCATTTTGGAGCTGAGTCGCGTGTTCTTGTACCAAAACCAACACAACAGTTCTGGGTACAGGCAGGAGGCTAATAAATGCAGGTTGAGAATTAAACCATATGCTCCTATCAGCTTTCTGATGTGCCAGCACCAAGAGCTACTGCTTTGGCCCAGGTGCGTGTAAATAGAGCGTACTTCAGTACAAAAACAGGTGAGTTTTCATTTTAGCACTGAAATCCACTCCTTGCGTCTGCACAAAGCCTAAATAAGCTGGTCGGGCACTAGCCTTAAGATAGCCATACACGGGCAGATTAAAGCTGCGATATCGGTCCTTTAGACCGATTCTGCAGTTTATCTGCTCATGTGTGGGGGCTCCCGACGGGTCCTCTCGACTGATATCTGGACGATTTTTGGCCTGATATCTATCACTCAAGTTTGACCGCATTGGCTAGTTGATGCGGTCCTGCGACCTGTCGGTGCCCATTCGTAGCATTGTAATCCGATCCCCAGGGCCGTACGTTCGGATTCACCCGATATCGCCCAGCCATTAGTGGGCATATCAGGTTAAGATCCGCTCGTTTGGCGACCTTGCTAAACAAGTGGGCATATCAGGTTAAGATCCGCTCGTTTGGCGACCTTGCCAAACAAGTGGATCTTATGGTGTATGGCCACCTTTAGAAGGGATGTGAACTGGTGCCTGTGAATAGAGATAGACTATTAATCTTATCCTTTTAATCTGTACAATCAGCTATGTTTGTGTAGAAAAAAAAATACATTTATATTTATTTCAGGAAGTTCAGATAGTGTTATACACCTTTCCCCAGGTATACAGTGTTTTTGCTAGGCAAATGCTTCATTTCTGCTCCATAGATTCCCAGACAACAAACAAAACTATGGGTACGCACAAGACCTCTGTGGTGTGGTTATGTTTATCAACCAACAATGTTTATAAAATTAACAGGCACTGAGGTTATAAGAATACACCAGTGTATCATAACACTTGCTCAGGCTGAATGAAGAAAGCCTTATAATGATTTTTTTTTAAAAAAATCCACATAATTGTACCAGATGTTTATTGAATCTATTTTAACAAGCAGACTTTACTAGTGTTTTATTCTTAGCATTTTGAAATATTTGATGGTTTGTGAATTTCTCAATCTAACTTTTTTCTGCTGCAAATAGCTCACTCCTGCTTTGAGTCACAGACTTATGACACCTGGTCTAAAAAGCTTCTTACAGCAAAAAATAAATAAAAATTTCCAGCTGCGACCTTGCATGAATGGGTTATTTGGAGAACACTAAATACAAGTTAGGTTGAGGGTGTGTACTAATAAATTATTTATAACTCATAAAACATCTATTTGCATATATATATATATATATATATATATATATATATATATATATATATATATATATATATATATATATATATATATATATATATATATATATATATATATATATATATATATATAGTTCACTTCTCTGTACTCATACCTGTCAAAACTCTTAGCTCAACAAAATATAAGTAGTTTAAGTTCCCTGTTTTTGGCACACTGGGGAAACATTCTACTGTTGGACTTCAAATGATCTATTTCAGCCATGTCCAAGAAAAGATACAAAATGATTATGTAATGGCTTGCAACCCAGTGGTTTTGTGTTTTATACCGTGTAGCAAGTCAATTGTTTCTATTGTTACAATAAGCATATTCTTACAGCACTTACTGTGTCTTAAGTGGCTCAGGACAAATGTGTTCTCCAGGCTACAAAAATAAAAAATAAATCAACTGGATAAATAGATTCACTTCTATAAGACTTAATTCCCCCTACTTGGGGGGTATAAGTGTGAAGTTAGAGATCGCCACAGTCCTCTAGAGTGAAATTCTGCCACTCTACATTAATTTCTATTGGATTTTGAAAAATACTCTCTTTAAATTCCCATAAAAATGAAGGGAGAGTGATGGAATTCACTCTAGAGGACTGTGGTGATCTTTAACTTCACTATTTGATGAATATACCACCTTGTATAGAACTGTGCTGAATGTCTATAGACTAGCTATGTTGGCCCTCTATGACTAATACAAACAATTATCCTTGTTCGCAGCAGAGAAGTAACAAATCATAGCAATGTGCGCAAGAATCTGTGGTCACACTCTGCCCGATGTGGAACACCAAAAACTTGTACTACTTTGTGAAGCTTCTCCTATTCATATTCCAGGCTCTCGTTCACACCACTGGTCACTAAGGAAAATAGATCCCAGCAACGGGATAGCTTCTTAAATTACAAACTAGAGAACTGTTGAACATAAAACATAATTCAAAAACCATATTAATAAAAAATTAAGGCAAATTGTTTTAGAATATTACACTAAAAGTTTATTTAAAGGTGAACAAGCCCTTCAAGACAGGAATGTCAAGCCCAGTGAAGGGAAGAAATGGAGAGATGAGAGACTAAAAGACTGGTTAGTACCATACAAACTTTCCAGTTTCCAAAAGATTATATTAAAAAAATTATACTTGCATGCTTTGTTATTAAAAGGCCTATAGGGCGGCCCATGGCAAGGCTCCAAAAACGATATTTAGAATCATATACAGTAAGAGCACATCTAGCTGGTCAAACCAGTCCTTGCAGATAGCAGGATAGAGCAAACACTTTTGTAGCACAGATAGAGAAAATATTATCAAGTCAATGCAAGTGAAACATGCAAGACCCCATACACAATTGTGAGGGAAGTAAGAGAGATGCAGTTACTAAGCATGAGGCACAGAGACGCTGCATCACAGAAAGAATATCCAGCAATGGGAGAAAAATCATTTAGTTCTGAAACAGATGGGAGCTGTGACTTAAAGGGGTTGTTCACCTTCCAAACACCTTTTTCAATTAAGTTGTTTTCAGATTGTTGCCCAGAATTAAAGACTTTTTTCAATTACTTTGCATTATTTATTTTTTACTGTTTTTCCAAAATCTAAGTTTAAAGTTGAATGGCCCTGTCTCTGGTGTTTGAGTCTGGCATCTCAGTAATTCATGTGCAGATTCTAAACTGTTACAATTTTGCAACATTCAATTGATACATTTCTCAGCAGCATCTCTGGAGTATTAGCAACTATTGTATCAATTCTAACAGCTGCCTGTAATGAAACCCCGAGATTCTGTTCAGCAGGCACAAAGATAAGAAATGTATAAACTAAATGTATCCATTTAGAACAGTTTACAGGGTTGGCCCAGGGCTGCTTCAGAAGTTGAAAAAAAGACACTTGACACTTCAATATTAGAATACGGTCACACATAAAAATAGTAACTAGTTGTTTGAAGGTGAACCACCCCTTTAAGTCAGTATCATCCAGACAGGTGCTCTAGAACTCATGCACTTGGCAGGTCTGGCATAAATGGACTTTTACTGGGGAAACAGTGATGACCTTGTGTACCAGCAGCCATAGATAATGACATATAGGCGCTTAATTGACAGAGAAGTGTTTTGAAGCAGTAATTGCACCCAAGTGCTGCACTCACAGGCAACACTTATAATTACTGGAAACAAATATGATGTTCTAATAGAAAGTTTCCCTGAAAAAATTCAAGGAAATAAAGAGAGAGAAGTTACCACCAAATTTTGCCTATTTTAGACCAATGGCACACAGCGAGAAACCTGCACTTGGCAAGAGGAATATGAAAAGAGTCCATGCCAGGTGATGTCCAAAAAGGCTTAAGGGGGGGGTAATTGTGTATGTTTTAGCATGTAGAGGGTGTTACCTCACTAAAGCTGGGCATACATGCAACATCGCTAAACTAGAGGATGTTTATCTGATTTGGCTAGCCAACATGATCTGATCATTCAGTCCCCTGGATCAACAATCAGATCATAATGGGGCCTGTGGAAACCCATCAGTAGGGGACTGTATCATCATGCTAATGCAATCCTCTCCTGATGGAATTTCCATACCGGTCAGGACCACCAAGATCTCTATACAGGGCACAATAATCTGCTGGCTCAGTCAAGAGGGGACGACTAGTCATCAACGTTTATCATCCGTGTGCAGCCACATTAATCTTACAAGAGCATCTGTGTAAAAGTCTTTTGAATGAATCAGTAGCTGATTGTGGTATCACAGCTACGTTGATTTCTAGTAACACTTTCCACAATTCAGAGTATTCACTAGGTGACTTTTCCAGGGAAAACAACAAACAGATAAGGGACACCCTGCATTATCCAAAAAATTGCCTTTTGCCAGCATGAAACAGTTATATGCAATATACATACATGAACTTAGAGGCGTTGTCCAACAAAAAAAAATATTTTAGACAGAAAATCTATTTCTAAATAATTTTCAAATATATATTCAAAGAAAACTGGCAACATTTTAAAGATATTCACAAATGTGTTTGTCATTAAAACCAATATAAATCTGTTATATTTTCTGCAGTCCTGGCTCTGACTCCTGAAACAGTGTTGCAAGCCAGCTGATTAAAATGCATAGAGGAGGACTGACTACTGTTACATTGTTTTAAAGAGATATTGACATCAGAAAATAACCTTTTTTATTATTATCTATCATAACATTTCTTTGAATGCTATTTATAAAAGTATTTGCCTGATGCTTTTACATTACCTTTCTTACTGTTCCTTTATGAGGGGCTGCCATATTTGTGAAGCAGTAGTCCGTTAGTATTAGAAACTCTTACTTACAAGAGCAGACCTATCAGTGAAAAACGATCAACAAGACCTATAGTTAACTTTTAAGGTAGATTAATATTTTGAAAAGATCATTTTTAGTGTCAGTATCACTAAAGTGTCAGACCTAGAGAACAAAAGTGATATATACTTATTTCAACTGCAGATATATTAACATGTATGGGATCCCTTATGTGAACGCCCAGTATCCAGAAAGCTACAAATTACAGGAAGCCAATCTTCCACAGAGTCGACTTCAAGCAAATGTAAAAAATGTTATTCTCTGTAATAATGAAATAATAGCTTGTGATGGTAACTATTTACATAAATAGAAATTGGTGAGAAAGCAAAAAACAGGAATATCACCTACTTGTATTCTTAACATGAGTTTATTTGGGAAGTTGGGTGACTAATCTTACCTGAAAGCATAATAACCCAATTAAAATTGTTTGATAAGGGACACAATTATGTAGCCAGCATGACTGGTAGAACCACAACCTCTTCATAACTTTGTTAGGCCTCTGCATCTTATATACAAGCCAATACTAAATGAAAAAAATTGTCAGAACATGCACAAAGCTATGAGTGTTTTTACACAACTGCTCATCTCAGGTATGTTTACCATAAGGGTATGTAGCCAGGTATCAAGTGAGCAACAGCTTCAGGACACCCCTTTGTGTTTGCTGCTAGTGAGAGAGCTGGAGGAAGAGTCAGTGTTTACTACATTTCGGATTTACTTTACTGTGGAGATGACATGTCATGGCTGATGAGGAAGGAAGTAGCTGATTTTTCCTTTGTGAGCCTCAAGTTTTTCACGTGACCGCACAACGCTAGGTACATGCTGTATTAGTGCAACTGATCAAAGTGACGCGCACACAGTACAGACATAGACAAGAAAGCAGATGGGGAGGCGCATGTGAGACTGAAGAGCCGGCACTGAGGGATATTATTCCTGGAGCTCTACCTGCCCCACATACACACACAGTAAAGGTGCGGCACTACACACACATGCAGCATTGCTTCTCTCATCAGGGCCGGGGGGCGTCTGAACTACAGCTCTCAGCATATCAGCCTGGCCAGTCAGCTACAAGTTGTAACACATGTACACGGCCGGCCTTCCCTGCCTCAGAGCCCAGTAGAATGGCCAGTAAAATGACCAATGGTGCACTATTAACCACACAGTTTGATGCATTGTGTGACGGGTGCCAGCAGGGCCCAATCCCCACCCGCTTCACAATGGCCCCCACCTACCAGACAGAGCCGAAGGCACCGGAACCAACAGGGGTGAGTCTCTGGTACCGCTCCGGCACCTCCCACACCGTCTTGTTCAGTTCTTGCTTGTAGAAGCCAGCGCGCCCGCTCATCTTGCCCCGACCGGTAAGCGCACAGCCACTGCTGAGAGGAAGGGAGGAGCCGGCAGAGAAGGGAGGAGCCAGGGGCGGAGGGATAGCAGGTGGATGGGCAATGCGCTGATAGTGCCTCATAGCATGTAATACTGTTCCACTACCATTCTCAGTGGCGCCTCCCCGCACTAACTGCTATAATGACAGCAGCTCAGAGCAAGTCTTGTGGGGTTGCAGGTCACAGGGTGATTGTTGTGTCAGCATGGAAATCCAGTTGGACCTAAACCACCACCAGGTGACAGTAAAGGGAAAGGTTTAGGCGTAATCAGCCCATTCACCACTAGAGAGAAATCGTGAGCCAGGTGGTTCAAGGTATAAAAGGAAGGGTTGAGCCCAGGATGTGATCTTCAGTTCCAGCAGGTATAGACAGCTACATCTCCTAAATACAGCCTTAGGCAAAAAAAGGACTAGATAGAATGGGTAGCTGGTACCCCAACAAGGAGATAGTGGCTTAGAAGCCGTGGTTCTACCACAGATGGGGTGGAGTGAAAGAGAGGGAAAGTGTGGACAACCCAGGCCAAGGTGAAGGAAATTCCTATCCAGAAAAGCCAAAGGGGGCACTGGTGAGGTGTCAAGCTGACTGAAGGAGGGAGGTGACATACAAGGACAATTCCTGACTGGGGCGTAGTGGAGGGTCGTAGGTCGTACAGTGGACTACCTGACCAGTAGGTGGTGTAAGAAAATTCCTTGGCTGGGTTCGCAAGTCTTGTGAATTGTTGGGAAGGTACTCAGCAAATCGGTAAATCTGCAAGAGGTAACATTTGACCCAGTGATGTTCGTATGGACAGTGAGTACTGTATGCTTTTAGGGATGCACCGAATCCACTTTTTTGGATTTGGCCGAACTCCCGAATCCTTTGTGAAAGATTCGGCCGAATACCGAACTGAATCTGAACTCTAATTTGCATATGCAAATCAGTGAAGGGGGAGGGAAAAAGAGCACAAAGTGTGTGGCTAAAAATTTTTTTTACTTCCTTGTTTTGTGACGAAAAGTCATACGATTTTAAGGAATCGGTTCGGCCAGGAACAAGGATTCAGCCGAATCCTGCTGAAAATGGCTGAATCCTGGCTGAATACCAAACTGAATCCTGGTGAATTCCTAATGCTGTTAAAGAAATAAAAAAAATCTGGTTCACGATTTTGGTGTACTGTGCCTTTAACGTGTCGGACAGGGCCCTTACAGGCTGAGGGGGGCAGTCTACATGTCAGAGGCGATAAAGAGGGAAAAGGAAATATATGTCCAAATTAGCGATGCTTTTAATGTTATTTGTACATGTATTTGCTGTAGGAAACTTTATTTGTTTATTTCTTTCTGTTTTCTATGTCTGACTCTGTTCTCCACCAGGCCTGCTAGGTTCTGCTACAGTGTTTCAGGAGTCAGAACCAGCAATGCAGAGAATATCAACAGCAAGACACATACGGCTTTCAGTTGCAGTTACATTTAAAATTAAACCATTAGCAAGCTTTAATTAATGCGTGTGTGTGTATTTATATGTATATATAATATTTATACACGTGTGTGTTTAAAATTTTCAATAACATTAGGGTAATTGTCACAGGCTATTATAGGGAGCAGCCCATATATTTAGAAAGGATGGAGGTTGAACCCAAAAAATCCCAAAAAAGTCAGAAACACTGTAAGAAAACTGAAAGCACTGATTGATAAACTGGGATTGTTATAAATGGAAAAATGTCACTTTAACTATATAATAGTTATAATAAAATATTCCATACATTTAGAAATAGCTTTTGGTACCCTCCACTGCTTCAAACAGCCCTCTCTACAATTCAGGGAAAAACTGGTATTCAGCTGTACAGAGGGAGCCAATCAGAAAAAAAGTATAAATGGGCCATAAGTGTGATATCACTCCTGTGCCATGTATACTTGCTTCACATTTGCTTTTGTGTTCTTTGCATCAACTAGAAGTTACGGATGTTTAACTTAAACAAAGGTTGATCTTGGTGGATGTGTCTTTTCCACTTTCAACTATTACATAACTAAATACATGTAACAAGGTTTTAGACAAGTAAGAGAATTTTGGCTGCTTACAGCATGGAATAAGATGGCAATTTGCATCGATGGGATACACAAAAGCATTCCTTTAGCCTCTGGTGAAACAGACAATGAGAATTAATTATGCTCCTGTGCATCACACACTGGAAGGAATTCCAACATTAGCATAAGAAGAGGAATACATGGCAGCTGCCCTGCTGGGATGATGGAGTCAGGCTTCTTCTTACAGGATAGCCTTGCCTTCACTCATGCAATTTGTGTTAGGAAGCTGAAAAAAGATTAGGCAGAATAGCTACTGTAATTATTCTGCTACTGAACATCATTGTTTGTGTAATTCAGTGTTAATACAAGTCTGACTCTTTTTTAAATAAAGAGGTTAGATGAGAATACATATTTTGCTATTAAATAAAATTTAAGGCTCAGTAAAATGACTACAATGTTGTGCAATATGGCCCAAAAGGCACAAGTACTTTAACTGGAAATGGCTGTAATGTGAATACTGTGGTTTCTCTATACACATGTATATGCTAACCACATATTATTTAACAGAAATGCTGCAATGTCACCTTGACTTTGGGAAGAGGAAACCTGAACAGCTATAGCTAAAGGGAATGAGTTTGTATAAATTATTCATGTACATACAACAGAAACAAGTTGTCAGGGATATAACATTTCCTTTGTTGCACTGCCAGGGCAGCTACCAGGAACTTGCTCTCTGGGACTCTGCTACGTGAATTGGGGTTTAGGCTTAGGGGCTGTATTCACAGCTGGCATTATTCTTGGCTTCTTTCTACCACAAGAGTTAATATGAGTCAGCATTATGTATTTTCCTAGTGGCTTTGTTTTCTTGATGCTACACAGGTAAATGTCTTTATGTTCAAATAGCAAAAGGAAAAATATTTATTGGGGCTGCCTTGAGTTGTGGTGGGGCCCACGGGGGCTGTGCTGTTATTTGCTGCTTTATTCCTGCTGTTGCTCTGCATGGGCACTAATGTATGCACTGCCCAGGACTCTGCCACACAGTTTATAGGGCAATCATGGATGTCTGTGTAAACAGAAATATAGATCAAATCTATTTATTATTGGAAGATAGTATTTATGCACTTTTTATATAAGCCCAACTGAATCTTTTTATGTAAAAAATGGGGGATATAATTAGTTAATTTCATACTTCTGCTGTTGTATGTAAAACCAGTAACAATCAAGTTTCACAATGTCTAAGACTACAGGAGTCTAAATGAAAAGCATTTGCTAGTAATCACTTAAAAAATTAACAAAAAAACAGTACAAAGAGGGGGATTTTGGGTGCTGCAAGAACTGGATTGTGTCCCTTTATTTAGAAAACGTTTCACTTCCAAATCCCATGGTATTCAGGGCAAAAAAGAAAATTGCAACACAATTTTTGATTGACAGTGACAGCAGAACAAAATAACTTTTACCAGAACTCAATGTTGCAGAAGATTGTTGGGAAAGGTTTACAATTTTAGATAGAAAAGACAGCATGGGGTAAGGTGGAGGAGCTAACAAATTATACAGTTAGGTCCATAAATCTTTGGACAGAGACAACTTTTTTCTAATTTTGGTTCTGTACATTACCAAAATGAATTTTAAATGAAACAACTCAGATTTTTCAGTGGGTTCAAAAAAAAGATTGCATAAACATGTGAGGAACTAAAGCCTTTTTAACACAATCACTTCATTTCAGGGGCTCAAAAGTAATTGGACTATTGACTCAAAGGCTATTTCATGGGCAGGTGTGGGCAATTCCTTTGTTAGGTCATTATCAATGAAGTAGATAAAAGCTCTGGAGTTGATTTGAGGGGGGTGCTTGTATGTGGACGATTTTGCTGTGAACAGACAAAAACCCATCCGAGAAATTGCTACAATATCCGAGTGGCAAAATCTACAGTTTGGTACATCCGGAGAAAGAAAAAGCACTGGTGAACTCCGCAACGCAAAAAGACCTGGACGTCCAAGGAAGACAACAGTGGTGGATGATCGCAGAATCATTTCTATGGTGAAGAGAAACCCCTTCACAACAGCCAAACAAGTGAACAACACTCTCCGTAGGTAGGCGTATCGATATCCAAGTCTACCATAAAGAGAAGACTGCATGAAAGTAAATACAGAGGATGCACTGCAAGATGTAAGCCACTCATAAGCCTCAAGAATAGAAAGGTTAGATTGGACTTTGCTAAAAAACATCTAAAAAAGCCAGCACAGTTCTGGAAAAACATTCTTTGGACAGATGAAACCAAGATCAACCTCTACCAGAATCATTGCAAGAAAAAAGTATGGAGAAGGTGTGGAACAGCTCATGATCCAAAGCATACCACATCATCTATAAAACATGGCGGAGACAGTGTGATGGCTTGGGGGTGTGCATGGCTGCCAGTGGCACTGGGACACTAGTGTTTATCCATCATGTGACACAGGACAGAAGCAGCCGAACGAATTCTGAGGTGTTCAAAGACATTGTCTGCTCAAATCCTGCTAAATGCAGTCAAATTGATTGGGAGGCATTTCATAATACAGATGGACAATGACCCAAAACATACAGCCAAAGTAACCCAGTTGTTTGTTAAAGCAAAGACAGTCACCTGATCTGAACCCAATTGAGCATGCATTTCACTAAACTTGGGAAAGAAAGGCCCACAAACAAACAGCAACTGAAAGCCGCTGCAGTAAAGGCCTGACAGAGCATTAAAAAGGAGGAAACCCAGAATCTGGTGATGTCCATGAGTTCAAGACTTCAGGCTGTCATTGCCAGCAAAGTGGTTTCAAACATAATGTGTTACTGAGGCAGCTCTGCAAATCTTGTTAAACTGCACCTGTAAACTTTCAGTTTATAAAATGTATTGAGTTCAACTATGGTTACTGTGCCTGCCATAAATTAAAAAAATCACATGCAATGCAAGTTCATCCCAATGTATACATAGGTATAGGACCCCTTATTCAGAAGCCTTGGGACCCAATACATTCAGGACATGTGTTATTCACAGACTTTTGAGCGAAAATATAGGTCAACCTAAATTTCAGTTACTATATACTATTATACATGTCCCTGTGAGAGAAAAACAAGAATTCAGTGGTATGAACTATGTGGCTGCAGGGTGTGGCAGAATAGATGCTCCATATGGTGCTAACCAATGAACAATAACAGTGTATGGAATATGACAAATACATATTATGCACACTATAATCACTGGGGTCTATACCCAAAGAATTACACTAAGAGCGGGATGCCAAATGTATAACTTCTCTGGAAGCATTAGAAAGTATTCCCTCCCTGGCTGCAGCATTAGGAAGTATTACCAAATTCTATAAATATATATATATATATATATAACCAATACTAAAAAAGCCGCACTCCTAGGTCTTATCAAATAAAAATTTTTTTAAGTGTTTGTTTATTCAACGTTTCGGCAACAATCCGCGTGCCATCTTCAGGAAAGTGAACAACATATCACAGTGCTCGTGCTTTTAAAGGTGTTCTATGGCGCCAAAACCCATTTGGGTGACGTCATCATTATGTGTCAGACCTGTCAAGGATGCCATACATCGTATTAAATATTACAAAAGGGGCTACAAAGTCACAATCTAGTGTAGATAGATGGTGTTATAACCTTCCCATTAGTCACAGTGTTAACAAAAAAATGCCAGAATAAATATGTGCCCCGTGCTTACATCACGAGTGACAGTGTCAGTGCTCCGGTGCAGTAAAAAGCAAAATAGACATACAGCCATCCGGACTCATTATGACACTAACTTAAAAAATAGGATATTGTACTTGCCCCAGTCGGATCTAGAAAGCCGAATACGAACTCCCTTGTTGCCCTTTGCTAGCGCTGTGCGCACCAGATCACGGCTGCCCGTAGCTCTCACTCGTACCGACTCCTCGTACCGCATCTCATCTCAACGTGCTGTTCCCCTGCTCGTGAGCGTATCAAGCTCCGCCCCCATCACCATGGGAACCGGACGCTCAACCTTTAGGTGCGGTATTTTGGGAGATTGAGTAGGGGCTTCAGGCGCATCCAGGGAACCGGCACATCTTAATTGCGTTACTGTAGGAGGAACATCCAGGAACACCAAGTGCTCCTCGGTGTTCCATTGGTTAACATCACCTTACCTGGCATCACGTAAACGGGTCTCACCTCCCGTCCTCCCGTGTGTCAAGTGGTGTGCTGATTTCTACAGATTAATGGTTAATGGTTACATGTTCGTTTGACCTGCACCCAGGCTGTTGGCCTTTGGGTCATGAGTGCACCGTAGTGGGTTGTTATATATATATATATATATATATATATATATATATATATATATATATATATATACTGTATGTATATAATGTCCCAAAATAACCAATAAACCTACATTTTGTTTGCTGAACCTTTGCCTGAAAACTTCCTTGGAGTGCTGTCAACTCACTTTGGTGTATATGTAGAGGACCAAAAAAGGCTTGCACTCACAGGTCTTATGAAAAAAAAAAAACACCTTTGCACTTTGAGAAAGGCTAGAGCGCTAGCCGAAATGTTAGTCGTATTTTGCTAAATAAACACTTTTGTTTTTTCAGAAGACCTGTGAGTGCAAGCCTTTTTCGGTCCTGCATTTATTATTTCAGGCTACATGCACCCCCAGGCACTGTTCACTCTTATACGAGTTGTGCCGACATCCAGCTGTATATGTATGTGTATATATATATATATATATATATATATATATATAGTGTAGAAGGCTTTGGCACACACTTCAGGAGTTAGGGACCTGGGTGCAATCCAGAAATAGAATCTTGACAAAGGCTCCACTCGAGGGCCGAAACGTTGATGGAATAAATACTTTTACATTGCTTGAAGAAAATCCTGGTGTGCTTCAGCTTTTTTGTCGTATATATATATATATATATATATATATATATATATATATATATATATATATATATATATATATATATATATATATATATATATA
This sequence comes from Xenopus laevis, assembly GCF_017654675.1. Taxonomy (NCBI): domain Eukaryota; kingdom Metazoa; phylum Chordata; class Amphibia; order Anura; family Pipidae; genus Xenopus; species Xenopus laevis. The sequence goes on along the minus strand of NC_054375.1, from coordinate 78,052,016 downwards.
TACTGTCGGTTCAGTGGACGCACTCCTTCCGGATTGTCAAAGTGTAATACAATTCAGTAAGCAGGACCCGCACTCGTTCAAATTCAGTGAAATAAAAGTGTCTTTATTCACAGGAAAATGAACCTGTGAATAAAGACACTTTTATTTCACTGAATTTGAACGAGTGCGGGTCCTGCTTACTGAATTTTATATATATATATATATATATATATATATATATATATATATATATATATATATATATATATTGTAAGATTCTTTAATAGGTCATACAATATATCATTTACGTCATTTGGTTGTTTCCTTTAGTGACTTTGTGATTTAAAAGAAAAATCCAATTTCCCAATTATCTACATATTACATTGTTCCATACCAGAGTAAGCCAAATGATTGACTCATCTTTATTAACATATAGGAACATCAGCATGTAAAATGACAAACCTCTCAGCTGTGTATATAAATAAGCATAAAAACAATGTATTCAGATTGGCAATGGGATTGTCTGACTAACGTTATGGAGGCTGCACTAAGCTACTAATTATCACTATTGTCTCAGGCTTTTGTGACACAGAAGGAATGCAGTGGCCCTGAAAATAAATATAGTGTGTCTCTGTATAATGATATTTAATGATTATTCATACAATCCATGGGTCACCTAAAAGGTACAGGATGCCTTTTGGCAGGGGGCTCTACCTAAATAAGCTTCTCTCCTATACCTCCTCGCATGAGTACTTTTATATTTCTTAAACACCAGAAATAAACCGTTGATTAAAAAGCTTTCAAAGAAATAATGGCAAAGCACTAGACCAGAAATGCTAATGACTGACAGCATGAGATCTGAAAGAGAGGGGTTATTAAAATGAGTACCAGGAGCAGATGGTAGAACACCAGGTATACTTTAGCAAATTCATGCACAGGTGGCAACACACCTATCATTCAGCTCCAAAGCGCTGTGATGTCTGCCACGCTGCCAACAGATTGCAGTATTATCACTGCCAGTTGACATGGAACATGTGCCCATGTTACTTTATCAGGACTTGAGGAAATTGGCTGCAAATTCTGGCTTTAAAACACTTTGCATTCACAGATAAAATAAACCTACAGGTAACGACCAAAATATAAGAAACACGCATGAGTCCCTAGACTGATATTTTGCTTTTCTATTTTGCCTTGCATACTATCACAATGTACTGTAAAGGCATTAGTAAAGTACTTTTCAACTGCCACAATCTGAAGCCTGTCTATGTGTTTAGCCCGTTCATTAACACAAGTCATCAAGCTGAGTGAACTTCATCACTGCCAAATGGCCCCCAGCAATTACCCTTTTTTAAAGAGTCACTAAAGTCTCATCCTGAATAGTTAATTTGACTTGACTTGCAATGTTGCACATGCCATTAAATATTGTGCGATATTAATTTCTTATGTTTTTACGTTTTCAATATATATATATATATATATATATATATATATATATATATATATATATATATATATATATATAACAAACAAGGGAAAGTTGTGCTCACCACTATTTTTTAAAACCATTAGGCGGGGGTGCAATGAGGCTGTGACCACAAAATACATATAGTCAACTACAAGAGTCCTCTGCACTCAACCCATTATCAATATACTGTATTTAAGACAGAGACATATATATATATATATATATATAGTCAACTACAAGAGGTCCTCTGCACTCAACCCATTATCAATATATTTAAGACAGCGACATTTTGTGCATACTGCTACTAAAAAAGCCTTACCCTTTAAACAAAACAGGGATTGTTTGTCCATATATTGCAATATATTTAAGCTGGCCAACTACGTCAAAGTCATCCCATATCTGGCCAGTGTTATGCTTAATTTTCATCTGATTCATTAAGAATTCTATTACTTAATTATACATTTTACCTGCAACTTACTAGCTGCTTTCAAAGTAAAACTCCCAAACTTGGCTGCCCTTTTATTAGACACCAGTGGGATCACCTGACTATAGCTGGGAGGGGTGGGAGCTACAACATGGAGCTGGTCACTCCCCCGCCTAATGGTTTTAAAAAATAGTGGTGAGCACAACTTTCCCTTGTTTGTTATAGTTATACAGGAGCAGTGACCAGCTCCATGTTGTAGCTCCCACCCTTCCCAGCTATAGTCAGGTGATCCCACTGGTGTCTAATAAAAGGGCAGCCAAGTTTGGGAGTTTTACTTTGAAAGCAGCTAGTAAGTTGCAGGTAAAACTTAGTCCCTTTGTAAAATGTATAATTAAGCAATTGAATTCTTAATGAATCAGATGAAAATTATGCGTAGGACTGGCCAGATATGGGATGACTTTGACGTAGTTGGCCAGCTTAAATATATTGCAATATATGGACAAACAATCCCTGTTTTGTTTAAAGGGTAAGGCATTTTTTAGTAGCAGTATGCACAAAATGTCGCTGTCTTAAATATATTGATAATGGGTTGAGTGCAGAGGACCTCTTGTAGTTGACTATATATATATATATATATATATATATATATATATATATATATATATATATATATATATATATATATATATATATATATATATATATACAGTATATATGGGATCAAGGGGAAATGATTGCTTGATTGGTTGAACTGATCACTGGCAAGATGTAACTGTATGAACAGTTTTAATTGCACATGGGCAGCACATTTTCAGTGGGTAGCACTTCTGTTTTGCATGGCCGTGGTTTCATTCCAGCCAGGTGTTTATGTTCCCCCTGTGTCTAGGTGGGTGTGCTGCAGGTGCTCCAAGAGGCAAATTCACTAACCTGCAGAAAATTGGCAGTGCCGGCTTCGCTCACATCGCAACACTTCCCCAGGCGTAGATTCGCCAGGACAACGCTAATTCACTAAAATCCGAAGTTGTGTCCAGGGCGCTGAACTCTGGTGAAGTTGCGCTAGTGTTACTGCGTGAAGCAAAGTTGCGCTAGTGTTGGCTAATTTGCATACAGCGGGAAGTTAAAGTTGAATGGACGTATATGTTGCAGCAAATACATTACACTACACGAGGCCAGGGAAACGGTAATAAAATAACATAAAGTTGTTATATTGCCCTGCACATGTGCCCAGTGTATAGTTTATGTGCCATATGTTAGGAAATGTATGGGGGAGCCCAGGTACCCAAAAAAAATTTTATGGACTTTTGCAGCCTATCACCCTGAAAAAGTAAAAGACGCCAGCTTTTTTGGGACCTTAGACTGTAAGTTCCCCCGTGACAGGGACTTGTGTACAGGCCTGGACTGGCAATCTGTGGGTTCTGGCAAATGCCAGAGGGGCTGCTATAAGGTCCCATAGAAAGTCACTATTTAGTGGGCTGGTGGGGGCTGTTTGGGCCTCCATGTGGGCTGATTGGGCCTCTGTGTACCTGTAATGCCAGGGCCTTTTTTAATTCTCAGTCCACACCTGCTTGTGTATAATTTCTGTAAAGCACTGCAAAAATGTGCCAGCTCTATATAAATACCAGGAAATATCAAAAACATCTACCCAGTGAGAGATACTCAGATTGAGGACTCGGGTAACTAGATACAGATCTGTCGGATCTTACAGTAAGGGGCACATTTACTATGGGTCGACTATCGAGGGTTAATTAACCCTCGATATTCGACCGTCAAAGTAAAATCCTTTGACTTCGAATATCGAAGTCGAAGGATTTACCGCATTTCCTTTGTTCGTACGATCGAAGGAAAAATCATCGATTGAACGATTTTCCTTCGATCCCAAATTGGCTAGAAAGCCTATGGTGACCTTAGAATGGCAGTTGGAGACGAGTGCGTATTTGCCGTTCTATATGTTGTTGGAATTATATAAATGACCAATAGAGTAATATTTTCAAATTTAACGAAACCTTGTTGCAAGCAAAGTTGCCACACTAACATTTTACCCTCCAAAGGGGCTTTAACCAAAATAAGGACAACCACTGAGTTAAGGTGTTGACTGGGTGATATAATCTCAGCCACAAAGTAAGAGGTATCATTTTGTGCCTGGAAGCAGGTCTGTCTAGAAGAAAGCAGAAAGGGATGTGTGCACTAAGACATTAGCAAACTGAACAGCAATAATACAATTTTGTTCCACTGCTGCTCTCATTTATTAAACCCCATACATTGTATCTGGGTCAGTTTCTAGTACTGCTTTCCCCGAGTCCTCATTGTGGGGAAGGGCAAACAATTCTCCCAGCTCACTGATGGAATGCCTTTGTGTGCGGATACCACTATAGTAACAGATTGGATAGGAATATTTCTATTTACGGGAGCAGAAATGCTAAGTGCTTACATTGTTTCTTGCCATCATGAAGGCAGAATTTGATGACATGACATTTTCCACTCGGATAGCTGCTCTCTTGCATTTTCTATAATGACCTGTGAAAAGGGTTTTGCTGCTCAGTGTCACTATTTCAGTATATTATTAGCAGAGAGAAGAGGGTGACCCCTGGCATTGTAAGAAATCCAGCAATAGTCAGGCAACTTGAATGATTTAGGATTTGCCCAATATCCAGCTTTTGCTAGCATCTTCCTTATCAGAAACCATATTAATAGATTTTGATGAATGCTTAGCCCCCTTGCCTTTGTTTTAAATGGAAAACAATAGACAGGTTGCAACTTAAATTCCTATAAATCAGAAAAGACAATCGTAATAAAGGCGATGTTCACAAGATGCTGAAACGATCCAGTAGTAATTTCAGTAGTAATGCAGGGAGAAACATAAAATATTCTGTGCTGTAAAATGAGTGTCTGCCAGCAGAGGGCCCCAGCACTTTAGTTATGGAGGAATAATAACAACTAAATGATGCTGTGACTCCTCTTGCAGTATTTTTATCTGGGGCCATTTACCTTACACTTACACAAAACTGAAGTAAGATCTGTTAATAAAGACTAAAACTGATATAGGATATGGCTTTATACAGAAATGCTTAGACATCTGTATTCATAATAACATCACTTATAGATTTCACCAGTTACATAATGCGCTTACAGCCTATTTTCTCCACTAACAACACCCGATGCCGGGACACAGCTTCTCAGAAGAAACAAACTGCAGTTGCAGAAATCAGTGTCATTTCCATATAGCATTGAACTATATTTTTACCAGAAATATCCCATGGAAACAAAACTAAAATAAAAACAGCACAAGACTTCACCTTCGTAAAGCCCTTTGACACTAAAGGGCCGATTTATCAACAAATCAAGTTTGTGTTTCTCACAGTTAGAGAAATAGAATGCAGTGAAAAAACACGAGTGCGAATATGCTCAAGAATATTCTTTGTAACCTCAAGAAACTCTCTGTTTGTTTAGACTAGGAGCTGCAGTATTAACATGGTGTGACATCACTTCCTGCCTGAGTCTTTCCCTGCTCTGGGCTCAGATTACAGTAGAGAAGGGAGGGGGTGGGGGAAGAGGAGCAAACTGAGCATGCTCTTGCCCAGGGCAATGAGGTTTAAGCTGAAGGCAGGAAGTCTGATACAGAAGCCCATGTATACACAATAGAAGGAAAGAAATACTGTGTTTCTTTTGCTAGGGGACTCAGAGCAGCATTACTTTGGGGGTTTACTGGTATATGTAGATGGACCTTTCTGATAAGGCTTACTTAGTTTTAACCTTTCCTTCTCCTTGAAGTGGAACTACTCTAGTGCTACTTCGCACCCTTACACCAGGCAAAGTTGCGCTATGGCTAAGGGACGTAACTACGCTAATTCACTAACTTGCACATTTTACTGAACGTTACCTCTTGCGCCAGACTTGCCTTCGCCACCTCAGACCAGGCGAAGTGCAATAGAGTAGATAGGGCTTGCTTCAAAAAAAGTTGACATTTTTTTTTTCTAAGTCCCAAAAACGTTGGTGTCTTACTTTTTTAAGGGTGATAGGCTGAAAAAGATTGTACATTTTTTTGGGGGTACCCTCCTTCCCCCCTACATTTCCTAACATATGGCACCTAAACTATACAGTGGCCACATGTATAGCGGAAAACAACTTTTATTTTATGAAGCTTTCCCGGGCTTGTGTAGTGTAATGTATTTGCTGCTACATATACGTCCATTGTACTTTAACTTGGCGCCGTATGCAAATTAGGCATCTCTAGTGTAACTTTGCTTGACGGATTAACGCTAGCGCAACTTCGCTACCTTTCGCTTCCCTGATCGCAACTTCGGATTTTAGTGAATTAGCGGCGCCCTGGCGAACTTCGCCTGTGAAGCCAATGCTGGTGCAACTTCGAAGGTAAGTAAATTTGCCCCTGTATTTCTTAGCCTCCCAAAAGCTGAAAAACAGAACCTCCCCAGGGACAACAGTTAAGGTCAATTTATTTATTCCTGTTCTGTTAATTAAATAATTATTACTAGTCAGGGTTTCCCCGCATGTAACACTCCATAGTAAGCAATGTAAGTAAGCTGCCTCTTTATTGGAATAGTGAGCAGCGAGTGTTAGACAATATTCTCACACATGATAGACTTCTGATTATTTGGGCACTGGTTGCCTCCATTTCCCTATTTTCTTGGTTTAGCCCAAGAAATTAAAAAAACCAAAAAAAAAAAACCTAGAGTTTTCCTGATTAAAATGCACAAGCTCTATTCATTGAAGTCATGTTGAAAAGGGGGTATTAAGGGAGGTATTATCAGTGGGCAAAACAACATGACTGAGCTATAACTAGCCCAAGCGTAGAAATAAGGTTGCATGAGAGATGGTAGTAACTATCTAGATTACTTGTGAACTTCTAAATCTTTCCATGTCTGCCTAAAAATAATTCGGTTTATTTAACGATCCCTCAGCTTCAGCTTTTAATGAACATTCCATCAAAGCTTTTACCACACTCCAGTACACATATTTAAAAATTCAATTTTCTTACATACTGAGGGTTCTTGAAGGTGCCCTATGTGAAAAAATAGAAAATGTTTGTAGTGTCAACACATCATGACACCAAGAACTGAAACTAATTTGTACTCACATATTAATGTCATTTTTATTGCAACGTGATTCTACTAGTGTGTGGAGACATTTATTACATACCCAAAGCCAACTCCCACTCAGATTCTGTGGTTAAAGTATCTTAAGATACATCCATCCTTAAGAGAAGATGATGTTGTCTAATTTAATATAATAATTCATATAATAATAATTTAATTTGAGTATTTTCAGAAATTATTCTTATCCTTTACAGTAAAGTTTGGAGTCATATTGTAGCTCATTAAGTAATCGATTTGATTTTTACCTAGATGTGATATTAATCGTTATAAGAGATCTTTTTTACCTGCAGCTCTTTCTGTTTTTAAAGGGCATGTAAAGTCTAAAATAGAATAAGGCTAGAAATGCTGTATTTTGTATACTAAATATAAACATTAACTTACTGCACCACAAGCCTAATCAAACATATAATTTATGCTTTCAAAGTTGGCAACAGGGGGTCGCCATCTTGTAACTTTGTTAAACATCTTTGCAAGACTAAGACTGTGCACATGCTCAGTGTGGTCTGGGCTGCTTATCGTCATAAACAAAGGGCTTGAGTTCTGCATGGCTGGTAAGTAAGGTGGGGGCTCCCCCTGCTGTTCATAAGTATGATTGTTTCCCTGCTCAGCAGTTAGGGACCGTCTAACAATTCCTATCCACAGCAGTAAATGAAGGGAGAATTTCACTGCATACAGTCAGGTTTCTTATAAAAACAGTACACATTTTTTAATTAAAGTATATTGGAGATAGGTTTCTTTTTTTTTTTGCCTTTACATGCCCTTTAATTCTTCTCTTTTAAGTAGGTAGTTGTGTTTGTTTTAGTTATTTATGATGTGTAATGTATCAATGTAATTATGTATAATATGTGTGGTTTGTGTGATTGTATGTTAAATGAGCAAACTCTGGCATAATAATTTCCTTCGGTATTAATAAAGTTATCTTTATAGCTTAAGACGGGGGGATAGGAAGTGCATCAGAATAGCAAAGCATTTTTGAATGTCCCTTTTTTCGAAAGATATTGGATGATAGTGTATAATGTAGTTTAGTTATGAAAAATATACTTTTTCATTGTCATTTATGTTTACATTGTGAAATACATTTGACTATTTCCATTTCCTTTGTGGCAAACAACAGAAGTCCTTTATTGCTTGAAGAGAAAATACAGCCCCCCTTTTTGACATTGCCTTATTCACTTGGGCTTACATAGGGAATGTGTATAAATGAACTTCCAGAAATGAATATAAAAGTATTTTTTTTTATAAACCATCCAGTAGACTTAGAGGAATCGATGATAGTCTGTTTAGTCTCTGCTCAAAGGAACCAGTTCTCAAACATCTTTAGCCTCACGGTGTAATGCAGCCCCTCCCTTACCTTGTTCCATTGGATTTTGGGACTTTCCATAGTGGGAGAAGCAATCTGGAAAGCAGAGGCACTTTAGGTCTCAAAATACATTACTTTACAATAGAATAATGTGCTAGAAGGGTTGCATTACACTGTAAGCCTAAAAAGGGTGGGGAACTGGTACCTGAGAGCAGAGGCAGACTATTATGATTTCCATTCAATTTGTGGAATCCAGTATACCCGTGGAAACAAAATAAAATATTTATTTATGGAAGTTCAGATAGTGGTTTCACCATACTTACCAACTGTCCTGTTTTCTGCGGGACAGTCCTGATTCTGACAGCTCAGCCCGCAGTCCTGGGTTTCTTACCGACTGACTTTCTGTTTGATCTCCTGTACTGACTCCAGAAAAAGATGCAAAGTTTCTGAAACTTAATTAAGTTTTTTTTGGCAGAGAGCCTAGAACTCTCAGCAGCTGCACTTGGATACTTGTGTAACAATTTAAGATAAGCAAAGATAAAACTAACTATTTAAGATAAGCAGGTCTCTTGGGATAATTAAGACTAGCAGTTTAAAGGATAATTCACTTTCATTAGCAAAACTGTTTATAACACATACAACATTGCACTAAAACTCCCAGAAATGTGTTCAAACTTTCATAGCTTGCCAAATTTTGCAGAGACAGACGAGAATATTCAGGGAGATTAGTCGCCCAGGGACAAATAGCCTCTTCTTCAGACGACTAATCTCCCCGAACTGCTAGAGACTAAATCACCAGCAGGATGGCACTCGGAGCGATTCGTTTTCCGAAGTCGCCTAAAGTTTCCTTGTGAGGCAACTTGGGATAACATAGTTACATAGTTAAATTGGGTTGAAAAAAGACAAAGTCCATCAAGTTCAACCCCTCCAAATGAAAACTCAGCATCCATACACACACCCCTCCCTACTTTTAATTAAATTCTATATACCCATACCTATACTAACTATAAAGCTTAGTATCACAATAACCTTTGATATTATGTCTGTCTAAGAAATCATCCAAGCCATTCTTAAAGGCATTAACTGAATCAGCCATCACAACATCACCCGGCAGTGCATTCCACAACCTCACTGTCCTGACTGTGAAGAACCCCCTACGTTGCTTCAAATGAAAGTTCTTTTCTTCTAGTCTAAAGGGGTCGCCTCTGGTACGGTGATCCACTTTATGGGTAAAAAGGTCCCCTGTTATTTGTCTATAATGTCCTCTAATGTACTTGTAAAGTGTAATCATGTCTCCTCGCAAGCGCCTTTTTTCCAGAGAAAACAACCCCAACCTTGACAGTCTACCCTCATAATTTAAGTCTTCCGTCCCTCTAACCAATTTAGTTGCACGTCTCTGCACTCTCTCCAGCTCATTTATATCCCTCTTAAGGACTGGAGTCCAAAACTGAACTGCATACTCCAGATGAGGCCTCACCAGGGACCTATAAAGAGGCATAATTATGTTTTCATCTCCTGAGTTAATGCCCTTTTTTATGCAAGACTGAACTCCCAGTGCCATCCTGCAGGCGATTTAGATTCTAGCCAGCGGGGAGGCAGTTCGGGGAGATTAGTCGCCCGAATAAGAGCCAATTTGCAGTCGGGCAATTAAACCCCCCCTGAATCTTCTCGTTTGTCTCTACCCTTAATGGCAGGGACTCAGTATGCACTGCTGTTTGGCATACCTGTGGCTAATTAAACAATAAAACTGAAAGGGACAATATTATACAAAAATATATTCTAAATCTACAGTATGTTATGAAAGTACTTCCTTTAGAAAAATGAGAACTTGGAGAGGTAATCATGTAAGGACATTAAGCCTAAAAATCTGCTTTTAGATATGATGCAGGATATTGAAAAAAGCTGGCTAAGTTGCGCTTAAATGAGTATAGCTGGTGTCACAGGCCCGTTAATTTGAATTGCTTAAATGTAAATAGAACATCTGCCTGATGCCAGTCATTGTGCAATGTGAGACTCTTTATTGGAGTTCTCAAGGTTACAATCAGGTGCTGCTTGTAAAACTAAAACCACAAATCCTTATGTTTTCCGTATATTGTATGGTACAGCATGATCCTGTCGTGCTTGTTTAGCGCCCAAATACAGAGAAACAATATCAGTGGTATTTTAATACAAGAGAAACATCAAAGTTGTACATAATCATATCCATGTATTCATACATCATTAACTTACAGATTGGTCACAATTTTTCACAAAAAGAAAATCAGTGGCATAAATAAATTTTCTGTATTCTTTACAAAATCACGTATCAGTCTTTTCTTAAAATGTTACATATAAGGCACATTAGAATGTATATTTATATAAAATAAAACTTCAGAGTAAAAAAAAAAAAAAATTAAAGAGCTAGAAAATCTCCATTTGTGCTTTAAATGTATGAAACCTTTTCTTTTGGTACCGTTGACATCTGTGATTAACCACATTAAAATCTGGAATAAAAATCAGTTACTTCTCCTCCTGTGGCACTTAGTGGAAATACAGTCACAAATTCAAGTGTAACCACCACATTGTCCAATTATTACAGTTATGAGCTGAGGGAAGGGAGGGGGAGTGGTTTATCCAAGTCCTAATATGCTGAAATGATTGCTTTGTTTTATGTATTGCTTGACTATAAATATCACTAAAAATGCTGTATGTTTGCATAATGAATGTAAAAATGTTAATGGTGAACAAATCATTGTGCAATTATGAGATATTTAAAAAAGGCTCCGTTAGCACAGTTTTCTACAGTGCATATACAATGATACACGGCCAGGTGCATTTAAAAAAAGGTAATAGGACTTTTAAAAAATATAGCACTCTCATGAGGAAAAACGTAACATCTTCAATTTGAAAACGTGTTTTTAGTGGGGTGTTCCGGTCAAAGATCGGTCACTTTATTCTCTAGTGCTGCGGCAATTTGCTGTAGTCGATATGCTAACTGCATGCGCTGTGCAGCAGGATCCTCCTCCAGAGCATTTATTATCTGAAAATGAGCATAAAGGAATATAAATATAAAACACATTGCCATGTGTGTGAAGCATGGTCACAAGACTGTTATGGAGTCACATTTTATCTACTGAGTGGATCAGGTAGTCCGTGTATATTTTTTAATTGAGGTCCTAATAATTACTTAGAAAATAGTGTGTCAAGTCATTTATTTGTTATTCTATTGCAGTGAATCTGCTATGCATTAAGGTGGCCATACACGGGCATATTAAAGCTGCCGATATCGGTCCTTTAGACCAATTTGGCAGCTTATCTGCCCGTGTATGGAGGGAGGCTTCCGCCGGGTCTTCCCGATCGATATCTGGGCGCGGTATGGATCGGGAATTTTTCCGGTGATCAACCCATTGGAGCCCATTGCACCAAATTGTAATCCGATCACTCGGCCCTGCATTGGTGGGCATATCGGGGAAAGATCCGCTCGTTTGGCAATGTCACCAAACGAGCGGATCTTATAGTGCATGGCCATCTTTAGCATACTATGCTTTAATGGTGGCCATAGGCTTGAGAAAGGGCGTTGGCCCGAAACGTTGCCTAGTTTGTTGGCACAATAAACCACTTTCACAGGATTCGGAGTGCAGCGTGGGTTTCTTGGGTGGCTTTACATTTAGGATGCACTCATTTGAAGAGAATGCCAACCAAGCAGATCTTTGCCCGATTTGGCCACCTTGCATTGCTCGATATGAGGCTGATCCAATAATTTGGCACCCGGGTCAAAAGAGGGAATCAGTAGCAATTAATATACCATACAATAGGTTATGCACTCTCAAAAGAATTTTTCAAATATAGACTTAGGTGGTATCAAAAAAACATTTTACCGTTTAAAAAAAGGTTGCCAATATACAATTGTGTTAACAAATGTTCAGTTTATACAGCAATAATATACATGGTAATAGTATACATACCACCCAAAGGTTAGTATGAAGCAAAAAAAAAAAAAAAAAGAAGCAACAAGGAGCGGATATACTTGCCACAAATGAGAATAGCCCCTCATATAGTGCATAACCTTTTGTATGGTATATTGATTGTATGGCCGCTCTGTGTAGGGGTGACCATGGTTTTTTGCACCTCAAGTGCATATTTTTGCCAAATATTTGCTTGTATGGCGTGCCCTCCGTTCATCCACATTTCTATAATCAGTAGCAATTAAGACAGACGGGAGAGGACTGCATTAACGACCACTTGTCCCGATGCCATTTTTAGACCTGTCTGATAGATATCTGGCCAATTTTTGTCTGACAGACACAAACACAGGCAGACTAGCTACCAATTCAGTCTGAAGGGGCAGAATCGGCAGCTTAAATCTGCCTGTGTATGGCCACTTTAATAATCTACCCACTCATGCATCCAGCAAGCACTGTTTTCCCAGTCAGCTAACTGATATTTGCACTTAAGGTGGCCATACATGCATGAGCGGATCTCTCATGGGTCCTAGTGCCCAACGATCAGATCACAACGAGAAGAACTTCCTCGATCCAACAGGATTTTAAACCTGCCCAATCAACATCTGGCTGATTTTTAGCAAGACTTCGATCAGGGCCCCTTACACTGCCCAATCAGCTAGTCTGTTGGCAGCGTATGGGGAGCTCATGTATGGGGAGCTCATGTATGGGGAGCTTTAGGCAGAGGACGCTATGGCAGCTGCTAGATTTCAGACAAAGATGCTGCCAGAAGTGCCAGAAGAGATAAACATTCCCTCCACAGCTCGTGGGTGCTTGGTTCCACCATGCTATTTTGAAATGGGGGTGGAGCAGATAAACTTTAATTTTTAAAAGTGGCTTCTAGGGTAGAATCACTGCTATGATCTATTACAGGGATTGCAGATGAGAGGAAGGTGCTAAATCAGGAACTGCAAAAGGAAGCTATAGAAGGTAGTTCTGATCTATTAAATATGGCTGCTGGGGCATAGACACTGTGCTACACCATTAAAAAATGCTGGGGGAGAAAAGTGTACATAAGCATTGGGTGGTCTTAATGGATCAGTGCGGTCACCACACTGGAAAAGGGAAATTGAAGTGCGAATAACAGAATGTCAAAACAGGAAAATAGGTGTTTTCATCAACCTGCATAGACATTATAGGAACACACACAGCAACTCTATATGCAAAAAAGCATATAGTTAATGTTCCTTTAATACTGAAAGGAATCGAAAGGAATGTCTGTGCAAAGATGAATGTACAGATAGTCTCCAGTCATAATTAGTGTTAGTGTGTGTGAAATACTGTGAATTAAAAATCCAATCAAAACAGAAAGTAGTGTAACAGAACACACAAATGTAATCAGCCGTCAAACATTACTTACCTCATCGTAGTATTTATTTGTATACTGATATAGCTGGTGTAGTGCTACTAGTGTATTTAATGACTCTGTGTGAGCCTGTGAATAAAAAAAAATACAAACCATGAGACTGAGCTGTACAGAAACATAATGTGATGAAGAAAACAACTGCATGGTCTGTGATTTATAAAACTATAAAGCAGTATCTGAAAGTGGTTTCACAAAACAAAAACCCCCAAAACACAAAGGGGATAGGAGAGCACCCAAAGTCCAAATGAAATATAAGTAAATTATAATGGAAGTAGGATTGAGCTTGTCAGAATTGTCCCCTTTGTATTTTAGTTATTGTGCAGGAAGGCAGAATCATGTGGTTGTAGCATCAGCAAATCTGTCCTTTAAGAGGTGCTCTTATTCACGACCGACAGTCCTTTGGTCAGGCAACATTTTTACCAAGAAATGCAACCAAGTATATGTGGCAGACAATGTAAATTGTGACCAGAGAGACAGCTACCTTGATGTGGTATGGTGGCTTTGCAATTTTCATAGATAAGTAACTTAAAGCAGTTTTTGAGAATGTATACACATGATTGAAACAGACATTTCATTTTCTATTGATATTTTGCTCCACAGAGGTTAGAAGGCTAGCGATATCTTTCATTTTCATATTACACTGAACACACAATATTAGTACATACCCTTGAAATTTCTGCTAAATGCGTATTCATATCCTGGTCGCTAACTTGTACCATCTGGCGGATTCCTTTGTAATAGCTGGAAAAAACAAAACGATTTAGTAGCAAATAATCAACAAATACCATTAAATGTAGGCAAAGGTACATTTTGGCGAATTTCACAAGAGATCTGTCCATTAGGGCCCAATTTTTTCCATCCTTCCCCCATAAAAGAATGCAGCCAGAAAGCTTCATTTTACCTTGCTTCTGACCTTAAAGGACAACGTTGGATTTACAACATTTATTTTACAAAGTATTGCATTCCCTGTTTGCTCTGTACTCTGTAGTACTGTATATAAATTGATATGTACCCTTATTTAATGGATAAGTAAGCCTTTTATTTTAGTATCCCCTAAAATTACTCTAAACAGCTTCAGAGTAACCTTTCTCCCTCCATTAAATCTTATTTCATTTTGCTATCATAAGCAGCTGATCTTCAGCCTTTTATATTACTTCCTTGTCTAGTGTGAAGCTCCGTCCCTCAATCAATCAGGCATGCACAGTAGAGACTTCTTTGAGGTCTTCATAGTCGAGGAGAGAAAGAGAGCTCAGGGGGTGGAGCTTCATGTTAGACAAGGAAGTAGCAGAACTGCACTTCAGCTGCTTATGATAGTGAAATGAAAAATATTCTGGGCACTGTTTAGAGGAATTCTATAGAGAGAAAGAAAGTTTAAAATCCTGCAGCAAATGCTTTCTTTTTTTCCACTTACTCTTCCACCATTTTTTTGTAAGTTGAGATCTCTTTTGCGTACAATAGCTTGTTGCTTGGAGATTCCTAAATGAGACACAAAGAAGAGAAAATAAGAACATATACAATGAACACAAAAATGATGTATAAAAGTTTAGCTTTAGCTTTCACCAGATTGCTAAAACTAAAGAGATCTTGAATAAAAAGCTATATAACACAAATAATAAAAATGGAGACCAACTGCAAATTGTCTCAGAATATCAATCTCTACGTTATATTAAAGTTCATTTAAAGGTGAATAAGCCCTTTAAGGAGATGAATTATTATACATCATATTAGGGTTCATGCAGTTGATGCCTATTAATCCTTTAATCCTTTTAAATCACAGGCACCTCCATATGAGCTTCAGAACAATGGACCTAGCATACCACCTTAATATTGTTTATCTACCCACTGTGACTATATGGTCTTGAACAGATGAGCCAATGTGCTTCCAAGTTTTTACTGTTTTACAAGTTTTTACTGTAGACTTGCTTTCCATAATTCAGTGTTCAATCATAAGAGAATCGTGACTAAGAAAGTATATATATATACAAATGGTAGAAGAAAGAAATCACATTTTTAGTAAAATGGAAACAAAGAAATATCACCCACTCTGCTAAGCTTGTGCTCTGTCCTGCTGCAGGCATCCATGAAAGTCTGTGCGATGACTGACAGGGAAGCATCTACTACTTGGTGAACATGCACATCAAAAATGAAGTGTGGATTTTTCAGTATATTCACCCAAAATCTTAGTGATAAACTGCAAATAATTAATGAATAGGAATGTTTCAGACACAAGATTCAAACAGAATTATTCTAACAGCAGTCTTAATCTAAAGAGACAGATCAACATGCTCCACATATTCAGTCATTTGTGATTAAACTGCCAAACCATCAGTCTGTAGATGAAGCCCTCACTAATGCAAATACTCAACACAGGAAACTTGGTGGTTTAATTACAAATGTTCTGCAAAATCCACCTAGAGAATTTATATCAAGTCAAACTGTAATTTCAAATTATACCAACAGCTTTAGAGATTGGCAACGAATATTTTTTTTTACATACTGTATAGCCAAGCAAGTTAGAACAAGGCGGTTTTTGTTAAAAATAATTCCAAACGTATAGAACAGCACTTTCCCTTAATCCTTTCATGTTGACTAAAGTTCATGGAAAACACTGCCTTTATAGCCTTAATGATGCCGTCGTTTTATCTTCTTGCCTAGAAGACTTGTCATTACAGATAAACATAATACCAAAAATGGCAAGCGAAAGACCATACCTGTTTGTTTTCCATATGTGGACTGTATCTTCATCTTTGATTTCATATTTTTCTGCTTGCTCGTCAAGAAAATCAAAGAAGTATTTCACAGCTGGTGGTACCACTTGATTGGAATTAAGGACACTCTGAAAGAAGTTATCTACAAATTGCTGGAGTGTACCCTATTGGAAACAAAATAGTAACTTTCCTCAGAAAAACAAGCTCATGCTTGGGCTCTTCTTGCACAAATAGATAACACAGTTTCATAAAGGATGTTGGATAATAGACAATCGATGTATTTTAAGTTCTAGCACAATGCCATTAAGCAGTTGTAATCTTTTTTTGGTGGGGTTGTCCTTCAGCCACTACTCTGGGCCTGCCTGTGAAGGATGGCCCACAGATTTGGAACCACTGCCTTAAGGCTTCTTAAAGGACAAGTAATATTCAATTTGTCATCGTCTTGACACCCAGTGTATATAATCTCTTAACTAGGACCCTAGGCCCATGCTACTGCCTATTCCTTGAGTGCTGTTCCACCATCTGTGCCTACGCCCCAGCAATCCTTTCCAGTGTCCTGGGTGCCATGTATGCACAGTAGAGTAAAAAAAGGTCTATGGATAGTGATTATATTCCCTGGGTGCTGCCTAACATGACACCCCCATTGAATATGACTTTTTACTTGTCATTTAAGGCTTCATTATGGCTTTCAGCTTTATTAACAAGATGCTCCTTCATGATCATTAGTCCTGAGAAAAAGTAAATCAGTCAGAAAGGAAGAACTGTTTCTACAAATAAGACAGAATAAAGAAAGGCACCACTGAGAGGTTTCTGTATAATAGGTTAAAAATGTATATTAAACCCCAAACCCATTTAAGAGATACGAATCTCTCCATTGAAGCTATTTGGGTGCACCTTCAGCATAGCTGATACTTTTAGGTTATGGTAGCAGTTTAATTAGTGATGACTGCAGAAATGTTTCAAAATAATTCATATGTACCCAAAGCTTATATATTACCTTCACAGAAAGTAGCCTAGTTAGATATATTTCTGTTATTGCTTTGGTTCTTTCCTTTTCTTTCATACTGCCTCTCTTTGATTTGCCTTCATCTACCTCATCAGCTGGACGGACAAGGTGCCATGTTTTATTTTCATCCTCTAACAGTGCATGTCCTAGAGAAAAGGGGTAAAAACATGTGTCACATGGCTTTTTTCAAACAGCTTGTGTTTTATTTATTACTGGTTAATGATATAAATATATATTCTTACTTTCCCCTGGAATGTCTTGGTGATTTTCCTCTTGCTGCTGAGAAATCCCCATTCTGGACAGAATGAGTGTGGCATTATCCCTGACCTATATAAATACAATCATATTGTTGAATGGCTTTATTTACTTACAATGCTCATGTATATATAGGCAATCCAAACAAGCTGCTCTGTGTATTTGCAGTTTTACTGCAGCTAGAGAAATACAAGCAAGGACACATATGGTACCTACTTTTCCCTAACCCTCCTAGGGGAAAATGTACTCTAGTGTATCTTCAGATCTATCTGACTTTCCCCTGAAATGTCTAAATGGCATAGATGTCTGTGTGACACTTCGAACTTACAGTTGCCTTAAAGTTAACAGACAGTAAATACATTATATGATGGAGAGTGGCTTTTACAAGCCTCACATTCCTGTTGCAGTGATACTTTAATCACATAATTCCAGTTCATAATCACCCCATTACGTTTATTGCCACTCTAAAATACGAAGTGTAAGAAATCTGGTACAGCGGTCTTTTGAATGGATACAGTGAATACTATAATATAAATTATTTTACTTTGTCAGCCAGTATACATAGGCAAGAGGTTATATCATGGTAATGAAATAAAACTTACATTGTAGTGCATGAGAGTATTATATTGTTTCAACCTTCTTTCTTTCTGTGATGTTAAATCCAGATCAGAGAGTATTTGTGCAGTAGAGCCTGGTCTCCATTCTGGAAACAACATTAAAGGCATAATATTATTATTGTTAACACAAGTTTTCCAGGTGAAAACATATTATCCTGTGCTGTACAACAGAAGGGTGTATACATGGCATATACAAATTACATACAAAAATATAACCAATAACTGATACGAGTTACTTAAAGGAAAACTATACCCCCAAAATGAACACTTAAGCAACAGATAGTTTATATCAAATCGAATGACATATTAAAGAATCTTACCAAACTGGAATATATATTCACATAAATATTGCCCTTTTACATCTCTTGCCTTGAACCACCATTTCGTGACTCAATCTGTGCTGCCTCAGAGATCACCTGACCAGAAATACTACAACTCTAACTGTAATAGGAAGAAGTGAGGAAGCAAAAAGCAGAACTCTGTCTGTTAATTGGCTCATGTGACCTTACATGTGGTTTGTATGTGTGCACAGTGAATCTTACGATCTCAGGGGGCGGCCCTTATTTTTTAAAATGGCAATTTTCTATTTATGATTACCCAATGGTACATACTACTAAAAAAGTATATTATTATGATAATGGTTCATTTACATGAAGCAGGGTTTTACACATGAGATGTTTTACTCAGTATCTTTTAATAGAGACCTACATTGTTTGGGGGGTATAGTTTTCCTTTAAATACACAAGAAATAGTATGTGTCCATGGTCATTTGATGCAAATTCAGTTTATGGTCATGGTCATTCTAACCATAACTGGCAAATCTGTATTTTTCATCCACACATTACATCAGTCACTAATTGTTTCTATGAAAAATGTGTTCTGGTGTTATGTTTGGGTCTAAGGTATTGACACTGAATTTAACTGCCAAAATGTTTTGGTACTTGAGATGCTGTCAAAGCAGAACCTAGAAGCATTCATGAGAAGCTAGGAGCTACTCAGGTCTCACCTGATTTGCAAGTAAGCCCCAGTTTGTGACACACTGCATTAGTGTTCTCCAGACTTTGCACATTCACACAGTAGAAATTAAGGTCACCTGTTGCCTTAAAGGAACAGTAATACCAAAAAATGAAAGTGTTTTAAAGGAATGACAATATAATGCATTGTTGCCTTGCACTGGTAGAACTGCTGTGTTTTGGCTTAAGAACCACTACTACAGTTTAAATAAACAAGTTGCTGTGTAGCCATGGGGGCAGCCATTCAAGCACAGGATACACAGTAGATTAAAGATAAGTTCTGAAGAATCCAATTTTTACAGAGCGTTTCTGTTATCTGTTGAGTATCCTGTGCCTTTTCTCCTTTTTAAGCTTTGAATGGCTGCCCCCATGGCTACACAGCAGCTTTTTTATATCAACTATTGTAGAGTCTCTGCAGCAAACACACCAGTTTACGAGTGCAGTACAATTAGTACATTACTTTAATACACATTACTTGGTGTTATTGTTCCTTTAATATGTAATGCAACAGAATGGTCAAGCCACTCCACCAAGCATAGCCTATTTGCCTTTCAGGAAGCCAGTTTCAATGATAGCTTTTATCTAGTAACACTGCTTACCCAGAGCCAAACTATCAGCCTTAGGCCGCAGGGAATAAGGAATATTCCTATAAACCTGGTCAACAATCTTCTCCTTTACTTGGGAAATTGTGTCACAGTTCAGCACTTTTACTGGTACTGGTTCGGCACCTTCCTCTTGTACAATTACATTGACTGTCTGCAAAAAAAAAAAAAAAAAACCACACAACAGTTTAGTGTTTTCTACCTTTTTACACAGGAAACACTGGTAAAGTATGTCGTATAACTTTTTTTTGTTTAAAGGGTGAGACAAAATGCCTCGATATCTTAAATATATCGATAATGGGTTGAGCACTGAGGGACTCTTGTATTTGTCTATATGTATTTTGTGGTCACAGCCTCATGAGTGGTGGGCACAACTTTCCCTTGTTTGATATAAATCATGAATCAAAAATGGGTTAAGAATGAAACAGATTAAATGTGCACCTCATTTTAATTACCATAGCTTAATGTAGGAAAAGATTTTGATTTTACTGTGTTAAAGGCAATCATATCCATAAACAGCACGGGAATGCGGATAGTAATCCCTGCAAATGAACAGTTCTATTTGTTCATAAGAATGTTGCACATAAAAAAAATGCTTGACAGTGCTTTCAATATTATTGCATTTTACCTAAATTACCAAGCAATCCACTTACCAACTGCGTGTACTCAACATCATCCCCTAGCAATCCGGTATCATTGAGTGTGTATTTGGCTTTACCCTGCACAGCATCAACTGGGCCCTTTTCTACTTGGTGTTTAATTGCTTTGAAGAGTTTGTATAAAGGCTCGCCAACAGTGTCCTGCATTTGGAATCAAGAATTAAAATTTAAATAGCCTTAATTCGTCTAGGAAAAAAACAAAACAGGTCCGCATCTTAAACTGTTTTTTCAAAGGACATTTTCCTTTTAAGCCACAATGCCCAAGTGATCGATTATAATATACTGTAACTATAACACTAACCATAACTATAATATTCTCACTTTATCAAATGAGACAAGCCATCTGCCAACAAGAACAATGTACTCAATGGGACTAAAATGACATTTTCCCTGGCAGCTGAAAAGCTACCGATATTATCCATTACTTACTTTCAAATACTGATACAAACATATGGACATCCAATTTGAAAGCATCCGTTCCACAACAGTTTCTGACCTGTGGAAACAAACAAAAATGATTTTAGATTGAAATGCAAAATATGCTGGTTTGCTTGTCCTATTCTATGGGGGAAAAATGATATTTATCAAGTGATCAAAATGATTGTGGATGACTAATGGCATTAAATATGATGTTAATCAATTGCTCCTTAATATAAAAGAGTAGTGGGCACAGAGGGTAAAGCGCAATAGATATTAATAATGTTTAGTGAAGAAATTATATGAAAACTCTAAATGGAACAAAGTAAGCTTATCAAAGCTACCATGAACATCTGACGAAGAAGACTGAGGCAATAAAACTCCTGCTCTGACACAGCAAACAAATCTGAGCAATCTTCCAGCACAAAAATGTAATTCACTCTTTTTGGCATAATGTATTATGCCAGGTATGGGATCCATTACCCAGAAACCAGTTATCTAGAAAAATCTGAATTACAGGAAGGTGGTCTCCATTTTCTCCAAATAAAAATTTTTTTTTTTTAATTATTTTATTTTTCTCTAATAATAAAGCAGTACCTTGTACTTAATCCAGTCTAAGATATAGTGAATTCTCATTGGAAGCAAAACCAGCCTATTTCGTTAACTTAATATTTAAATGATTTTCTAATTTTGAAAAGATCTGTTATCTGAAAATTCCCAGGTCCCAAGCATTCTGGATAACAGGTCATTCCCAGGTCCCAAGCATTCTGGATAACAGGTCCTATACCCTTTACTATATATTTTGCTCACAAACAACAAATAAAGCCACATTATTTAGACATTTTGTAATTTGGATGAATCTGAATGCACAAAAATCAGAAATCTATTTAAAAGGCCTGAATGTTACTGTACCTTATGTTAATGATTTGGTCTTACCTTCGAAGGAGAAGCTTGGGGTTCTTGGCCACGTATTGGTCCATCAACTCCATTAATAATGCTCTCATAATATCAGTATAATATTCCAGCTTTCCATGCAAAGCCACGGTTAGCAGGGAGGCTAAATAGAGCTTTTCTCTGGCAGAGAAGTCCTTTTGGCTCTCTAGAGTATGAATGAACTGGATCAAAAGGAAGGAAGGGACATTAGTACCTTTTATGTATAAAGTTCACTCTAGATTATGCAATGCCTTACACTTAGGGACAAAAAACATATAGTACAGGGGTAAAGAGGAGTAGGTGCAGGTAGCTTGTACAGCTAGAAAAAGAAGGCTGGCAGAAAACAATGACTTGTATATGATTGCTAAATATTATTTTGAACATTTTTGAGTTTATTATTTCTTGATAACTTTGGCTACTGGTATGGGGGACGGTTTAATGCTGTCTTTCTTTACATTATCACAGCAGATGAAGTGAAGCAGCAGCACCCATTACTAGGAAATGCATCTTTTTGGACAAAATAATCTATATTCATACAGTTCTTTACTAAACTTTTGTAGTCAAAGCTACTGAAAAAAATAATCTAATGCACACTACTTAGGTGTCACTTTAATGTGGGCATATTTGGCTCTAACAGAAGCCATCTTGCTTGTTGCAGTCTAAAATTTTAGGAGAGAATGGGAACATAAAGGACATTAGAAACATAGGAGCCTCTATATTTGAGCTATTTGAACCACTTTTCAGTAAGTCCAAGATGGAGGTGGACACATGTAAATGAACAATAAATATTGAGCTTCTGACTTTATTAAGAGTTAACAGGAATGCATAAGTACAGTAAACCTTGAATAGAGGTAGAAGATATTTGACCCTTTTCATGTCATAGATTGAAGAATCTATGACTGAAAGTACCAACACTGAAATGAATAATGCGCCCATGGGTACAAGCCCTATACTTTCTCAAGGGTTATGAAACAAGGTAAATGCTAGCCCCAACTTACAATTGTAAGGAAAGATTTACTGTTGAGAAGATTAGAGAACTGGTTCAGAGCTACTTCTACAGTTTGCCGCCTAGCCTCTGGGATATCCAGCTTTCCCGTTATCATCACATCTTTTTCCCCATCTTTGGATGACAAGAAGAACACCCTGTCTGTGTATGTTTTGTAATCTAGGAAAGGGATTCCGGCTTCACTGAGGTCACTGGTTTGATCTTCCATCTCAATCATTAGTTCTGCAACACACAAACATAAGAAAATTTGCACAGTACACATGCTAAGAGCATTTCACTTTTCAATAAGGGCACAGTAACATTACCATTTAACTTTCTAATAAAAACGAAAAATCAACACTTCTATATATGATTTTAAAATATTCAGTACTCAATGAGCTATTCATTTCCTTTAGATGGTCAGTAACACCAACAAGTGAAAATACTTTATATGCATTATAACTGGCTGTCCAGCTACATAAAATAATATTTCTTGATAGGAGCAGTGCTTTTTGTGTAAGAAATATATGCAAGCACAGAAAATATATAAGCAATGAGTTATATTAAACATGTTTACTTTGCCCACTAGTCAGACCAGATTATCTGTTATATACTGCAAATATAAGTCCTACACCTCTACATGGCAGCCTACTACAAAGGCTATATTGGGGACCATACACAAAAATCTTAAGTTGGGGAGGGCACATAAACACGCAGACAAACATCAAACTGGATCTGAAGGGACAGAATAAGCATGTTAAATTTGACCCAGTGTGGTCATTTTAACTTATACAAAAGAGAACAGAGCTTCTTAAAAAAATCAAAAGAGCACATTAGATTTAAATGTATACAATGATGTTCATTTGCTGCTGTTACTGGCCCTTTAAATGCTGAAAAGTTAACATTACCACTAACATTCAAAAATGAACATTGAAATAATGAACATTATAGAAGGTTTTTAATGTTTGTATTGCAATTTGATGCCCAACCCTCATATAAAAACCCTCATCACAGGTAGAGTAGCTACATTTATAGCAAAATGCACACATGCATAGTATGGGAAGCAATGAAGTACCTGTAAATTCCCTCTTGCACCGCTCTCTCACAGTCTCTTCCAAGCCCTCGAGCTGCAGTTTGACTTTTTCATACTCACGCTCTGCTTGTTGACTTTTCCGCCTTGATAAGCAATAAAAAGGAATGAGCAACATATCAAACCCCAAGAGCATCTGGCAAACTAAAAATAGTGGCACTGTGAGGTTAGAGGAGAGCAAAATGTGTGGCTTTAGATCTTGGATGTTAAATCTAAATGGCATTAGTTCAAGAGTCAAAAGTGAAAGGAATGGGGGAAAAAAACCCTAATTTTTTATAACATGGTTAAGGTTTTTTGATTAACTTAATTTGCAATATGTTAAAAGTTCATTTAAATATGAATTTTCCTTTCTGGGTCATTTCATATCAAACTGCCTAGCAATAGTGCAAAGCAGTGCCGAAAATCACCGTTCATGAACTTCTACCAGTTAGCTTACCTGTAAAAGTAAACTGAGATTCCAATGATTAGAAGCATTGGAATGAGAACAACAGGAATAATAATGTGAAGAGGAATAGCAGGGGATTGTCCATATTCAACTTTTCCAAGGACCCATTCACGCTTCCCAAATTTCACCTGGAAATAAAAAAAAATTATAGTTATAGTATTTGGCCAACACTCAAGACTTCTACAGCTTGGTTGCATAGTTGTTAAATATTTACAAATATTTAGATAACCATAAGCAACTGGATATAATCACCGTTTAATTACCACCCCATACCTTTTTTGCATTCCAATGAATGAAATTGGAAGTGCATAAATATTTTCCAAACTAGCTTCTTTTAAACAACATGATTTAGGAAGAGTTCAAGATGTGCCAAAAGTCAGCTAAGCATATTGTCAAAAGATTAGTCCTTTTCTTGTTCTGGCCATACGTATACTAGAATAACTTTGCACAAAATGATGTGCAAATTTGAAGCATTCGGGAGGAGGAACCGAACTCTCGCAACAGCTGTGACTGGCAGAGGAACACCACACACTAGGGTGAGCTCCGCCATACCTGCTTCCTAATTGTTGCCGCATACTAGAATAACTCTACATAGGAAACAAAGTTTTAAGCAGTAACTTAACTAAGTGGCGTCGGGCCCAGGAGCAGGCTGTGCAGCCGGGGCGCCCATCTTGGCAGAAACGCAGGCGCGTGAACCGCCGATGGGCCCTGGTGAAGTCATACCCCTTGCTCGCCCGGTAGTTCCGCCACTGGTTTTAAGTTGTTTTAGAGCTAGCCTCTAAACTAACCAATTAGCCCCATTCGTTGTATGCAGAGTTGGAGACAGGCCTATATATATATATATGGAATACAATATTGGGTATACATACTATGAACTCTGGTAAGTTATTAGCAGTGTCTCTTTTGTGACGTCTCTTTGGTAGAGGTTGTTCTTCTGGGGGGACACAGTACAAGTCAGTAGATGTAAGAGTGTTTATCTTACAGGTGCCTTCGCCCACAAATGCTTCGGCCTCTTCAATTGTCATTGCAGCATTGAGATTATAACCCTTAAAAAAAATAAAAATAAGAGCTCAGTGTAAAAAACACCACAAACAATGGGGCCTTTTAATAAAAAAATATTCACCAAATTTGACACCACTGAAATCATGTTTTGTGGGGTGTGTATACAGTACTTATAAAGCTGGTGGGGACTACATAAATAGTAGTTAAATCAACACAGTGCTGAAAATAAAAGTGTCAGTACTGTGGACAGCCAGAATGGTCAGGGTACATTTCATGGGTGGGTACAGTTGATGGCCAGTTATTTAGTATTCATTTATGATCTGGTCTGTAGGCTGACAATACAACACCCAAGAACTTAGTTTAATTCATGTTTCATACCACACTCATTGAAGATCAGTAGTGCTATGCAAGTAGAGGCAACCTACATATAATTTATTTTCTGTCACAGTGTTTTTACAAAATCATTTAATAGCACTCTAGCAGCAGAACCCTACATTGAAATCAGTTTTTTTATATTTAATTTTAAAATTTGACTTGGGGCTATACATGTTCTTGGTTTTCCAGGTGCCCTAATTTATGTAACTGATAAAATTCAGTCACTCTTTACTGCTGCACTGCAAGTTGAGTGACATCACACCCTCACTCCCCCAGCAGCCTAACAATAGAACAATGGGAAGGTAACAAGATGACATCTCCCAATAGAGCTTTTATCAGTATTTAAATGTGCACATTATAACCTGCTGCAGATGAATAAGTTTCACTTTACTTTCTAGGAATACATATTCACCATTATTTTCTTCAAGGTTTAGCATTGTGTTAAATTAACAAATGGGATATCCTCGTTATACACTCCCTATACACAATGCCTTGAATATGCTGCTAAAGCCTATATTGTGCCTATCGATTAAGATGGTTACCTTAGCATTTATGAGATTATTCACTTGCTTCTTAATACCATCAGTGAAGTTCTCAAATGTAGGATCAGGGATGTAAAAGGAAGAAAGTTCATTGGTCAGCAGAGGTGACTCAAGTCCATCCATTTTAATCACAATTATAACCACAGAGTTCAGGTAATTTTCTGGCACTTGTGGAGATGAAAATATAATCTCAGAGTCACCGACTATTTGAAGGACGTCTTCCTGTGAAATCTGAAAAACCATACAGGAGATAACGACTTATTTTCATGAAACAGTATTTAAAAGGACAATAACCAACCCACCCCAACCTTGTTTAATGTGAGTTTGACAAATAGTGCTCGTTGAACATTATTTTTGCCTAATGTTTTAATCCTAAAAAAAAAAAAAAAAAAAAAAATCTATGGTTTTTATTATTTCTTTAGCTAAACAGAGCAAACAGAAAACATTTAAGTTACTCCATGCTTGGTCTTTGGAAGGTAGATAATTAGATCCACACAGATAATTTCCCTATATTCTGGATTCCTGCAGAAAAAAAGTCACAGCAAAGGGAGGAGGTTGCATGCTGGTAAGCAAATTATCTACCACATAAGGAGCAAACACGATTTAGCTTCTGTTTCCCTGTTTAGCTCATGAAATAACAAAAAAAGAAAATAATTTTTTGAGATGAAAACAATAGGCAAAAAGAATGTTCAAGCATTTCTATATTTTTGTTGTTCACTGGTAATGAATGAAAGACAGAACTGCTAGAATATGCCTGATAAATGACTGCTCTTTTCTCCAGGAAAGTGAGTGGCTTTAGCAAAGCACTATTTCAGAGAAATATGGAACTGTTCAGTGGTCTGCTAGCTATACATCATAATGCATTCAGCCACTTACGATATTCTTTTCTGTTAGTATACTGTTTAATAAACTATATAGTACAGTTGGAAGCAAGCATTTCCACCTTACTTTAACAGAAGTATTTGGCCTTCGTTGAAAACCATTACCCAGTGAGAAGAATGAAAAAAACACTGAAATATTTGTGAGCCAGGTTATTGCAACAAATTACCTATTTTCAGATATCCCTGGCCATGTAGTACATAATCACATTAGTTGTTTTCCTCCAAACGTCCGCCTAAAATGTGGTCAGAATTTCTGTACCCCAACTCCCAAGGCCTAAGTGTAAGTATCATCTAGCCCTCCAGATTGTGTGGACATAAATTTAAGAGCTATAAAACGTAAACATAATAAATAAAACTACATAAATAGCATCTACAGCTAAAATTTTATTTTCAAAAAACATCTTTCTCTGTAATTTTATAATGATGAAATAAAGAAGAGTGCTAAACAGAAGGCAGTCAGAAGAGATACATGCAGAGACAAGACTAAACTCTTACAGTTTTGGATTCATCTTCTTTAATCAAAGGACTGTCTTCTCCCTGCAGTTTTGCAATTATTCTGAAATTCTGCACAAGGTTAAATCCTGACCCTGAAATTGTAATATGTCTCCCACCACTGAAAGAAATTAGAAAAACAATACATACATTTAAAACAAAAAGGGGGGGAAATGTAATAAAATTTGCAAAGGGAACCAATTTGTGAATAAAAATTTGCATGTCGCAATGCAATATTCTTCATTAGGTTTTAATGCATTGTGAAACTATAAGACCTGCTTGAAGGTGGCTTAAAGGTTTGGAGCAAACGTTAACTTTTTCATAAGAAAGTTTTATTACATACACTGCGCACAATCGTAAACATTGCAGTCTTTCTGCATGCAGAATCTCTGCAAAAGGCAGTTATTTTGTTAGATTTTGTTTGTACTGGAATCATTTGTTTAAATGAGCTCCAATACATCTGCTAGAAAAGGAAGCCCCCCCTATAAGATATGTTGGATCTAACTGTCAATGACAGACACCCAACTGCTGCATAACAGAATGAAGAGAAGCAGATGCTTAGAGAGGGATACTGAACATAAATTTGATTATTTGAGAAAGAATGCAGAATAATTTAATTGATTGCAAATACAACTTTTCTTATTCTAGTATGCTGAAGCTTATATTATTATATTTATTCGTGATAGTTCCCCTTTAAGAGAAAAAACATCTAAAATTGGTCCATTGTGCCACTGCCCATACAGAAACATGGTTGGAGTAGAAAACAAAAATCTAGATAAGCGTTACTAGGCCTTATTTACTCTCCTTTATTGCTAAACTGTACCACTGCAGTTACCTAAAGTAACCAATCAGCGATTAGTTGTGTGATCAGTCACCTACAAGCAGGGTTATATTTATGTATAGGCAACCAAGAGCATGTGCCTAATAGCCCAACATTTCAGTCACCAGTTTTGACAGCCACTAAGCATTCTGGATAATATATCCTATACCCATAACCGGGCAAGAGAAGATATTCAGAATGCATAGCAAATGCCAAAACACTTTCTGGTCTTTACTTTAGATACAAATAGTATTTTCATCACCTGGCAAAGCTTCTGTCTGGAGTAAAATGAGCAATTGATGGATTTTCCCTGTATATATAGTCCCCAGCCTTTATTTCTGTATTGTTGCCATAAACCAGCATTACTGCAACCTCTCCTCTTTTGGAAGCCATTCCTGTGTCACAAACAATTTCTTCACCAAAAGATTTGCTTTAAAAAAAAAAAAAAAATTAAAATAAACAAAATTATAACACAATAAACAAAATTAACAGCAAACCAACTAGAGCAGGAAAATTGCTTGAATTCACCTTATGTGCGATAGCTATGAAACAGTAGCACGAGGTGACTTTAGATTGTTTAAGTATTTCAAGGTTGGCCCTGAATCATCTGAAATTGCCATTCATTGCCCATTATGGATATCACCTGAAAGTGCTAGTGCAAGAGACTGCATTGCTGGGAAACATGGCATTTAGATATTTACTGACTTTTAAAGGTGATGACCACTGTGGACAATGGAGAGTGATTGCAGGTGATTTAGCACCACAATTTTGAAGAAACTACAACATATTTGTGCATATAGAAATACATACATGGCACAAGGTATCCCATCAAGAAACACTCTGATATCTTCCATGGATCCTGTTTGTAGCTTTTGGCCCTTAATTGTCAGACGAGTACCACCAGCCATTATGCCTTCAAGGGGATGTAGAGACTCTGGGCTTGGATCCTAAATTTTAAGAGAAAAACAATTTTTTTTTGTATGTTAACATTATCAAGTTTCTGAAAACTACCAAAACATTGCACAAACTTAGTCTTTTAGCCATTGATCAAACTATCAATAAAAGCATACCTGAATCGCACAGAATCTATTTTATATAATCACTTGGCCATTCTGGACCTTTGTCAAGTCAATCTGACTCAAATGCTAATAGTGTACAAGGGTATCTGCTAACTTGTGGTCAGCTTTACTTTGCTGCTCACTGTGGTGACAGGGCCCTGTGCTGTGAATTGAGAATAGGATTACCAAAGTGAATATAATCTGAAGAGGGACAAAAGGTGTTTGTCTGAAAATGTATTTCTGCTTAAATATAAGAAAATACAATTCTAAGCAGCTATTTGCTTTCATTAAAGATTCTAAATGGTTTTAAATGTTATCTGTAAATGTAATTGCAAGAGAAAGCTATGTTTGCTTACAAAAGAAAGCTATGTTTGCCTATCCCTTTCTGTTGTCTAGGTCTGACTAAACCAAAGTTCAAAGGAGTCAGGTCTCCTCTAGGTCAGGGGTGTCCAAACTTTTTGCCAGATTTGGTGAGGTGAAAATGTGTGGGGGCCGACCATTTAGCCCGACATTCTTTGAACTATTAACACCATTTAACTCATTTAAACAAGGAATCGCGTAGCCTTAGCGGTAATATTTGGGCACATTAGTGAAATGATCTGCCTCTTGGTCTATACTACTGCCTGTGTGCTTAAGGTGTTAGCAATAGACATGTACTGGCACGGAGTGATGTGCTGCTCTCGCAAACTTTAGTGCTGAAGGTGCAATAGAAGTAGTGACGTGCCAGTACAGTAAATTAAAGAAGTATGCAAGAGCGGCGCATCACTACATGCCAGTATGTGTCTATTGCTAACACCTTCAGCACACAGGCAGCAGTATAGACCAAGTGGCAGATCATTTCACTAATCATGTGCCCAAATATTACTGCTACATCTACATGATACCTGATTGCACTATGCTGGCGGGCCACATTATTATTAATTTCATGATGGAGGCTGAGGGCCAGTGTAAATTTGATAAAGGGCCACCATTGGCCCCCGGGCCACACTTTGGACATGCTTGCTCTAGGTCTTTTAATCAGCTGGCTTGCAACATTGTTTAATGAGTCAGACAGGACTGCAAAGAATGTGAAAAAGATACAAATTTGAATAGCAATTACATTTGCAAAAATATTAAACATTTGTAATATTTTGTAAATATTGGACTTGGATAACTGTATATGTTTTACACTGTGCAAAAAAACATTTTATTTTTTTTGGTGGAGGACCCCTTTAAGCAGAAAACAGACCATTGAGTGAGTCAAAATATTTTTTTTTTGGGCCTAAAAATATTTTAGACTTTTTTTTCCGGAAATGCAAATACGTTTTTGCACCCACTTACTTAAGGTGCATAAAGGGAACAGTGAAAGCATGGGCTCAACACTTATTTAGAAAGCATTCCAATTAACATGCATTAGCACAACTGTACTAATCAAATAAAATCTATTATTATGAATGCAGTATCTCAAATACACGGGGGAGAGTATCGAATAAACAAAGGCAATAATTGCTCTGCATTTTTATACAGAAGAGAAGGGGTACCAGTTTGTTTTTACTATTTGTTACAACTAAGATTAGTTAACTCATTTCTCTTTTCTCAGAGAAATGCCTCATTCTGTAAAGAGGTTTTTGAAGGTCTAAAAAAAGAGCTCATTAAAAGATCTCACACATGAGGGAAAAAAAAAAGAAACATCGAATAACCCCCCAAAGGGCAGATGTCAGCTTTGATCTGCAACTACCATGCCAGAGCATCAAAAATTCCTCACTTCCTGTGTCTCCACATGTACTGGGAAGGAAGCCAAGAAAAGTAGACAGCTTGCTGGTACCACCATCTGAAGCTGACAGCATCTTTTGACACAAAGGAGGCACACAGCTCAAACTGAAAGACAATGCTGCAGCAAATGTTAGAATCAGACTTCAGCTCACATCCTCATTTGCATTGCCTCTGGTTATGAAAGAAGCAAGTGCAAGCCATCAAAACTGATATGTTGCAATCGCATCCTTCCTCTGCATCTTTCTGTCACTTTCATTGTCAGAAGATAGCAATTAAAATGTATCACTGTTTAAAATAATTAGGAAATATTTTAAAACACAAAAAGAAACCTCACAATTAAAACTGTTGATAGTTTTGGATTAACCTAATTTTAGACAAGGAAAACAACACTACTCTATGAGAAATAACCACAGAATTACAATATAAGCTTCTCTCACAAGTTCTGCTGTTAAATGCAGTATTAATAAATATGGGGTTTATTATACAGACATAAATGGACTAGTAAGGACAGTTTAACTACGGTAAATCAAAATAAACCCCAACATCTTCCACTTGCATTTTCTACTCACTGACGTTGCTTTGGTGATGATTTAGTCTAAACCTGTGCTCACCTGGTAATTAAAAATCTGGCTTGATTTTCCTGTCTTGCCTTTGATCTTTATTTCAACTTGTCCTGTATGAATTTCGTTCGCAGGTCCAACTTCACAAACAACACTATTAAGAGAAGAATCAGTTTAGCAAATACCCCAGTAGTCCTTTACAATGGTGTACACATAATGAATACAACAGCAGAGAGAGAGTAAACACAATTGCTGAAAATACACAGGCCAAGGAATCAGCCCCTACTCAGGCATAAGCCTCCTGCCTACGCTCTGAACCATTGTGTTGGCTTGGGTGCAGGCCCAGAGGATGGATTTCTTCATAGAAACGCAAGAGTTTCCATTCTTGTCAGAAACCCGCTGTGTGTGCCTGCACCCAGTGCTTTGAGGAGTAGGCAGGACAGGAGACTAATGACCGCTTAGCGTTTATTATGGATTTCCTGTGGGTAAAAGTTTCTCTTTAGGGTAATGGCACACAGAGATTTATTGACAAGGTATATCTGCACTACCCATGAGTGACAGGAAAGAAGAAGCCAGAGTGAAGTTTGCAGATCACCATGACAACTGCGCAAGTCCCTTCAAGTGGAAAGTGTTAGGGATGAATAGGCCTGCATCGATCTTAGTTTCCTATTTTTTTCTGTACATCACATATAATATTATAAGTGCACAAACAGTCAATCAAAAGTGCTTTTCACAATATTATTGGTCCCTAGACAGGTGCTTTAGAATGGCCAAATATTTTATGTTCAATGCACTGAATGAGAAGCTTCATTCTCTGATAATTTAGTCTTAGATCCTAATGACTTAAATTTAACAAAACAAAAATAGAACTGTTTGTGTTACAGGCCTCGCCCTTCTTCCTCTATACATATAAATGATCATTATGACCAAAGAACATCATCTTAACAGAAAAGCATTGGACATTTTTGTACTGAACTGCAAAAGTGTCAGAACCAAAAGGCCAACAAACTAGGTCTGTCAGGAGGAATGGGCAAAAATGCCAACAACTTATGAGAAGCTTGTAGAAGACCACATAATATTTGCTTCAAGTTAAGCAATTGAAAGGCAATACCGCTAGACACTAGCAAAGGGTATGTAAACTTTTTAATCTGCAAGATACCAGATATGCTAAATAACAGCTAAAATAAATTGTTCTCCAAGCTATTACTTTGAAAGGGATTTAAATTACAAATCAGGTGTATACACCCAATTGGACTTAAAGGAGAACTAAAGATGAATAAAGAAGTAGGTTAGAAATGCTGCACATTGCCTGTTTGTTGTCCAAGGTACCCACAACCCTAGTGCACAAATGAGAAGGCTTGCATCATTACTGTTATAGGGACATTGAACCTTTAGCCTGGTAAAGTACATTTAGTATAAAAAATATGCAGTTTCTAGCAAAAATTAATATTTAGGGGGTGGTTCTCCTTTAAAATACACAACGTTTGGTAAATTAAGAGTGAAGTTGTAACAAACGAAGTTTAAAGATCTTTAGTATAGCATAGAACCAAGTGTAGAATATGCATATACCTAGATTAAGTCAGGGGCAATCATATAAATTAATACATTCTGAACCTTCGGTGCCTTAGACAGAAGATCTCCTTGTTCATAACAAAACAACCACTAATTAATTAGAGGTTCACACCACATTTCATACTTTACATTATGGTAGAAGCTTCTTTACAATCAAAACATATTTTAGAGACATTATATGGCTAAAGGATTAGTAGGAGCACAGAGAAGATGAAAACCCTAAAAGCAAGATTTTGAGAGTTGTATTAGTATTTTGAGTCTGCGGAATGTACATTCATTGTGTAAATGCCACATATATCAGTTATTAGACAGTGTAATACAATGCTACCGTGGACAATTTTTTTTTAAGATGGTACATACTTATAGATTTAAGGAACAAAAATGTTGCTATTTCTTGATGGCCCACCTGAAACAAAACTATTGGGAATGCTTTTTTCCCCATCATCCTACAACATACAAACAGGATGATTAAACTAACTTAAATGTGTGCGAGAGGCATGGCAGGGACTCTATAAAAGGCTTATTATGCCATAACATGTTAGAACCATAAACAAAGATGATAAATCCTCAATATGGGATATTTATCAAATGGCAAACTAATTTTCACCCACTGATGAACACTTTTAAAAATTGGAATTTTTAAATGAAAAAGTGGGCAATAATATTATCATACATTAAAGACTAAAACAGACAAAAATAGGACCTTTTCACTCTAGCAAGCATAAATCCAGTTTTGCATGTATGTTGCTCATTATGTTATGCTACTAATGTATGTTGCTAATTAATAGAAATGGACAGACAAGTGAGAGACTGCAATCTTCCACTCCATTTTAGAGGTGTTAATATTTAGTTTAATAAGACAGTGTCTCACACCAAAAAGATTAGTGTTAAATTATGCCCAACAGGCGAGGGGAAAAACAAACCGAAAGAAAAGTATCTTATTTCTGTGTCTTGGGGATGAATTAAAATACCCCCCATCTATTTGTATTTTTTTCTTTTTTATTCCAGCCTTAAAAAAGGCAAAATCCACATCTGTTAAACATGAGCAAAATAGATGGGGCTAACCTAGCATAATTACATTTAATGGATAGTATGTTTTTTTCAGTGGACAAAATGTTAGTAGATCCCTTATCTGGAAAACCCCAGGTTCCAAGAACTCCAAATACCGTGCCTGTGATACTAATAGGATTCCTTTCAGGCAGTGGCTCTCCCTTTTTTGTACATACCACCTTGTCTAAATATAAACTATTTTAGTGGCTTACTGAAGCCAAATATAAGAATGGAGGAGAAATTGGATGGCTGTTTGCCAACAAGAATTGAATGACAGCTACTACAATATTCAACCAATAATGTGTATTTTGCTATGAACAGATTTTATCATTATAAATAGGTTTAAATATTCATATTTTATATTATATTCATAGAATTAATGTATTTTAACTTACCTAGTGGAGACAGAATAAAATTCTTTAAGAAATGTACATGGGGTGTCTGCCACTTTTATTTCTTCAACATCAGTAGGTTTAATTCCTAAATTTGATCCTTTTATTGTCAGGCGAATACCCCCCTTTAAAGGTGCTGCTTTTGGCACAAGCTAGAAACAAATTGAAGTCCATTAGGAGCACACAGTGGGTGACATATTAAATAAACGTTGACTTATTATATTTAATTCACTTGAGTTTTAAAAGGGATGTCCACCCAAGCCGAGACCTTTTGATAATTTATGTAAAAAACAGTGCCTGTGTGGACATATACATATATACATACATACATACACATTTAATAGCACAAAAAATGCACAATACAATAAGAAAATTCCACCATAATATTCTTTAACACTCTGATGTTAGTGTTTGTTCTAAAGAGTTTTATTGCCTCCTATGGGGGAATATTAACCAACATGCCCAACATGAAAAAATAAAATTTTAAGGAGCTGTACGCAGCAGACAACCTTCTTATGTAATAAAGGCTTTATACACAATACGAAAAAAGAACACAATTTTGTAACAACTAAAAGTGCAGCCTATGGCACTTATTAATGCAAACATATAGAAGGGAAATATGAATACACATGAAGATATAGGTGCAAAGATTTTAGACAAACACTCTGCTATTTCCCAGCAAAATAAAGACACAACAGTACTTAAATTTGTGGGCTGTCCAAGGAGGATGGGACCTATAGTTCAATGACAACTTGTAAGACAGGTTGCTTTTCATTGTATAATCTATGATCATGCCAAATCTAAAATAAATGAGGCATTCTCAGCCAAAGACAAAGAACACATCTCTCAGAACATATAAAACTAATTTTATCTGCATCTACGGCTCTATTGATCATATATTAATAAAACAAACATTACACATAGTTTGAACATGACTATGCAAGCAAAAGTGCAGCACATTGTTTTGAGATAAGAAAAACATGAGAGCACAAATCATCAGATACAGAGAGAGAATGCTTATAAATAGCATGAGTGCAAATCCATTGAGGTACAGTGAAAGTGGCTCTGAAGTCCGTCAACCTGTACTTTGCCACTATCCTCTAGCAGTGCTAATGATTTGTTTCAAATAAAAAAAAGAAAAGAAAAAGTCTAGTCTAGGAAAAAACAACAATTAAACAAACAATGAATGCATATTTTATATTAATAAAGTCAAGGCAGGTAGGACAAAATCCATAAAAATGTATTGAGCAATCATAACCAACACAAGCTGTGTCTCCTACAGTGGCTCATATAAGCTCCCATTTGCAGCCTGACTCTTCATCTCTCACTGACTGTAAGCTAACATACCTCCTCCCTCATGGGGCACGGGCAAAATGCACTTTTTACAGAAAAAAACCCAATAAAATTTAGAAAAATATTAAAATAAGATGTAAAAAAGTATACATTTACAGTGATAAATGACTGTCCCCATTGCGTAAATAATTTGTTTCTTCAAAAAGGAGGGAATGATACCTAAACATTTAACTACTTTATTGAAAGTCTATTGTCAACTCAAGTCTATAGTACTGTAGTTGTTTATATATTATAGGGCCAATTTACTAATGCTCGAGTCTTCAGGCTTGAGGATTCAGGTACTAAAACTAAGTGTGAGATCCTAAACATCATTTGATGAACTACAAGAACCAACAAAAATGTACTGAATATGCAAACAATTTCATGCGGTTCTTACATCAGTGATTTCAGGAGCTGGGCACTCAGCAGATTGTTCCACACACATATCCGTGTATACACATTTGTCATTACACCAAACACAGTGGTATTCAGAAACAGCAGCAAGGCACAGGCTGCAGTCACTTCTGCCATACATGCAGTTGTAGAGATTAACTAGAAAATAAAGCAAAAGGCACGGTAAGGAAGCTGAACATTTCTTTATATATGTATCTCACATAGATAAATCCATGTACACCGGCAAGGGCATTTGCCTTTTCTTAAATAAAGCTGCATATGACTGAAGTGCTTCAGAACAGACTACACAACCTACAATACACAAGTTAATGTAGTAAAGTCTAAGAAGAAAAGCAGGTATTTATGAAGTCTAACATTTTTCAGTTTGAATATGTTGCCTTTCATTAACAAACTATACGTGATTTTCAGAAAATCTTATGAGATTATGAGAAGTATTGTCTGCCAATTTCTTCTTACCATTTAATTTACTGTCAATCTTTTTTTCATTCACTTTAATGTAAATACCCAGAGGAACAGTCTCTTTATCTTCTGCAGGGAACTAGAAACCAAAAAAAAAAAAAAAGTAAATAAATGTACAGTGCAGATCATGGAAATCTTATATAATTAGAAACTTGCTTGGACCATAGGTGGTGTTGAGGGTTGGGGAAAGAGAGCAAACGGAGAAAAAAAAAAATAGTGACAAACCAAATTGTACTTATTAAGTTCCCATGATGTGCCAGTTTGAGACAGTTGAAAGAAGGGGATTATATTAAGGACATGCACTACTATTCCACTAAATTCCCCTGAACAAAATCATTTGGTAAGAGGCACAGCCAAAACACTGTCTAAACATTTTTGGAGCTGAAATGAAGGAATGTCCAGCCTGAAAGAGAGCCTTGGCAGCCTTGCAAAGGCACTTTTCATGCACAATAGAGCAAAACAGGATAGGCATTCATTAAAATAATGAGCATTAACTGCATATGAAATAGGAAGAGAAAATAAGAGCACATCCTTCCCCTGGCACAGTTTGGAAACACTCTTAATGAATTCTAAAATGTGATCAGAATATTATGCTTTAAAGGGACAGTATACACCCTATTTCAACATGAGGGAAGACCATGATGATGATGAGCTGCTCAAAGGCTGCTGCTTAGATAATGCTTTCTTTGTTCAAAGGTAGCGGAGGAGTGCTAAACAAATTGCCCTGGTAATAAAGCACAGTGGGGAGCACATTCAGTGAAAATAGCCCAACTTTCAAAAAAAATGTAACATTTCTAATTTTTCCACCTTAGGGGGGTTATTGATCAAAGGTAGAGTTTAGTTTTTCGAGGGTAGTTTCAGTAAAAAAAAAAAAAAACCTCAAGATTTATTATGCCCGAAGCAGCAAAAAGCTTAAATCCAAAAATACTCCAGCTAAAACCAGTCAAGGCCAAGTAGAAGTCAATGGCCTTTAATAAATAACCCCCTAATGTTCAGTATGTAACACATATAAGCACACCTATGATGCATTAAAAATGCTATATATTTTACTGGATTGTAAACAGGAAACTAAAAAGCATCAGATTTTAGTTTTAATGCAAAGTAGCATTAGACCTTATTTATGAGTTTTTCAATAAGATCATGTTGTTTTATTTATTTTGGAGAACATGCATTACATGTTTTTCTATATAGAAACATATACAGGCGGGGAGTGTGTAGACAGAGACAAATTTAGGGTAAGTCCACACAGGGCGTTTTGGGGAGATTTGGTCTCCTGTCGACTCATCGCCTCGTTTTTGCTGTGACCAATCTCCCCAAATGCCTTCCCTGAATATGCACCGGCTAAAATGAAAAAAAACGCTTGACGCTAATCACGCGCGGCGGTTAATTTTCCGAAGTCGCCCGAAGATGCAGAGGAAACTTCGGAAAACGAATCGCCGCGTGTGATTAGCGCTGGCGTTTTTTTTTTTCATTTTAGCCAGCACATAATCAGGGAAGGCTAATCGCCTTGTTAAGAAAAAGCTTCTTAACAAGGCGATTAGACGCCAGGTGACCAAATCTCCCCAAAACGCCCAATATTGCCTGACCCTTAAAGGAACAGTTTAGTGTGATAAAAACTGTGTAAATAGATAGGCTGTGCAAAATAAAAAATGTTTCTAATATAGTTGTAATGTATAAAGGCTGGAGTGACTGGATGTGTAACATAATAGCCAGAACACTACTTCTTGCTTTTCAGCTCATGGTTCATATATGTTCAGTGAGTTTGCAATTGATCCTCAGCATTCAGCTCAGATTCAAAAGCAACAGATATGAACCATGTGGCCACCCTTCAAGTCTCCGATTGGTTACTGCCTGGTAACCAGTCAGTGTTAACCAAGAGAGCTGAAAAGCAGGAAGTAGTGTTCTGACTGATATATTAGACGTATATATAAAATATGCACAGCTCAGAATAATCAAAAAGGTTATTGTGGAGATCAATGACCGGCTTTTTTAATGTGCAAATACAAACAAAAAATGTCCTAATAATTACACACAGTGGCGGGAAAAAACATGAAACAAATGTCATGAGGTCATTATATGTCATTAATATGGCTGCCACATATCCAAAATGACTGAAGAGTAGACCTTAAAATTATTTTTTGCAAAACACAAGCCCACATCACAGCTTACACTATACTATGACAATTCACATACAGGTAGCTGCAATACCTCTGGTATAGAAACGGAGAAAGATCTGTCTTCTTTGAACACTTTGGTTTTGAAATTGAGTTCATCATTGCCTGCACTGAAAACTTCATCCTGCATAGTATAAAAGAAAAATGAACCTTTGGATGAAATGTACACACATTAGTAAGAATGTAAAGTCTCTTTCCTAACAAGGTATTCTGAAACAGTGAAATACAGGTCACATTTAAGTAATTTTCAGAATTCAGCTCAACTCCTATTACAATCATGTGTCCTGTTGATGGAAAACATGTACTGAAAAATATATATATACACGTACATAAATAAAATGCCACCAAGCTGCAGCAGATGTTTTGTGACAGTTATCAATAATCTTTTTTATGATATCTTTGATATCTAGGGGCCATTGCAACCTAGATTAAACTTTGGTTACACCTGTCAAGTAAACAATTTTTAGATGTGTAAACTATATGTTATCTGGCCAACCTAATTACAAACATTTTTCATGTGTTAAACATACAAAACTCTCCCTATTCAGTCTTAACAGAGCATTAAAAAAAATGCATGTTTTCATTTGGGCCTTATAAAAAGCCCTGTGAGACAGACAGAGACACACACACACCTAATACTTGCTAGACCATCAATCTGCAAATGCACCTAGACCAGCAACTATAGTAACAGACTGTCAAAGAGACACCAAATTGTTGCTCTAGGTTCTTCTACAAATGTTTCAGATAAGATTGTAGGCTGTATGCAGGGCATCTCCTGATATCCCAGGAAGAATGGCCAATTCTAAGCAGTTCTTCAATTGGTCAACATTTTTTATTTTTCTTTATAGCTTTTTAATTGTTCTCCTTCTTCTTGCATTTTTCAAATGGGGGTCACTGACCCCACAAACCAAACATGTATTGTTCTGTAAACCTAAACCAACACATTTATTATTACTGCTACTTTTAATAAATCCTTTTTCTATTCTTGCACTCTTCTATTCATATTCTAATATCTTATTCAAATCAATGCAAGGCTAGGGTAATTTGGACCCTAGCAACAAAATAGCAGAAACTGCAAACTGAATAAAACCCCGAATAATAAAAAATGAGAACCAATTACAAATTGTTTCAGAATACCCCTCTCTACATCATACTAAAAGTTCATCTAAAGGTGAACAACCCCTTTAACTGCAATGAGAGGCAATAATTAGTGCTGCAATTTGCGCAAACTCTAGCATGGAAAAGCCTTAGGAACAACTGCAACTAAACACGCCGAAAGATTTTCTATAGAGAGTTTGTCTTATATAAAATTTGCTTGTTTGATCTGAATATTTTAAAAATGTTTATTTTATGCTACAAAAATGACATACCTTATAATGATCAAGATTTTTCCCATTAAATGTTATGGTACTTTTATGTTTCATTGGAATCAACGATGGATAAGGTTCATAGAACTGTGGACAATTTTCTTCCTGAAACACAATACAAAACAAACAAAAAGCTTACTGAATACTGGCAATTGTCGTTCATAGTTCATTGTAACTTTTTAAAGATAAAGATCCTTTCCACCTTCCATCCAAAATGTAAATTATGTAAATTATTGAAAACAGCACACATGCAGCTGCTGATATTTAAAACTGCTAGATATCCCATTTTATATTGCATATATGTATGCATTTTAAAAATGTAGCTTTTCCCAATCAGCTCTTGTTATCTATCTTTCCTACTCTAAACAAAATCTGTTACAAGCATCTTCAAGAAGCGGTTGATTGTAGAGTCCTTTCTGATAAAGGTCAATTGTTCTTGCTGTAAAGCACCCAAACCTATGTGCATGCTCTACTGTACCATATCAATGTTGGGAAGATATGGCCATTAGTATCAGATAATAAACCTAACTATACAGGTACATATCTTGTTGACAGACAACTGTATTGTTCCATTATTAACCTTATTGATAGATGTTTGAAATGTTTCCTTTACAGAAAGCTACAGAGGGGGAGATGCAATTCATAAGACCATACTTTGCACAGGTGACACTTTCCCATGTTATGCAACTACACAGAAAGGGTGCCAGCCTTTGAATAATATGATTAGAGATTATTCATTAGGAGTATTAGAAGGGGTATACCTTGATGTGTCACAAGTACTTTTGCAAATAACTAATTAAACTAGTAATTAAACACATGGCCAGGGAATGTGCACTGCTCAAACACCTTGTTTTACTCATAAGAACAAATACTAAATGACACACAATCATGC
This sequence comes from Xenopus laevis, assembly GCF_017654675.1. Taxonomy (NCBI): domain Eukaryota; kingdom Metazoa; phylum Chordata; class Amphibia; order Anura; family Pipidae; genus Xenopus; species Xenopus laevis. The sequence goes on along the minus strand of NC_054375.1, from coordinate 78,010,527 downwards.
ACAAAATAAAACTATCCCTTCCACTTACTTTGCAGTTTAGTACACTACTTATTAATAAGCAATTAGCTTGTGCCACCATCGTGATTACTGATATTACCGGTATATGAGAAGGAAGATGCAAGTAATTAATTACCATATTAGGCCCAATAACATCATCACTTAGAGAGGAGTCCTCACACCTGTGATTATTAACATCCCACTGGCAATTCCACCTGCTAGTTACACAGGATGTACATCTACAAATACAAGAGAAACATTTTATTAGTGTGTTTCCATAATCTCCGGCTTTTTTTAAGCAAAGCAGATTTTAATTGACTACTTACGGCAAATTCTCTGAAAGGTTCATTGCTTCTTTACAGCTATAGAATGGGTAAGAATAATTTGCAAAAAACACATCACCAGTGTGAAAGCGCAGGCTGATTGTAATGTAAACGTTATCTACAATAAAACAAAGAAAACAAAGACTACAGTAAAAATTAATTTGTACACAAGTTCTAAAAGAACATTCAAGTTTGACGGACAACGGAAAGTAAGCACAGTCAATTGAAGTTCTTTAACAGCTGCAGAGTTTCAAGTATATTATAGAGGTAAATCATACTGCAATCATAGTGTCTGTTTAAGGAACTGCATTTTTTTCTTTTGCTTTTCTTATGCCAACTGAATATCAAAGTCTTCAGTCTGCAATGTCAAGATTTCCATCTTGAATACTGAATTACCTTTGCCTTTCTCTGGGGGTGGAAAATGTGTTGGGGGTTGGCAAGAGATTGATCCATCTTGCTGTAACTCAGCTTTACTTTTCCTTTCTCCAAAGTCACACATCAGTTCATCATCATCTTGTAAATGTATTGAGGGTTCCACAGTTAATGTAACCTGTAACAAAGAACAACAATGGTTCCAGTAAACTCCAGAGCTATGCTGTAAGATTCTAATTCTAATTTTTCTATAATATGGGATTTGTATGAAAACAACTTTTTGCCCTTACAAAGGCATCAGCCCATTTACACTTTACCCAGACAAACATGTATGCCTCTGTTGATTAACCAAAACTGTACAAAATAGTATTTTATTTTGCTTTTAGTGGACATAAACATACAACAAGATCTAGTCCTTGGGCAAGAAGAGAGAAGGAAGTAAAGTGTATGATAGGAAGAGAGAAAGAGGTGAGCTGGGGGAGACTCATTAACTTAAAACATTCCATATATGTATCCATTACATTGGTTATATATAGCTTCTTATTACTGCAAAGCATTAACTTCCAGCCATGTACCCCAGATGCATTCGAATTTGTCCGGGCATCTGCGGGCCAGGTATACAAGTTTCTACTTGGGCAAAGAGTTGTTGAGTTTTTTTCCAGAAGTTTAATGCAGGTGGTTCCATGGATTTCCAGTATAGCAGTATTGCTTTCGTTGCATAGTAAAACAACTGTAGGTAACATAGTTTAGCTAGCGGGTTCAGTGGTAGTGTTCCCACAATTTCCAGAAGACACAGGCTGGGTGATAATATATAAGCAAGTGCTAAGGATGTTAAGTACCTCCCTCCAGAATCCCTGTATTTTGGGGCAGTCCCAAAAGACATGAATGAAAGTGCCCACCGCCCCAAGGCATTTGGTGCACTGGTTGATAATCCAGGGTAGATCCTGGCTAATCTTTGGTGAGTGAAATATACCCTATTAAGGAATTTAATCTGTATGTATCTATCCCTGCGGGAGATCGTGAGTTGGGGTACTAAGGTTAGGGCATCTTTCCACATCTCCTCCTCTAGACTTGGTATATCCTCTCTCCAGTGTTGTTTAACCTTATGTAATTGGTTGGTGTAGGAGAGCTGTGGACACTGGTCTCTCCTCCGTATTGATTCTGTGTAAGGAGGGGGAGGAGCCCCACCCTCTGTGAGCGACAGGAAGGAAGAGGGAGAGAGAAAGTGCTGCTGGGAGAAAGGAAGTGCTGCTGGGATATAGAATCAGCGGACTACAAGTAAAGTACAAGTACAGAGGGTACAGTGGCAGAAAAGCGCACTCTCTTAAGGTGCGGAAGGAAAGGGGGTCCTTGTCAGGGCTCTGAAGAACAAAGCATGCTCTTCTCAGGGCACGGAAAACCAAAGGGAGTCCTTAGGGCTCTGAAGCAACTGCCACATAAGTAGGTATTCCCTTCAGCAGTCCAGAGATCATTAGCTGTGTTATTTGAGTGAAGTTGCTCCTGGCTGGCAGGCTACCTGTATCACTGGAATATAAAGGTATAGTGTTCTGCCAAATAAACACATTAACCGTTCCACTGTGTAGGTGTATTGCGGATCATAGAAGTTCCCAGGGAGCGGTATTACAGTTCAGCCTGTCCTGACCTTGGGTGGAGGCACGCCAAATTAAAGTGAACATGCTCTCCCATATAGTGGAGGCACTGGACTCCTGTAGCGCCACACGCAACTAAATACGTGCTAGATCTCATGCAGTAGCAGAAGTGGGCTATATTGGTATTTGACTGCATCAATATTACATACATGTAGGTTAGTGTTTTTGCTAGCTCTTGTCAGCGGAGATATACAGTGGTGTGAAAAACTATTTGCCCCCTTCCTGATTTCTTATTCTTTTGCATGTCTGTCACACTTAAATGTTTTTGCGCATCAAAAACCGTTAACTATTAGTCAAAGATAACATAATTGAACACAAAATGCAGTTTTTAAATGAAGGTTTACGTTATTAAGGGAGAAAAAAACCTCCAAATCTACATGGGCCTGTGTGAAAAAGTGATTGCCCCCCTTGTTAAAAAATAACTCAACTGTGGTTTATCACACCTGAGTTCAATTCCAAAGGTTATAAAGCCATTTCTAAAGCTTTGGGACTCCAGCAAACCACAGTGAAAGCCATTATCCACAAATGGCAAAAACATGGAACAGTGGTGAACCTTCCCAGGAGTGGCCGGCCGACCAAATTTACCCCAAGAGCGCAGAGACAACTCATCCGAGAGGCCACAAAAGACCCCAGGACAACATCTAAAAGAACTGCAGGCCTCACTTGCCTCAATTAAGGTCAGTGTTCACGACTCCACCATAAGAAAGAGACTGGGCAAAAACGGCCTGCATGGCAGATTTCCAAGGCGCAAACCACTTTTAAGCAAAAAGAACATTAAGGCTCATCTCAATTTTGCTAAAAAAACATCTCAATGATTGCCAAGACTTTTGGGAAAATACCTTGTGGACCGACGAGACAAAAGTTGAACTTTTTGGAAGGTGCGCGTCCCGTTACATCTGGCGTAAAAGTAACACAGCATTTCAGAAAAAGAACATCATACCAACAGTAAAATATGGTGGTGGTAGTGTGATGGTCTGGGGTTGTTTTGCTGCTTCAGGACCTGGAAGACTTGCTGTGATAGATGGAACCATGAATTCTACTGTCTACCAAAAAATCCTGAAGGAGAATGTCCGGCCATCTGTTCGTCAACTCAAGCTGAAGCGATCTTGGGTGCTGCAGCAGGACAATGACCCAAAACACACCAGCAAATCCACCTCTGAATGGCTGAAGAAAAACAAAATGAAGACTTTGGAGTGGCCTAGTCAAAGTCCTGACCTGAATCCTATTGAGATGTTGTGGCATGACCTTAAAAAGGCGGTTCATGCTAGAAAACCCTCAAATAAAGCTGAATTATAACAATTCTGCAAAGATGAGTGGGCCAAAATTCCTCCAGAGCGCTGTAAAAAAGACTCGTTGCAAGTTATCGCAAACGCTTGATTGCAGTTATTGCTGCTAAGGGTGGCCCAACCAGTTATTAGGTTCAGGGGGCAATTACTTTTTCACACAGGTTTGGATTTCTTTTCTCCCTAAATAATAAAAACCCTCATTTAAAAACTGAATTTTGTGTTTACTTGTGTTATCTTTGACTAATAGTTAAATGTGTTTGATGATCAGAAACATTTTGTGTGACAAACATGCAAAAGAATAAGAAATCAGGAAGGGGGCAAATAGTTTTTCACACCACTGTAGCTCCAGAGTGGTCTCAGTAACCACTAGTGGCCTATGGGGGAATTGAGCTTGGAAGGCATGCCTCAGCTGCAGGTACCTGAACAGCATGTTAGCTGGAAGTTGGAATTCATTTTTAAGCACCTGGAATTATTTACAGTCCCCATTAACTATAATGTCTCCTGGTGTTTTAATTTCTGGCTATATCGGACACCGATTTTAAGTGCGGGAGGTATTTGTTACCCCATATGGGGGACCACTTGGACCAGACTGGCTGTTCTGGGAGACTTTGAGAGCCCTCTGGAAGGATTCCACTACTGTTCTGATGGGGGAGCGTTGTCTGATGCATTTGGGAAATACTCCTGTGCACCCACCAGTGCAGAAAGACTAATTGGCTGGCCAAAAAGTATTTCTCAAAGTTAGGCAAAGCCAGTCCACCCCCTGTCAGTGGGGCCTGCAGAGTCTGCAATGCCAGTCTGGGGAGCTCATCCGCCCAAATAAAACCTCTTATAATAGAGTCTTAATATAAAGTTCTAAAGGTCTAAAATAAAGGGTCTCAGGTCTTTGTGGATTTGTAGCCCTAGGTTTTTGGATACCACGTTTAGCTGTGCAATGATCTGTGGGCTATTGGGTGGAAGGACATCTACATGAAAGATCAAGGACTTGTCATAGTTGACTTTAAGTCAACAATATTTACCGATATTTGTCTGTAAATGGATCAGGGCTTGAAGGGAGTTCTTAGAAAATGCCAAATATAGGAGCATGCCATCGGCATATAATGGCAGCTTCTCTTCTAGGTCTCCTATTTGGAGCCCCCTTATTTCTCTCCTCTCCTGTATTTTAATCGCTAAAGGCTCAATAGCCAAGGCAACGAGCAGAGGTGACAGTGGGCAGCCTGCCTGGTCCCCCGTTTCAGTTGTACCGCTGGCGAGAGCATACCGGCCACTAAGACTCTAGCCTGTGATCGTACATAGAGTGCCTTGACCCACCCCACAAATCTGGGCACAAAGCCAAACCGAGTAAGGACTTTCCATAGATAAGGTCAAAATACAGTATAAAAAGCTTTTTTTTGTGTCTAGGGCTACTACTATCCTGCTGTTTGGATAACAAACACTAAGGTTGTTAAATAGACACCTAATGTTTATGTCAGTTGCCCTGACTGGCATAAATTCGGACTGGTCCAGGTGTATCAACTCCCTTATCACTCCCCACAACCTCAGTGCTAACACTTTTGCAAAGATCTTAACATCACAGTTAAGCAGTGATATCTGCCTGTATGATTCACATCTATGTGAAGTTTACCTTGTTTTGGGATCAGGTTAACATGTGCCTCATAGCAGGTGTCAGGTAGGTGTAAAGTTGGTGTCGCGTTGTTGTATATTGAGCGCAATTTAGGTGCAATTAATTCAGAATGTAGTTTGTACCATTCGGATGGGAGGCCATTAGGGCCTGGGGCTTTCCCTCCTGGTAAACTGTTAATGGCCTCCTTGACCTCCTCCAATGAGATATCCCTATCAAGCTCCGAGGCCCCATAAAGGTAGATGTATCTATAGTATCTAGAAAGACTTCGACATCAGTGGGTAGCTGGTCTGCGTTAGAGTCATATAATGTTTGATAGTACCTAGCAAAGCGATTGGCCATTTCGGGTTTAGCATTGGTCATAGACCCATCCTCTACTATGCACAGAATTTGATTTTCATTTATCTTTATATACTTTAAAAATAACCCAACTCATGCAGCACTTTAGTTAAAACTTATATTTATATCAAAAAAACAGCACTGTGTGTGCCATGCTCTGCCTGCCCTGTGCACCCTGTGTGTGCCATACTCTGCCTGCCCTATGCTCCTTGTGTTTGCCATAATGGTATGATATTTGTTCTGGGGGTTAGTATTTGAAAATTATTTTTAGGGGCCCTAAGGTCATGTGCTGTGGGGGTGCTGTGTTATCCATAGGGGAGGAAGAGGCATTTGGATTTAAGGTTATGTCTTAATATGACAACTTGTTTATCACATATGAGTGATAAGTGATATCCCTGCAGTGAGCACCAACCATTTGGTTTTTTGGAATGTTACCACCATTAATGTGGACATGGTAATGTGGTAACTTGGGTGTGGTTTAAAGTAGGTGTGTTTTAAAAACAGCGAATTGCTAATACTGGCTTCCATTATCGGCCCTCCCCTAGGTATGCCAGAAAAATTTCGGCCCTCTGTACCATAGAAGTTGGACAGCACTGATATAGATTGTTCATCAATCACTTTCTTGCCCCAGTGGAGCTTACAATCTAAATTCCTGAACACGGAAATCTTATCAATTAACTTGCCAATATGTCTGGGAGACTGCATACAAGTAAAAACCCAAGTAGACATAGAGACAGCATGAAGGCAGCATTGCGAACCATTATGACACCTTTACAAGTGTATCTGCTCTTCAGTATAAAGATCCCTCTATGAACAATCCTTTATTGCATCCCAGTGCATTATTGAGGTATACAAGCTGGCCACATCTAGTGTAGCGAGTATTGTATCATCGCCCACCATCAGTGAGGTGGCCACTTGGGATGTTATTTCCCATCTATCCCTTTAAACTCCATATGCATGCAATGCCATTTTTGAACAGACTGAATTTCTTACCTTGCCTACAGATATGACACTCATATTCATTGGGGTCGCACTCTTGACTTGCATACATATTCCCGAAGGACTAAATAACCAGTGGTTGCTATCATTGTTCCTTTGGCAATCGACTTTCCTTGAACATCTGAAAAGAAACAAAAAAGTTATCAGTTTTAGTGTTTAGACTTTATGAAATACTTTTACTGAGCTCTAAATCTTTGCCATACATATTACTGAACTTGTAACTGATTGCTTATACCATTCAGGGCCGCCATCAGGGGGGGGCAGGGGAACGAGTTGTAGGGGGTTCCGAGGGAAAGGGGTGCCCGGCCACGCCGCACTTACTTGATTAGCCAGGCCCCCCTGCTTTCTGAGAGATGCCGACTTTGGGAAGGCAGGATGGGAGCATAAGGGGAGGTAGCTTCTGTCCATTATTTTCCCTTATTGGTCACAGAGTTTAAGTCCCAGTTGAGCTGCTGAGGGATTGGATAACTGAGGTTTGAACTTCCCCTCCAGCTCATCCAATCACCATAAAGCTTTACCGGGACTTGAAATTCTATGACCAATAAGGGAAGAAAATGCGGTCAAGAAGAAGCAGCCATCTGTGCTCCCCTCCTCCATTCTGTAGTTGGCAGCTCACTTACAGCAGGTGGGCCACACTAATGAAGTAAGTACAACATGGCAGGGCCCCCCTAAAGGCAACCCTTTGTGGTCCCTGTTGTGTGGTGGGGACCTGGGCACCAATTTTTTTTAAGCTTTTGGGAGGCAAGTTTTTTCATAATCCGTTTAAGGGGGGCCCTGCCCACCAATGTTCTTATAATGTGGGGGGGGGCACCATGTGGGGTCCTAGCCACCAATGTTTTTAATGGGGGTCCCTGACCACAAATGTTTTTTTATTAACATGTGGGAACCCTAACCACCAATGTTTTTTTTTTTTTACTGTGTGGTGGGGGTGGACCTGTGGGGGTGAGGAGGGCGGACTTGTAGGCGGGACTTGTAGTGGGTGCAGCCCAGGGGGCCCAGGAAATTTTGTCGTATGGGGCCATGCGATTTCTGATGGCAGCCCTTATACCATCAATATGCGCTTGTGATCTCTGTACTTGGGAGTCAATATGAATGAATACAGTGCAATTTATGTAGCATATATCAAGTTTTTACTTGGTTGTTGTCCCTGGTAAGAGGAGCTGTTAGCAGGTTAGCCTAGAATGTCTATTATAAGAAAATCTTACACGTACTTTCCTTCAAGAACACACCAACCACAATAAGGATCATTTGTTGCGATGCATTCATTGCAATTAGAAGACCGGGCACAGTCTTGAACAGGAACTTTGTAGGCCTACAGACAAAGCATATTGTAAGAAAGAAATGCCCCAACCATAAATACATAACTGTGACAATTTTAAGGCATATAAATATTAATGCATCTCACATATATTAAACCCTCCACGATTGCAAAACTGAGGGTTCATTATAAACTTTTTTTTTGTATATATTCCATAATATTCCATAACGATTCACAAATATTAATACTACATAAACAGAGCTTTCACCTTATTTTATATAGGTCTTATCTGTAGTACTTTCCAGACAAATGGAAGGTGGATACAGATGATGAGAAACTGTTACTAATACAGTAGATCCCTCATTTTACATCCCCTGATTTTAAGTTTTTCCTGATTTTACATTTTCCTGGATTCTACACCATTTTTTTCTGGTCCCCTGAAAAACGTAAAATGGGGGTTCTACTGTGTTGTCTTGACCAATTGTCTGTATTAAATTTAATCGTAATGACTTTTGAACATTGATCGTCTGTCTTCTTCTGGGAAATAAAATCAGCAGCAAAGAATCAATAATTTTGTTCTACCAAGAATAAAGCTTTAACAGGTGCAATGCTCTAGTAAGAGCAAGAGCAAGCAGAGCTGCAGTAGATGCTAATGAGGCTACAGTCTGAAGCAATGCAGAATGAAATGCAGGGAGTCCTGGTGATCACCATTATAAAAAAAGTTGCCAAGTTAAAGGGATATCAGAAATTCATGTGTTTAGTAAAATAAGGGGATGGATCATGTGTAGTTTTTTTCTAACTGATTCTGTACTGTAGTGTTTTGGCTCAACCCTAGAAGTTATTGCTGATTTTTTAGCTTTAATTGGGGAAATATTTTTCTTGGTACATGATACTAATTCGATTTCCTTTCTGGCAAACATTTCTTTTTCTGCCTAGTTTGTAATCCTGCAAATAAGGGTTTGGAGAGTGTTTGTGTGTGGGTAGTATTATCTCATCAGCATTTCTTATTATTTTCTAAGAGCTGCAGAGCAGTAAAAGCAGAACCCTGGTCAGCGATAAATCTTTCATAGACCAGTGGAAACCCCAATAAAGCCAGTACACTCATGCACACTCCTTTACTGGTTGTAGATCATACAGAAATAAATCACAAAAAACGAAAAGGAAGAACAGAGCAAGCTGAAAATCCTTTTTGAAGCCCGAGATACTAACTTCTAGTTTTGACAAGAAAGTCGGCTAGCAGGAGATTGGGGCATACACACAAGAGCTTCTTGAGAGCATGATATTTTTTTTCAGTATTTATATGTAAAATATTAAAGGAGAAGAAATGGAAGTTAGAAAAGCCTAGCAAGCACCACAGATTGATCATTTTCCAGCTTCTTCTTTTTTTCGGACTGGGGGGCCTGGGACCTGCCAGAGCTGCTGCCTCAGAGCCCACCTCCTGCGGCGCACTGTTTTTTCTGCGGCTGCCTTGTCGCGGCAGGAAGAGAGCGGATCTGGGCTGGCAGCGCCCACATTTCGACCCTGCGTATGCGAATATGCAGTAGAGTGAACAGACAAGCTTTAACAAAAAAGCCAGCTTTTTCACTCTACTGTGCACGTTTGGCCCCTGGGATTTTGATGAAACAAGTGGAAAACGAGAATCACTTGGTGCTTGCTGAGAAGAAACAAGGCCGGGGCAGTTTTCTGCTAACAGAAGCTCAGGCAGGTATCAGGTAATTACAATCGCCTAGGGGTGCCTAACTTTTGAAAGATGATTAACTTTGTCCAGGATAGAAGTGTCATTGAGGGTTATAATTGATTTTTTTTACTTAATTTTTTAGAGTTACTCTTCCTTTAAATTAATAGGGCTATGTATGAACATACTTGTTATTGTTATTTCATGCACTAAAGAAGGAAAAACCTGAATCGAAAGCCACACTCTACTTCCTGCTTCTAAAAAAACAGAAGCAAACATCCCACAGTACACTGAAAAGCCACTTTAGAATAAGATGTTTTTTTTTATTTATCTAAAAGCCCAACAGTCTATAGCAGAGAGGTGTTCATTTATATCAGGGCTGTCCAGCTGGCAGCCTGCAGAGCACATGCGGCCGTGGCTCTCCAGATGAAAGTCTACCTGCTGTGTCTGTTTACCTTGTGTAAAATTTAATAGGTATCACTACAGAGATTAACTGGCCCCTGCATTGTTTAAACATCTGTAATCCCCTGTATTTTTCACACATGTAATCCCTCCTGTATTGTTCACACCTGTGACACCTCTATTGTTCACATCCTAAAATCCTGTACTGTTCACACCTGAGACCCAGACTGAAACTGCCCACATTGTTCCCCTCTTCACACCTTATACAAAATGCTAATGGGGCACTAGCACTGTGTCATGTGGCTAACACTTGCTTCATTATCGGCCCAGCACCATATAGACCAGAAAAATCCCGGCCCTCTGTAACAGTGTCGGACTGGGACACCAGGGGCCCACCAAAAGACCTTAGATCAGGGGCCCATTCTCAGTACTGTTATAATTCCTCTTCTCACGCAACCTCTATTCTGCTAGTCTCTTTTCTTTACATGCTATAATCTATTATTCAATCTATTTAGTCTCTTTGTTCTCATAGAAATAAGTAATGGCCATGAAATAGGCCAAATGTTTTAAAGCAGGAGGGCCCACTGACACCTGGGCCCACCGGGAGTTTTCCTGGTATTCCTGTGGGCCAGTCCGACACTGCTCGGTAGCAAAGAAGTTGGACAGCACCGATTTATATAAAGGTTTTTTTAGTGCCCTGCTGATTTGTTTTGTAATAGGAGCTGGAAATCTGATTTGAACTAGATTGTTAAATTTCAGATTTCTGTCCCCAATAAGCTCTACTTAGTGAACTAATGCTAAAAAAGAAGCTACTGTATATTGCTCCTTGAATTGCATGAGAATGAGGCTTAGTTGATAGTGAAACATTGCATTTATAAATTATTTAAATATAAGAAATATGATCTACTGTAGCTAAAACTGAAAGAACATTTACAGCTGACGTAAAAAAAAATGATATGGTCTTATTATAAAGGGGGGTCATTTTGTAATGACAATATCCCTTTAAATCCAGATGCCAACAATGGCACGTTGAAGATGTAGATACTCAGAATGGCATAGTAATATTTATAACATTTCAACAGCACTTTTCACATGCTAAAAAAGTAGTTATCTGGATAAAATTCCCATCCCCAAAATACAAGAACTGTCTAACTAGCTCAGCTCTCCAATCAACAAGGTGCTATACGAAACCACACATAGAAAGTGTAGTAGATTTGAAAGTGGTTGATATACCACAAACTTATTTGCGGAAGTGCATATCATTTCAACGTGTTTAAATATCAAATTTTTTTTATTATAATTTTGGTATGTGCAACAGACAGATTGCACGGGTCACCCTCATATAGAAAAGGTTTACCTTTTTCTTAGTCATTACATACAAATGTTTTTGATCGATATCAAACACCATGCCATTTTTCACTGCACTCGATGTATCAATGGAAAGGCTCCTATACTCATACGAATGGTCTCCGATAAAAGCCTAAAAAAAAGCAAGAAATCGAGTTATGGTTTGTGTGCAGATTAATAACCACAGAATTAAGATGGCCATAGACATGCAGATTATTAGCCTATGTTGGACGAATTGTCCGTACCATCTTCTGACCTGCAACTAACCATTCAGATTAATTACACTGGTCAATAAGCAGTTACATTTACAAATAACCTTAAAATCATTCAACATGTGTAATGTAAAATGAAAATTAGCTTTTTTTAATATTTTTTTCATTTGGCAACATTTTACTTTTGGGTTTACATCTCTAATTCTACATGCTATTTAATGTTTCCCTGGGTATTTATTACATTTGTTTTGCACCAAACAATTATCTGTCTTAAAAATGATAATTACCTTCACAAGTTTTCCTTCAGCTGTTCCCAAAAATGCAATGGTGTGCTCATTCTCAACAGCAATGGCAACTGAGCTATAAGGATTCTTCTCTCTTATTAAGACGGAACTTTTGGATACCCCCTCCTTGCACTCCAAGGGGTAGGGCAAGTGTTCTGACCCACAGGAATATTTGCTGGCAGAATCCTTTGAATGAAAGAAACAGAAAATCAATTTAACCATTTTAAGAGATATGCATTCTAAGTAGGGATGTACCGAATCCACTATTTTGGATTCCGCCGAACCCCCGAATCCTTCACGAAAGATTCGGCTGAATACCGAACCAAATCCTAATTTGCATATGCAAATTAGGGATGGGGAGGAGAAAACATTTTTTAATTCCTTGTTTTGTGACAAAAAGTCACGTTATTTCCCTCCCCGCATTAATTTGCTTATGCAAATTAGGATTCAGATGGGCCGGGCAGAAGGATTCGGCCAAATTAGAATCCTGCTGGAAAAGGCCAAATCTTGACCGAATCCAGAATTCGGTGCATTCCTAATTTTAAGCAACCTATAGGTGCAGTTTTGAGATATTACCCATTAAGATACAAACATTGTTATGTTTTTTTTTTTTTTTTTTTGGCTACAATAAATTTTTAGAGGGCAGAGCAGGAAAAGATCAGAACAAATGTAGGCAGCACATTAAATGTCAAAAATGGGAAATTTGGACCAGAATCAACAGTTCTTAAAGGCCATTCACACAGCATTTTTACAACATTGCCACATTAATTGCTAATGTTTTGTCATTGCAAGTTGTTTTGTTTCTACAAGATCAACATCAATGTAAATGTCCTCTATGACCTATGACTTGAAACTTCAAATATTTATTAAACTGCTATATTCTGGTTATAAATTGCAACAGCTTGCATGTATGTAGAACAAAGGTTATTGTGGGACTGAAGATGTGGGTGAACTATAGCTGTGCATGGAATAGGCCTAGGCTGTAAACTCTTTTCAAGTATTTTATCAACCATTTTATTTACTAAAAGAACAGTAGGGTGGACCCCTATGCAAATTTTTTTTAAAAAAAATCTGTATCCTTTCTGTTGACTACAAAAGGGGTTTGGAAAGAAGAAAAAATGGAATACAATATAAAGAAAACTTTTTAAAATCAGGCAAGATTTTCTTGTGTTTTCTTACTTCCTGATGCCCAAACCAAAGGTATGATCATAATACTTCTTAGTAAATAGGCAGCATGCATATTTTTTAAACACCAAAGACAATTTTTCGTAATAAAATATCATCTGCCAAGAATAAGGTAAAGAAAAGGTCATCAATTAATTATAACAAGATAAGAAATCTCTATAAGCCAAGCATATAACAAGTGAATTTTACCGCTTGTGAAGTTCTACAGGACAGGTCTCCTCCATATGGCTTGAAAAATAAATTCTTGGCATTTTCTGAGTAACATTTTTTACGGTTTTCTTCAAATATCTCATTAATCTCAGACAGGGAAAATATACAGAGGGCAGTCTGATCTGAAACTTGTTTTTTGCTAAAAACACCAAAGAGAACAGCTGTTGTTGAAACCTTCATGCTGTCTGTCAAGTTACTGCCTGGTGTGGTAACGAAAACGGAGTGGCTGAAATGGTAGCTCTCACCATTCTTCTGATTTTTACATTCAAGAGGCATCTCAATATAGGAATAATAGTTGAAATCCTCCTTACACAGACGGGAAATAAAAGTTCGATTCACATTACTAATTCGAACTGTTCGCGTTGAAACAAAATATACATAAGTGTCATCCTCAAAAGCAGTTACAAATTGCTGGAAATGTTTTACATGATCAACAGATTTAAATGTTGCAGAGTCTTGATAGGCTTCAAAAACATCTCTATCGTCTTTCTTTTCCAGGATCCGCGTACTTATGATAATTCCATTGTCATTTTGTACATTGCCTTTTCCAACAAATAAAAGACTTCTATTTTCCTTCCTATTGTAAGTGACCAATCCAACAGTAGATATCATTTCATCATTGCTTGCCACAAATGACTTTTCTCCTCGGTTATCCTCATACCAAAGCTCTGTTGAAATATCGGCCATACCCCTCAATGAGCAAATTCCTTTAAAGATGCTGCCACATACAATTATCCGTTTAAATGGCTTATCTAACAGCAGCAGCTTGTTATAATTATCTGTCTTTTCTGCAGAGGGACACTGCTGGGAGTCAATGGGTGGTGTGCAAGATTTTTTATCTAATTTTGGACCTGTGGTAAAATTGACTTGCAGCTGAAGTTCTGCAGAAAGCTGGTACAAATGGTTTACAGCTCCAATATAAATGATGCCAGTGTCTTTGTCAACAGCAAGATGGTTTAAATCTGTGTCACTATGGAAATAACGAAATGTTTGTGCTTCTGGCATCAATATGATGCAGATAAATAAGCTGGCAACTTGTATCCATAAAGCCATTGTTGGAAAGAGTCTGTTGGAAAAAAAAGAGGACAACTGTAATTGGAGAAAAAAGTTTAAAAGTACTGTTAAAATTCCAAGAAACGTAGGATTGGAAAATATTTAATATATGTAAATAAATACATGAATACGTTATTTTGCAAATGTAATTCCAACCGAAGGCAGAATTTGCTGGTTCTGACTCTTGAAACAATGCAGTAGGTCTGCTGGAATCTGATACATTTTCAGGATATTTTTAGGATTCAGAAGCAGGCTTTCAGTACAATAACATTTACAAATCATTTTAAATCCACTAACAAGTATACATGTCTTAAATAACTCATATTGGTAGGCTGCTTAGGATTCTTGCAAAAAATTATTTTTGGGTGGCCGTTCCCCTTTAACTATTTCCCTTTATATTTTCCAGCTAATGAAACCTTTACTCTGACCTTCTTGAAACTAATTTTTTCTGTGACATTAATTCATGAATAGGGATGGACGAATTTTTTCGCCTTGTATCGCTGAAAAAATGACGCCCATAGGCTTGTATGGTGGCGTAAAAAAAAAAAAAAAAAAAGACGCGCGACAATTTTGCCGCGCGACAATTTTTTTGATGCCCGTAGACTTTAATGGGTGTCTGCGACATTTCGCTGGCGGCGAATTTTTGACGAAACTGGTCAAATTCGCCCATCCCTACTCGTGAAAATGTTTATTGAAACTGAAATAAAGCCATTTCAAACCTCATACAAGCAAACAGTGTAAAAAAATATGAGAACAAATCATCGGTTCAGGGTGTGATACAGATCAATGCTTTATAGCCTGTCCAACAAAATGCTGAGAGTGCTCATGAAACTATTACATTCACAGACTTAGGGGATTTATCAATTTAAAAATATAATTTATATACTTCAGACACAGGAAATTCCAATATAGTGAGTGAGACTACACAAGTGATTTCACTGCTCTGTAACTTGCCTTTTTTATTAAAGGAAAACTATACCCCCAAAATGAATACTTAAGCAACAGATTACAGTTTATATCAAATTAAGTGGTATTTTATAGAATCTTGTCAAACTGCAATATAAGTAAATATTGCCTTTTTACATCTCTTGCCTTGAACAACCATTTTGTGATGGTCCGTGTGCTGCTTCAGAGATTACCCGACCAGAAATAATGCAGCTCTAACAGGAAGAAGTGTTGAAGCAAAAGACAGAACTCTGTCTGTTAATTGGCTCATGCGACCAAACATGTATGGTTTGTTTGTGTGTACCATGAATCCTAGGATCCCAAGGGGCTGTCCTTATTTTTTAAAATGGCAATTTTCTATTAATGATTACCTAATGACACATGCTACTAAAAAAAAAGTATATTATTATGAAAATGGGTTATTTACATGAAGCAGAGTTTTACATATGAGCGGTTTTATTCAATATAATAAAAATGATGCCCATAGGCTTGTATGGTGGCGTGCGACAAAAAATAGAAAAAGAAAAAAAAAAAAAGACGTGCGACAATTTCGCCGCGCGACAAAATTTTTTTGGTGCCCATAGACTTTAATGGGCGTCTGCGACATTTCGCTGGCGGCGAATTTTTAATGAAACTGGTCAAATTCGCCCATCCCTACTCGTGAAAATGTTTATTGAAACTGAAATAAAGCCATTTCAAACCTCATACAAGCAAACAGTGTAAGAAAATATGAGAACAAATCATCGGTTCAGGGTGTGATACAGATCAATGCTTTATAGCCTGTCCAACAAAATGCTGAGAGTGATCATGAAACTATTACCTTCACAGACTTAAGGGATTTATCAATTTAAAAATATAATATATATACTTCAGACACAGGAAATTCCAATATAGTGAGCGAGACTACACAAGTGATTTCACTGCTCTGTAACTTGCCTTTTTTATTAAAGGAAAACTATACCCCCAAAATGAATACTTAAGCAACAGATTAAGTATTTATATCAAATTAAGTGTCATATTATAGAATCTTGTCAAACTGCAATATAAGTAAATATTGCCCTTTTACATCTCTTGCCTTGAACAACCATTTGATGACGGTCTGTGTGCTGCTTCAGAGATCACCCAACCAGAAATAATGCAGCTCTAACTAACAGGAAGAAGTGTTGAAGCAAAAGACAGAACTCTGTCTGTTAATTGGCTCATGCGACCAAACATGTATGGTTTGTTTGTGTGTACTATGAATCCTATGATCCCATGGGCCTGCCCTTATTTTTTTAAATTGGCAATTTTCTATTAATGATTACCCAATGACACATGCTACTAAAAAAAGTATTATGAAAATGGTTTATTTACATGAAGCAGCGTTTTACATATGAGCTATTTTATTCAATATATTTTTAGAGAGACATTGTTCCGGGGTATAGATTTCCGTTAAATGTAATATTTAAAACTATTATATCTGAATTTTCTCCATGTTGTGGGGCAACTATCTGATGACTGTATATTTATAGGCCAGGTTGTATTAAAAGTATAATGATGTTATCCTCTACTGAGGAGACTATAGTATAAGTACATTTTTGCAGCATTTGACATAATGGTCAAACATGAGCCTGACCACAAAGTAACCACATCAGTCAGGCGAAAGTTTAGGCCCATGCATTTCAAATCCATCTGTAGTGCTGATACAGTGCTGTTTTGGCTAGCCAACTTTTATAATAGGAGAGACTCGCTGTTCGGGAGCAAAGAAGATCTACAATTGCCAGAATAACTCTGCAATTTAAAGGAGAAGTAAAGCTTAACAAAGAAGTAGGCCAGAATTGCTGTACATTAGTTTAGGGTTCCGTATCAGCCCTTTTGCAGTGAAGTCCAAATATGCCCTGTCTTTTCTGATGATTCACAACACATGATAACTGCTGTTGGTTACCGGACATTAAGGACTGTTTCACAATATACTTTATATATTGTATAATTCTAAGATGATTAGTTATCATTTCAGATTGTAATAGAAGGAGAAAAGGAAAGCAAACCCTAAAAGGTGCACCTCCCCATCGTTGGATCCGATGACTCAAAGAACCAATTACAACTTAACTTTTATTGATACTAAAATAAAAACCAAAAGACCAGAAAAAATTAAAATGATTGTTAAAAACAGGGGGATAAACGGACTGTAATTAAATTGAGCGATATATACAAGCCGTCAGGTGGAGATTAGACCAATCATAAGGTCTTGGGCTAACCACGGTGCATGGATGGGGGTTAGTAACCAATTTACTGGAAAGCAATGGGTAAAAACCCGATCCTCGCAGGTTCCCTTCCTTGATTCACCATCCACCCCTTCACCCTCCGTTTAACCCTCCCAGTTCCTTGGAAGGGGAACCAAGTGGAGTCTCTCTGCTGCACACTTCGCAGCCGTCGGGATTTAACCCTCAGACGCACCCCCCAATTCTATCAGGGAGATGTGCAGGTACAAGTGAATACTTCCAAATTCTACCCCAGCAAGGCTCCGTTGATTGCCCTCCCCTTCACCCACAGAGCGTCCCTCACGGTATCGCCGTGGATCAAGGCCCGTAGCAAGCCGTATTCGTTTGCACCCCCTGCCTAACCAGTCTAAAAAGCGCCTGACACGCGTTTCACCGGCTCGCAGCAGGCTTTGTTTCAGATTCACATTACATAGCAGCTCAGAAACCAATTTGCATTAGAACGTTAAAAATCAGCCTTGTATAGTATTAGCTTCTATGACGAACAAACCTAATTTTCTACTGGATGATTTGCGATGACCCATAAATTTAGCTTCTCAACAGCTGCTCAGAGCACACACAGCATGGGTAGTGTCACTGATACTCTAAAGATTTCTATCTTCAATCTTGTTAGTAATCATCCAGGTCTTCAAAGCTGGACACAGGAGATAGCCTGCTATGGGGCTGTTAAAACTGGGCTGGTGCAGTAGGTTCAGTATGTAAAATATAGTATTTCTAGTCATACTCCATTATTATTTAAGTTTGCTCATACAGAATTCTCTTAAAGGAACAGTAACATCAAAAAATGAAAGTTTTAAAGTAATGAAAATATAATGCAGTGTTGCCCTGCACTGGTAAAACTGATGTGTTTGCTTCAGAAACACTACTATAGTTTATATAAATAAGTTGCTGTGTAGCAATGGGGGCA
Source organism: Xenopus laevis (assembly GCF_017654675.1). Taxonomy (NCBI): domain Eukaryota; kingdom Metazoa; phylum Chordata; class Amphibia; order Anura; family Pipidae; genus Xenopus; species Xenopus laevis. The sequence goes on along the minus strand of NC_054375.1, from coordinate 77,992,208 downwards.
GCCATTCAAAGGAGAAAAGGCTCCGGTTACACAGCAGATAGCCGATAAGCTCTGTAGAACATAATGGTGTTATCTGCTATCCATTATTTAACCTGTGCCATATACAGTAGCCTTTTTTCAATTTCCGCCATTGCTACACAGCAGCTTGTATATATAAACAATAGTAGTGTTTCTGAAGCAAACAGATCAGATTTACCAGTGCAGGGCAACACTACATGATATTTTCATTAGTTTAAAACACTTTCATTTTTTGGTGTTACTGTTCCTTTAAACTAAGTTAATTTTAATAGGGACATTTTCAAATTTATCTTTGAACTTCACCATCTTGTTATTACAGTCTTAATGATATCAGATAGCATTAGTCAACATAAAAGTTAAATAGTAGGACATTTTATTGAAACAATTTAAAATGTTTAAGAAAGCTTAAATGGGCAGATGTAGTGTGTTAAACGGTTATATTCCTCAGCAACTATTTAGATCATGTATGTGTCTGTAATAGGCCACATATCTTTTTGGCTGCATTAAAAATACAATCAGGCAACAACGCCCAAACTTTGTTTGTCTTTCAACAGGTCTGTACAGGTCCATTAAGTGTTCCAAATGTCCAACTGAGAGGATCTTATAATGTGTAGTCAACTTTACCATGTTAGAAGCTCAGTTTAGTCTAATGTGAGTAAATATGCTTGTTTCACTTTATCAATACAAAATCTGTAGCAAACTGTAGCCAACACATACAGAGGCACTCAGATTTTTTGGTCAATTCATCAGGGCAAGCGAGGTACCATAGTATAGGCTACATTCCCATCCCAAAGAAACAGAAGTCCTATGAGAGTGAAATTTCAAAAGTCTCCCCACAAGACCACGCACCTCAAAACTGTACAATATTCTTATAGTGCTAACAGCACTGTGTACTTCTTTTGGCTCTCTCTAAATACAGATATACAAAGCTATAATGGACATCCACACAGAACACAATCTTCACTGCCATCTTGCTGCTCTAAAGCTTGCCATACACAGACTGATAAAAGTTGCCAACTCAGCAGTTTATTGGCTTGTATATGGTGCCCATCGTTTAGGCTGCCCCACTTAAAGTATTCAAGTAAAATTCATTATGGGTGTTAATGTGTTAGGCACCACACAGTGAATACAATTGCTTACTTTACCTGGGCTGGTGCTCCTATTTGCTGAAAAATGCACTGGACTGGGGTAATATCACTTGAGCTCTTTGTCACCATCAATGCCAATGACCCAGTGATACTCTACACTGTCCTGTATATTGGGCATGTCTAGTAAAGTAAAAATCCAAACTTTAACTGGGGGGGGGGGGTTGGTTCACAACACACTTGCACAGTGAATTTGACCTGATTATCCTTAAACCTAAAATGATGAATATGGTTAGTAGAGACTAACACCATACTCATCCATCATTTGTGTTCTAGCTAAGTCACCCTGTCTTCGATTAGAATGGGCTTACTAAACTTTGACAAGGTTTAAAAACCTCATCCTTGGTTATACCCTGGTGCCTTGAAATCTCTAAGCACAGTTTCCTGTACCATTTTGTCATAGTTATTGGTACCAACTGTAAGTTGGAGGTTTCCTTATTATTCATGTATTCAACTATAGAGAATTTAAAAAGTTCAAAACATTCAACATTATTTAATTTAGAAGAGGAAATGGCAGGTAGGACATGCCTTTCAGGTGCTAACATACACTAACACATCATCAAAGCTCAAATAAATGTAAACAAAGCATTCTCTCAATGGTGTAACAAAAATTAACCACTAGAGGTCGCCTATGAGCTTGGCAGAAGTATAAGCCAGGCAAACCCAGAATAAAGGCATAGTAATAAACCACTGTGTGATTGTTTTGGAAACCACTCCAAATGGTATAGTTAATGACCAGAAAAGAAAGCCACAAGACATGCCAAAGAGTAATTTCTGACCTAGTTTTCTGAATAAGGACATTTTCATTGCTTGTGCAATCTCTTATGCAGTAAACAGAGAAACATATGCCACCATACATCCTAATTACTAGGGAAAATTAATTTATTCATACAGCTTTAAGCTCTTTATTGAAGGGGATCTTAACCCCAAAAAGAAATATGTGTAAACTTACTCAAAGTGATCATTTTTTTTATAGCTCTTATTGAAGGCCCAGAGTGTCCATGACCCTGTGTAAACACTTTTGCTGAGCCAAAAGAAGTCTAAAAATACACATTTCTACCAAATGGCTAAAAATAAAAAATGTGGCAATGACAGTCAAATCCTTCACGGATAACACCATAAATGTGAGTTATGCTTAAGTAAATAAAAATAAAACAAAGTAAAAGTTTGAATAACCTCAGGTCAAAGTACAACCAAGAAAAAACATATTTCAAATGCAATATTCTGACTTGCCCATGTATAAATGCTTCTGAAGCCTTAGAAAAAATAATGAACGGGAAACGAAAGAACCAGTTACAAAACATAAAAATAAAACAGCTACTACATAGTTAATTTTGGATAAAAAAATTTCAACCTCTCAAAATGACCAGTATATCTATCTATTCCCATCATGAAAAGTGTCTGCAACACAAACATGCTCAATGTGCTCTGAGCAGCTTTTGAGAAGCTAAGCTTAGGGGTTGTCGCAAATGATCAAGCAGAAAATGAGGTTTGCCTGTAATATAAGATGATGCTACAAGGCTGATTATTAGATTATCATGCTAGTTGCACTGGTTTCTGTGCTGCCGTACAGTAATTATCTGTATTTATTACAAATCAGTCTTATATTGAGACATTTCTATTCTATGTGTACTGTATATTGTGAGTCGGTCCCTAAGCACAGTAACTGACAGCAGCACAGAGCATGTGCAGTGTATCAGCAGAAAAGAAGATGGGGAGCTACTGGGACATATTTGGAGACAAAGAAGATCTTTACTGCTAAAGGGCTGTGGTTGCCTTGGGCTTGTACAGAAGCACAAAACCTAATGTACATTTCTAGCCTACTTCTTTAGTTAGGTTTTAGTTCTCTTTTAGCTAACTTTTCTTAACTAAACATATCTAACAATTAGAATAACATTTTCTCTCTTTACAAAATTTCTTTTTCAGCAAAAGGCTACTTTGGCTTATTTTAACAAATACGATTAGCAATTAACTACACTAGGAAAAAGTAGTAACCAACATCACACATTAATGTAATATAACATTACCTAAACTCTTAAAGGACAAGGAAAGGCAAAAAATAAAATCCCATTTTTACTTTCTTTAATGAAAAAGAAACCTATCTCCAATATACTTTAATTAAAAAATGTGTACCGTTATTATAAGAAACCTGACTGTATGCAGTGAAATTCTCCCTTCATTTACTGCTGTGGATAGGAATTGTTAGACGGTCCCTAACTGCTGAGCAGGGACGCAATCATACTTATGAACAGCAGGGGGAGCCCCCACCTTACTTACCAGCCATGCAGAACTCAAGCAGCTTTGTTTATGATGATCCCTAAGCAGCCCAGACCACACTGAGCATGTGAAGGGTCAGGGTCAGGCAAAGATGTTTAACAAAGTTACAAGATGACAGCCCCCTGTGGCCAACTTTGAAAGCGTAAATCATTTGTTTGATTAGGCTTGTGGTGCAGTAAGTTCATGTTTGTATTTAGTATACAAAATACAGCATTTTTAGCATTATTCTATTTTAGACTTTCCATGTCCTTTAAGGATTTATGGTTTGGTTAACCAAAATGTCCTAAACAGATTTCACATTTAAATTTGCAAAACACTGAACTCTACTGAAAGTCACATGTAATTCACTCAAGGGAAAGTTGTGCTCACCACTAGTTTTTAAAATCATTAGGCGGGGGTGCAATGAGGGTGTGACCACAAAATACATATAGACAAATACAAGATTCCTCTGCACTCAACCCATTATCAATATATTTAATATATCTAATTTAAACTCAACGCCTCCGACACAAAAACTCAGAAAACTCAAAAACTCAAAGAAAAATCAATACTTACGGTTTAGTGTCTTTCAAAAAATGTTTTTATTAAACTTCTCAGTCTTGTTTAAACAGTCTGCCTAAAAGAGTAAAAAATAAAATCTTTATTAAAGGGATACTGTCATGGGAAAAAAAACATTTCAAAATGAATCAGTTAATAGTGCTGCTCCAGCAGAATTCTGCACTGAAATCCATTTCTCAAAAGAGCAAACAGATTTTTTTATATTCAATTTTGAAATCTGACATGGGGCTAGACATATTGTCAATTTCCCAGCTGCCCCAAGTCATGTGACTTGTGCACTGATAAACTTCAATCACTCTTTACTGCTGTACTGCAAGTTGGAGTGATATCACCCCCTCCCTTTTCCCCCCAGCAGCCAAACAACAGAACAATGGGAAGGTAATCAGATAACAGCTCCCTAACACAAGATAACAGCTCCCTGGTAGATCTAAGAACAGCACTCAATAGTAAAATCCAGGTCCCACTGAGACACATTCAGTTACATTGAGTAGGAGAAACAGCAGCCTGCCAGAAAGCATTTCTCTCCTAAAGTGCAGGCACAAGTCACATGACCAGGGGCAGCTGGGAAATTGACAAAATGTCTAGCCCCATGTCAGATTTCAAAATTGAATAATAAAAAATCTGTTTGCTCTTTTGAGAAATAGATTTCAGTGCAGAATTCTGCTGGAGCAGCTCTATTAACTGATGTGTTTTGAAAATGTTTTTTTTCCCATGACAGTATCCCTTTAAGCTATCATTCAAACACAGATTTGTGTCAGTGCATCGCTCAGCACATAAGGTTGGTGTCTGTCAAGGATGCATGAGGACCACCAAAATTCTTGCACCTGGGACAAAACTGCCTTTGGAATTCAGCTGCATTGCCTTCTATGCTTTTTTAACGTCTTTTCTGTCTCACTACATATTTGCTCTGATTTTTCCACGTACTACTGTTTGCCGACTACAATTCAATCTTTAAATTTTTCCTAGTTAATTTCCCCCTTGTATACTTATCTCCATTTTTTTACTTGTCTTTCCAGTCATCCTCCTATACATTCTCCTCTTTACTCACCTTGGTTCTATACCATTTCCTTCTACCATTCCCTTTTCCACCACATTTTGCAGAGTCCTTTTTCTCTCCACCATTTCATACTTTTTAATCCTCAACTTTTCTGCTACCAGTAGGTCATTTAATTATGTTCCAAGGCCTCCATTGTGTAATACAGAAGTTTCTCACAGAATGAGAAAGTATTGCCTTCTTTTTAAACAGCTATGGAGAGTTGGGATTTTGTTTTAAATCCGCATAATGAAAATAGGGAGCATCAAATAGTATGTACCAACAACTGCAGCTCAAACTTGAAACTTTACATGTTTGTTTATTATTGCAAGTACATAGCTTAGATCAGCATGATAGAAGTACATTTTCTAAACCCACAATGATAAGGGGTTTCTTGTACAAAGCATACCATTGGGATGTTTTTAATTTCTGTGGCTTCTAAATATAGAACAGCTTCAAAGAATGTTTGCTTTTCCATAGCCTCTCCAAGCTACAGATCATGAATGAGCACTTTAACAACAAAAAACTCAAATGAGACTGTTTTTAAAAGAATGATTTAATTTCTTTAGCTGCTCTCTCCTCATATTTAATGCAGAAATCTATTTTTTTTGCCAGAATGTGAATTTACGCTTACATGTAAACATATATCTTATGGCACAGATTACATATTTTGGCCACAAAAGGAGTGCCAGAAAGCACAAATTATTACTATAGGCCTTCCTGACAACAAAGTCTAATGTTGGTGACATCTTCATATGTTCAACCTCATATGTTTAGATGATAGTGCTAGCCTGTTTTCTTCTGATAAATAATTAGAGGACACAGACAAAAAAGCAAAGGAAACACCTAATTACACGAATACCACACATACCCACATTGGGGGGTGTTTTACAACCCCTTTCGAACTACAATTTTTTGTCAAAAGCATACAGGATTTTAAGGCACACTTATAAATTGTTGCAGATGGCATTCAAATATCACCTGTATGCTTCTGCAGAAAACAGCAAGCATAATTTGTATAATAATTGTCTAGTGGCCAAGACAATACCAACTTAGACAAAGTAAAAATTCATGTAACAAACTAAATGACAAGGTTTCAAGTTAATGCAAGATGTAATATCCTTTTGCATGAAATTAGCGGATATGTGCATGTGTTCATCTACCAATCAAGTATACTGTATAACTACAATGCATAAATATACTGCATACATTCAGTAATGATCGTATCCATGTTCTCAACATTTCTCTAGATAATTATAACAACAATTAAAAAAAAAAATAAGTTTGAACACACACAAATTGCAATAAAGGACCTTTAGCTTGGTATTACAGAGTGAAAAAACATATCTATTTTAAAGTCTTGAGTTTTCTTAACAGGAGACCATACAAAATGTTTTCATATGGAGCCACACTGTGTTTTTTTATTCATTCATGTAACGAATTCCAACCAAAGAAACAGAAGGATAGTATTTTCTTGTGCAAGGTACTGTACTGTGCCAGAATGACCATTTACGTAGTCAGAACTATGACTACTTAAGGAAGTATAGTTATAATTGTAGGGAGATTGTGTATACCTTTCCCATTCTCTGTGCTACTTACAGAGCATTAGCTTGCTCTGTGTTCTGTGCAGGAGAGGTCCTTACTCCTGCGAGCAAACGAGAAGGAAGGTCTGCAAAGGAAGTGCTGGATGTAGAAGCAGGCAGAGAGAAAGTTATTTCTGTAAAATGCTACATTTTGAGAAAGGTATTTCTGTAACATGCTAAATTATCAATTGACATGAAAATCAAATAGGGAACCCAATGGCAGCAAAGTGTTCTTATAGGGTACAAAAAGAAACAACAAAGAATGTTTTTTTATAGGGTACGTAAACACAAAAGTCGTTCTTATTATACAATAGAAATACAATTTTAATCACAAGAGAAGAATATGATCTTTAGTCTTAATTTAAGTAGTGGACATGTTACAGCTAGAGCTATACAATTTAGGCCAATATACAAACAACTTGTTATTTTTGTAGTACTTGTATTGCCAAGAGATACTGCAGAATAGCTTGCACACACTACCTGTAAATTTCCAAATTTGCATGCGTAACCTTCAAAACAGTAAGGAGCAGATATACCAAAATGTGAGATTTGACCTTAACACAGAAAAATTCACCCACTTTTCAAAGAGTTCACTATTTGATAAAAATGCGTATAGCAATCCCACAGGAATGAGTAAAAAGTGGATGACTTTTTCAGTGGTAAGCTATAAACTTATCTTTTGCTAAATCTGCCCCTAGATGTAGCCAATCAATCTCTGGTGCAATAAAACCAAAGCAGAGAGGCCAAAATTGGCCACCCTGTCCATCAATCCAGATGTATGGGCCTACTTGCAATTCTTGCCATTCTGTGAGTGATCCACCATAACTGGACATTGGGTCAGACCCATAAGAATTTTTATCAGATGTATGAGCAGTGATATGAGCAATTACTGATTTGAAGCAAATTGCACAATGTAAAAAGTATTGCTGGTTTACAATTATATATCAATTATATATCAATGTAATATAGACTGCTTATGATTGCAGGGATAAAGCTGTGTAAATGCATATATTCAATTGAAATGAAGCCATGCCACTGGAATAATAGGTTATTCTTACACAAAACCTGTTTGATAAGTACATGAATGTAATTTACAGTCGGTGAAAGCTACATCAACTCTTTAGATCCTGCCAACTTTCTGCACGGATGGGCCCATGCCTATGCATGATAAGTACCCAAGCTTTTCTACTGTTGGGAAATGTTGATTGATGGAAAGGAAAAAAAGAAAAAACAACTCAATCAGCAGGGGTAAAAGTAGAGTACAATTATGAAATATTTCTAGCACAAAATTAAGCTCTTCGAAAGACGTCACTGTCAATTAACTTATACAGACAGTAAATTGAGTCTGCAAAGTAAAAATGCAAATTGCTCTGAGTAAAAACCAAAGACAAAATAACAGAGCAGTTTTTAAAGCATCAAGCAGCAACAAAATAATGAAAAATATGATTATGTTTGATACAACCCTATGTGCAGTAGCTCGCTCCAGTGAGCAGCAACTTACATTGAGCAGCATATAGGAGGAACTGCAATGTTCACGCAATGAACTAAAAAGTCTACAATAGAATAGCTCAGAGTAGCCAGCAAGAGTACTGTTAGGGTAAGGCCACACAAGCAGATTTGGAGAGATTAGTTGCCCCAGCGACAAATCTATTCTTTGGGACGACAATCTCCCTGAACTGCCTTCCCCATGCCCTCCGCCGGCTAAATTGTGCACGTGCCTTCCCCCAGACAAGTTTCATTTTAGCCGGGGGAGGCAGTTCGGGGAGATTGTCGCCCCAAAGAAGAGGAGATTTGCCACTGGGGTGACTTATCTCCCTGAAACGGTTTGTTTGGCCAGACCCTAAAATTTACAACAGTCAATTCTGTGATGTGCAGCTCAGACAGATTCTAACCGTAGTTACAATAGAAGCATTTATATGCAAATTATTTTTACAAAGCATTCTAATTCAAATAATGTTAATGTTATATAAAAACAAGCACCAAATAAAAACACAAGGTGTGTGGGGGTCAGTATCTGGCAACTGTTAAGAATTTCACAGCACTTCATTTATGGATCCACACTGCCCCAAATTTGGGCAATGTGTCTTGCAGTGCATGTTTAGATAGAAGTTGCAGCAGCTGGAGAGCCTACATAAAACAGATGCCAAACAATCCAAAACCCATGAGGTTTTCTCAACAACCATTTAAGCTCCTGGAACTCAAGGTATGGTGAAACTGCTCATGTTTCAACATGTTCTGACAATGTGACCTTTGGAATGTGAACAGTCTGCATGCAAGACATTAAAAATGCTCACACAATAGCTTTCTCACAGCCTTGTCTCAGTTGCTTTGCTTCATGATTCAATCTGCTTTGCATGTAACATTTGCAATGGCGTATAGAAAAAAAGATTTCTCAAAATGAATATTTCTAACTGGAAACTATTAATATACTATTCACACAAAAACATTTAGTATTTCTTAATACTGCTCCAAATGGTTTTCATTTTAAACCCCTGCATTTTGTATGAATTTGTTATGGGGTAGGGGGGTATTTTAATCCTTTTATGGGTGTTTTTTTAGTGATGGGCGAATTTGGGGCGTTTCAGTTCGCTGTAAAATTTGCGAAATTCGTGAAACAACAAAAATGCGCCAGCGTCAAAAAAAAAAAATCGTGTAAATTTGCCGCGAATTTGCGCCTATATTTGTTTAACTTGCCTTTTCAAGTATTGGTTCAACCCTTTCCTTGGTTCTGACTAGTGATTAGTGGGTCTAGAAATCTGACACCTGCCCCCACCTTAACCAGCCCTTAAAGGGATACTGTCATGGGAAAAAAAAAAATTTTTCAAAATGAATCAGCAGAATTCTGCACTGAAATCCATTTCTCAAAAGAGCAAACAGATGTTTTTATATTCAATTTTGAAATCTGACATGGGGCTAGACATATTGTCTATCGAGGATTCGTACAATTTTCGGATCGTGTGTGGAGAGTGCCGACATCTTTTAGTCCGGCGGAGATCGGTCGTTTGGTTTGATTTTGACCCGACCAATCCCGCATCGTAATCGGACCGTTCAGCCACACGACCGAATGTTCCGATTACCGCCCCGATATAGCCATGCTCGTTAATGGCATATCGGGGAAAGATCCGCTCGTTTGCCGATGTCGCCAAACGAGCAGATCTTTGTGTCTATGGCCACCTTTAGAGTGATATCATCCCCCTCCCTTTTTCCCCCCAGCAGCCAAACAAAAGAACAATGAGAAGGTAACCAGATAGCAGCTGCCTAACACAAGATAATAGCTGCCTGGTAGATCTAAGAACAGTACTCAATAGTAAAAACCTATGTCCCACTGAGACACATTCAGTTACATTGAGAAGGAAAAACAGCAGCCTGCCAGAAAGCATTTCTCTCCTAAAGTGCAGGCACAAGTCACATGACTGGGGGCAGCTGGGAAATTGACAAAATGTCTAGCCCCATGTCAGATTTCAAAATTGAATATAAAAAAATCTGTTTGCTCTTTTGAGAAATGGATTTCAGTGCAGAATTCTGCTGGAGTAGCACTATTAACTGACATGTTTTCCGATGACAGGATCCCTTTAAGCCCACATATCCTTACATTTACCTTGACCCAACTTCACAAAGAGGGACCACATGCAATCAATTGACAGTGCTGCAGTGAAGAATACTCACAGGGGCTTGAAGGTAGCAGGTCTAGCAATACCATCAGCTGGACTCCGCCACCTCCAAAAGCAAGTGAAGTTTAGGACCTGAACCTATCTGATCTCCAGGTATCTGTTACACCCACACATAGCTAGTTATGACCGTTGGAACGATGTGAAAAAAAAATTCTCTAAATTTGTTAATTAGCTGGCTAGTAGATAAACCCTACATCACTAGTTATGACCCTTGAACTAAGTAAAAACAATTGAATTCTCCTCCAGGCTGGTTAAAGAGCTGGCTTATGCTACACTGTTCCAGGAGTCAACCAGAATTCAAAAGAATGTAAACAAACAGAAGGTAACTTAAATACCACGGAACAATTTTTATTTTTATTTATGTATACTGGAAAACAGATTTGAATGAAAAATAGATTTGTATTAGTCTCCCGGGCCTACTTGCTGCAGGTTATTGGGTTTCTTGTGAATCTCAATAGTCAAACAGTGCAAACTTGCTGGCATGTCTGTGTGTGGCACTTGATGCAAGCCAGAATCCTCCCATGAACAATGACATACATATGGGAGATCTGAAAGGCCCATAAATCTTTGGACATAGACAACTTTTTTCTAACTGCCCATGAAACAGCCTTTGAGTCAATGGTCCAATTACTTTTGAGCCCCTGAAATGATGCGATTGTGTTAAAAAAAGGCTAAAAAACTACATCTGATGTTTCATTTAAAATTCATCGTGGTAATGTACAGAACCAAAATTAGAACATCAGAAATCACCTTGAAATTCTGAGAAGTGAATTAAAGCAACTGCAGGCTTGTCCATAATAGCAGAAAGGGGGGTATTATTTTAAAATGTTACTTGAGTAGCAATAATCTCTTTATTACAGGAAGGCACAGACCTGTTGTTTTATAGGAATGGACTAAGGAACAAATATGGTTTGTTCGAAGATGTGAAAAGAAGAGCAGAGCTGATTGGGTTAATTTATTGCAGGGGTGTTCAAACTTTTTGAACGAGGGCCAGATTTGGTGAGGTGAAAATGTGTGGGGGCCGTCCATTCAGTCTGACATCCATTCCGAGATAGCTAGCTTGCGATCAGGATCATTTACTCCTGGAGATGGAAACATACACTGCATTTAGGAAGCGGAGAAGTGGAGTTAGGACTTATTCTCTGCGCCTCATTTAAACAAGAATCATGTAGCCATAATATTTGGGCACATGATTAGTGAAATGATCTGCCACTTGGTCTATACTGCTGCCTGTGTGCTGAAGGGGTTAACAATAGACACGTACTGACACGTACTGGCACATGATCGCACTGCTACGGCTACGCAATTTCTGATCGCACTGTGCTGGCGGGCCACAATAATATTAATTTCATGATAGAGGCTGAGGGCCGGTGTAAATTTGAAAACTGGCCGCAAATGGCCCCCGGGCCTAATTTTGGACATGCCTGATTTATTGGGTTTTACAAACATAAAGGACTATTTGAAGGGATTATTTCACGTAATAATGTAATTCTTCATAGCTAAAAAGAACAACAACATGTTATAAAAAAGTTGTTTGAGATATATAGTGTCCATAATATCATCATGGAGGCAAATTAAGCATGATGTTTATTTTCAATCAAGCAGAAAGCGTTACAGAGAGGGAAACATGGCATGGCAGGCATTGCAGGCAAAACTGTACAGCTAAACACCTTCCAAACAAATAACAGGTCGGAACTACTGGAAAACCCAATAAAAGTGAAACATGTTTCCAGAATACATAACAGGACACAGTCAATTCCCAAGAGACAGCTAACTGCAGATGATACTTTATAATATGAACTGCTTTGCTCAGCTGAAAAGCTCCAGACAATTCAAGGAGGTAAATGGCCCTCATGTAATGGTTATGCCAGTTATGCACAGAGACAACTATATATCTATTCTTGCATGCCCACAGCATTGTTAAATAGTTGATATATGCTGCTACCAAGAAAGCTAAAAAGCTTTTGACAAAACAAACTACCAACTTAAACTGGTATCAGGTAGCACATTTAATTTTTGTTTTTAAATGTAATTTAGCATTTCTCACTCTAGGCACCCCTTGAGTGACTCTGTAGCTTTTATTAAGGCTGAAGGGCCCACATTGTGTATTCTTTGCCAGAATATTTTGCAAGAGAAAAACCAACCAAAAATCGCCACCTACATTTCATTTGAATGGGAAATACATTTAAATTTATTCTGAAAGGCAACAGTGCAGTAATCCTTCACACCACTTCATGCATGTTCAAACCCAAAATCTTAGGAAAAGTTAGAGTTTTGCACTCTGTATGAGTTAAGAAATAAAAGTCACTGTTGGTGCCTTAAAATTGGCACCCCTAGTTGCATTTCAAAAAAACGACAAAAAGGCAATACATGTATCCTGGCATGATCATCAGAAGCTCATTCAAAAGTGTATGAGCTCTAGTCATCATCAATGTATATAGCCCCAGCAAGATACATAGTGCTTTACCTTAATTTTTAAGAAAGCAGTGGTCCTCAGTGGGAATGGGATAAATTGAGAGAGGTGGATGTCAGATGCAGATTGCATGAAGGAGTATATTTTGAGATCAGATCTGAGATATAATTTGAATTTGATTCTAGAGAAGAATGGGAGCCAGCAAAGCGGCTGATGTGGAGCAGTGAAATAGATGAACATGAATCATGCACAGTCAGAAAATCCTCAAGGAATCATAATATACCTGAATATGTCCAAAATACAAAAAAGGGCTTAAATAGAGGTAAGCTGAGAACAAGTTCATTTCTACAGAGCAGAAAAAATGAAGGAAGACGATAAAACAGTAGGGCATACAACTCTCGGGAAGAAGAATATGCTATGTTTGAGTGCTTCTTGGAGCAAAGCCAGCAGCACATTCCTTCATCAGTGCCTCTCTTAATGGAGAAATGCCACAATCAAGTTATTCTTCCTACATGCTCTATTGTGTAGGTGGCATATTTTCTTTCCTTGTTACAACATTTGCTCTGACTTTGCCATATATCTTGTATTGATTCAAAAATATGTTAAATAATACATTTGAAGAGCCACACCCTTTTCTGTTAACTAAGACTATAAGCTAGTTTGCTTTTCATTGTGACATAGTTTCATGTTTATTTCATACAACTTGGGCTTCATTCTGAAGTAATGAGACTTTATAAGTGAAAGATAATCTACTTTCCCAGAATATTCATTTTATTTATTTATTTTGAATCCAAACCATAATGAGGAAGAAGCAAAAGAACGGGAGCTGTGCTAGTAAAGGATTTCTATCCATTTTATATGTACAGGTATGGGATCCATTATCTGGAAACCTGTTATCCAGAATGTTCTGAATTACAGGACGACCATCTCCCATAGACTCCATTTTAAAGAAATAATTACAATTTCTATAAAATTATTTCCTTTTTCTCTGTAATAACAAAACAGTACTTTATACTTGAAGCTAACAAAGCTGTACAAATCCATATTGGTCAGCAAAACAATCCTATTTATTTAATGTTTAAATTATGGTTTATTAGACATAAGGTATGGAAATCCAAATTATGGTAATACCCTTTATCCGAAAACCCCCAAAGTCCTGAGCATTCTGGATTAGAGGCATTGTACCTGTACAAAGCCTTGCAAAAGTATTTATACCCGTTATCAATTCTCCCAAACCATACACTAACATATTGTACTCTGTTATATGTTACTACTGCAAGCAGTCGTGGCCGAAACAGGCCTGCGTTTTGGCCCGTGACTGATTTTGGCCCGTGTAGCCCTAGCCATAGGACCTTTGGCCAATACTTAGGACCACATGGCCGATTTCAGCCTCTACCACTGGTAGCAGCATTTTTCTTCTTTCATATCCAGAACGATTGTGTTGGCTCCAGTGCAAAAACATTTAGGGGATTTCGGTAAAGAAACAATAGACACTGCATTTCACACTGAAATCTGAGAAGTGTGTTTGCGCCAAAGGCGACACAGAAGGTTGCTGCGTGCAGTAGGGGCCGAAACGGGCCTGCGTATTTCAGCAGACTGATTTTGGCTCCATGTAGCCCTAGCCATAGGACCTTTGACCCATTCTTCTAAGCAAATATGTTGTAGGTAGTTCAGGGTAGTTGGAAGACCTTGTGCACCTTAACTTTCCAATAGGATCAAAGATTTTTAACTGAATCAAGATTTGGGCTTTGACTTAGTCATTTAGCTGACTGAAAATGGTTCTATAGCGATATTTCTGTTGCCCAGCCCATGCTGATGAAAAGTAGCAACTAAAGCACCAACACCATACCTGAAGTATAAGCATTGTTTAATTTCCATGACACATCTCTTCAATAGTATAACAGTAAAAGTTACATTTTAAACTATATGTTGTTACTTTTTCCAGTGTTACCACTTCCTGAACTGGCTTGCTTTGTGGCGAATGAAAGGTCACTTACTACTATTGGTGTCCAGTTATTTACCACGATTCTTTGGTTTGATTTTGATTTCACATCTCTTCAACCTTTGTCATCCGATCACAATCTTTTCCCACAAAATATCTGGCACCATAGCATTATAGTACCCCACCTAAGTGCAGTAATTTCTAGAATGTATTAAATATGTAAGTTTTATCACTCTCTGACAACAGACATGTGTTTCATAAATGCATATAGCATAATTCAAATTGATGAGGCTATTAGCCCAATAGAAGTGAACCAGGTCTTTGACAAGAACGTGATAATTCCATATGAACTTTTAACTCCAACTAATTAATAAACATAACTGTCTCTAATTTATCCTCACATATTAATTCTCATCAGTGAAAATGTTTTCTTTTCAAACAATAAACAAAGTTAAAAACAAATGATATACGCATGTAATGTTTTTTATTTTCCTAGCAAGCTTTGATTGTAAGGACAAATTTTAAGAGTTTCTGTGGCCAAAGTCTTTGTAATGTAAATTGGGAATCAGTAAGCAAATGATCATTTCTGTCAGTTAAATGGGTGTGAAAACACTGTAGGAAGACAGATCTACATTTTAGCAGAATGAAAATGTTCAAATGCTATAAATATTGAATTTCTTTGAGCCCTGACTGACAGAATAAAAGATGTTTACAGAAGATTGTTTTGGAATACCAAATGATGCTGAAAAACTGCCAAAGCCAGATGTTTCAGGCAGCAGTGGTGAAAAATTGTGTATTCACTGAGCAGTGAAGCACACATAAATAAAGCCCCTAGCCTTGCTTTGTAAGGAAGGTTTAGAAAAAGTTTAGTAGTCACATGATTTTAAAATTAAAGGGAAACCATGCCACTGAATATTGAATAAAACAGCTCATATGTAAAACACTGTTTTAGATATTTTTTTTGTGACTTAAATACCAGAATAGCCCTCTGGCTTGTATGAGGCACATGAATGGCTAGAAATATGTATTTTTCTTCCATTTACAGTTAGAAGCTGTATTTTTCAGTGAGTGATCAGTGAGTGACACTCTGAATGTTGGAAAAGACAGTGACTCCAGGTAGAATATTAAATTGGCCAAGATCAACTAATGAGTAATCAACTGGTGTGATTCTTTGCTAGGTCACTTTTTTGGATATTTATATATACTGTATTATCAGTTGGTTAAGTATTGGTTCTCAATGCACAGTTTTCCTTTTATAGTACAAGAGGTATTTGGTATCCACACTGCTTTCAGAGAGAATCATGGATGTCAAAACATCTTTCCCTGCTCAGATTGAACAAGCTTGGAATTTGCCATAGACATCATGTTACCAACAAGGGATGGCTGTGAATTAGTGATGTTCAGCTTGGCCCAAACTAACGGGTTTGAGCAAACAACCACACAAGATTTTCCTTCTTCCCCACCCGCAACCTTACTATGCCTGCTACGGCCTCCGGGAGCCTCTATTTATAAGCACATGCCTGCTTCATCTCAATCCCTTTGTGATATCAGTGATGGGGTGAGGCAGGTGCAGGTCTATAAATAGAGGTGCATTGCTGGGTCGGGAGCGGGCTGGTTAGGGTTGGTGATGACCTGCATATCACTACTGCAAAATGCATACAGGGGAATGTAATAAAAGTCGCAAAGAGCAAAACAATTCGCACCAATAAGACTAAAAATCCACATCTCGCAATGTAATATTGTTCCTTAAACTGTTATTGCATTGCGAATTTTAATTGCGCATTGCGAATTTTAATTGCGCACTCATAAGAAGTGCTTGAAGGTGTCGTAATCTTTTGGAGCAAACATAACGACTTTTTCAGTAAGAAGTTTTATTACATTGACTGCGCATTGGCGCAAACTATAAAATTCGCAAACGGTCTTTCACTGTCAGAAGTGGTCGCTAAACAGTTTCCGGGCTCGCAAAAGCTATATTAAATTCGCACAAAGCAAAATTTGTTCGCACAAAGGCATAACTTTTCGCATTGCGAATAGTTTTTCCATTAGCGATTTTTATTACATTCCCCCAATAGTGTACGATTAGCAGAATGGTTCATATTCAGTTCAACATAATCTGAATCTTGGAAAAAGTGCTAGGCTTGTGTGTGGACATACAGATTGGCTTTCAGCATAAGCATGCATTTCTGTGCTGAAATTTGCTCTGTGTGTCTGCACACATGCCAACATAGCACCTGCAAATGCAGACACCTGAGCAGCTAAGGAGAGTGGAGGGGCTGTTTGACCTGTGCTTATAAGAAAGGCCAAGATACAGCCCTGTGTCGCACAAACCTTATTGTATTTTGTATAGCAGTGTATATAGTATAGTGTGTAGCACTTCATAAACACATACACACATTGTTGGTTGCACTTTTGTGATCAATCAGTTATATGCCCTCAAAAACTACATGAAACTAAAACAATGCTACATTTGGCAAATACACTTGTAAAAAAATTAGCAAAAACCTAGCCAAGGCTCAGAACAGGCTTTCTGTGTGACATGGGCAGCTCTGAGCAGCAATTACTTAGACATGTTGTTTTTTGTGCAGTAATGACTAGTAGGTGAGCAACGTGAGAATGATCTGACAATTAAAATACTATCTTTTACAAACTCCCACATAAGCCTTCTCCAAAATTACCAGTGGCTTACAAGAGGAGTATACCATGTAATCATAGCACACTGTTTGCATCCATTTCATTTTAGACAGTCTTTGGTTATGTACACTAGCAATTTTCTCTCCTTACTTGATTGCATGATACCCAATGCACCAGTAAACATTTATGTAAATAGAAAGAAAGTATATTTTATTTCAGATCGACTTGAAAAAAAAAAGGTTTTAAGTATGGCAGGTACTCCAGTCCAAATATTTTTAAAGGCTGTAAATATATGAACAGCACAAGCAGAAACTTTACAGTGGCATTTAAATGCCAAACATATGACTGCATATTTAGCACACTAAAGCATTTTTTACACTGCATTATTAGAAAATTGTAACATAGTGTAAAAAATACCTGTGGCAAATATGAATGCGAGTATTTCAGCCAGTCGTAAGTCATTTTGCTCAGCAGCTCCCCAGTTTAAAATTGCAACAGTTCCAGGTTTATTTTACCCTGGCCACCAAGCAGAGTTTTCAATAACAGACTAGAGGATAAATGGAAGAGGGTCTGAATAGAAACTGAATAAAAACAACAATAACAACACTGTAACAGAGCAATAGCTGTTTGGCTGTTGGAGCCTGAACAGTTGCTAAGAACAGGACATTCTATAACATACTAAATAAAATAAACCTACATGTATTTCTACTTTCTTTCTCCTATTCAGTATATCCATCTATAGCTACCAATTCCAGAAGACAAATTCAAAAGAAAACACATTAAACAAGACAATTGGCATATGGAACAGGGCAGAGTTTTTTCCCACTAGTGTATTTCAGTCAGTGTAACAGCTGCAGAAACCCCACCTGTTTCTCATCGGCTCACTGGGAACTGCTTCACATAGTCAATATAGGTTGTGCTATGACTGGAAAAAACAAAAAAAACTCTATTGCGCATTTTTGGAGAACTGCATGTACCAACAGTGTTAGGAGATTCCCAACAAAATCAGTGGACAGATTTCGGTGCTGATGCACTGACAGAAATACACAGACTATGCAGGCATTTTATTTTCCAGCAACATAAAATAAACTTTCCATTCAAATGTGATCTTCTGTTCCAGATAGCACCATAGCTTTAAGAAGAAGATTAAAATACCTCTATGCTAAAATTCACTGATTATTTTTCTTGATACACAGAGAAGATTATTGTTTAATCGTTTTACTACATCAGATTTAGCCATGAGGATAACAATCCTTTAAACTCCTTAGTGATTAGGCTCTACAGTTGCTGCACTACATCTTTCAGAAATAATCGTAATGTACAAAAAAGATGGAACAACATAAAACAATGGGATGACTAGACCAGAAAACATGAAATAGAACAACAATTAGATTAAATAGGAAAAAAATCCAAAAAGTCAACAGTAACTGGCTCAATAAATTACAGCTTCTTCACACAGTATTATCTCACCCTCTTGAGAATTACATATTCCAAGGCATTTTCCCCTTAATGCTATAAAAACTTCTTTTAATTGCTACAGATAAGCAGTTTCCACAGATGGGAAATGCATTTAGTTTTTATACCTCTGAAAGCCAATAGTATGTGGGAGGGTGTGTTTGGGTATATCCGATCACCCCTGGGTTTGTATCCTTTTTGATCACTTGTGCACAAGGGAAAACATTTTTGAAATCTATAAATATGTCAAGGGTATAAAATAATGGAATCATAAATCAAATCAAAAACAGTTTCAAGAGAACAACAAAAAAAAAAAATCACATGTTTTACACTGAGTTTCAAAGGTCTCTTTTTGAAGAATATGTATGATTTGTCAATCAAATCAAAAGCAGTGATATATATATTAATACTTAATCAATTGGATAGAGCTGCACTCCAAGAAGTTTTGTGAATCAAATGATTTTTACTAGCATCGGTGTCCTAAAAATCATTTGGTTCACAAAACTTCTTGGAGTGCGGCTCTATCCAATTGATTAAGTATTAATATATTTAGGGCCTGCACCCACGCTTATACTCAAAATCCGGATTAGAGTGCGGCTGCTTTGTTACCAGATATCTATCTACCTATCTATCTATATACACACATATACATACATACACACACATATATGAGCTGTATCAATCTGTTGTAAAATATAACAATAATATAAGTCACCAAGAAGTACTTACTCTATAATACACAAGTTTAAGTGAGTCATGTGACAAATTGCATCACTAAGCACCAAGGATATATTTTACAGGATACACATGGCTCATTGTAGTGTATTATATACATATCTCAATATCACACATACATACATACATACATACATACATATACACAGGGAGGAATCCCATTATCCTCAGAACTCTGAATTACAGGAAGACCAAACTCCATAGACAATATTTAGCAAATAATTCTTATTTTTAAAAGTGAATTATTTTTTTCTCTTTAAAAAAAACAGATTATCAAAAAATATCTTACATTTTAGTTACATTGTAATGCAAAGTTAAATCAAGTTTTGAGAGATGTGCCAGTTTGTTGGAGAGCCCCAATGTTAGGAAGAATAATGGCTCTTAGTGAGTTTAGAGCGGGAAAAGATAATTGTGGATTGCATCGTTGTATAACCTTCTCACACATTGCGGTGTCAAGAACATTTGAAGAATTAGGGGGAAAAAAAGACTACAAACTGAAACAATGTAAATTGTAGTACAAGATATGAATTGTATTTGCTGACGTGTATACTGAAAACAATAATAGTATATATAGTAATATAATAATAGTATATAATACACAAAAGCCATGAATATCTTGTAAATTATACCCTTATAAACGGTGAGTTCTGATGTCATCAGTTATAAACTGTGAGTTCTGATGTCATTTCTGTCACATGACTCACTGAAATTTGTGTATTATAATAAATAAAGTACCCCCATTTGTAAAATATGAGGATATTAGAAGTTACCTCAGAGTTCCATCACCTGTATAAAAACACTCGGCCTTCGGCCTCGTGTTTTTATATGGTCATGAAACTCCTCGGTAACTTATAATATCCTTATATTTTCCAAGAGGGGGTACTTTATTCACTATATAATAGTATATAATAATAGGCATATATGGAGTGTGTACAAAGCAAAAAAAAAAACAAGTCTTTTGGCTTGAAAATATAATGCAGTGTTGCCCTGCACTGGTAAAACTGCTACGTTTGCTTAAGAAACACTACTATTGTTTATATATATATATATATATATATATATATATATATATATATATATATATATATATATATATATATATATATATATATATATATATATATACACATATACATATACACATATATACATATATACACACATATACATATATACACACATATACATATATACACACATATACATATATACACACATATACATATATACACATATACATATATACATATATACATATATACATATATACACATATACACATATACACATATATATATATATATATATATATATAAGCTGTTGTGTAGCCATGGGGCAGCCATTCAAAGGAGAAAAGGCTCAGGTTACACAGCAGATAGCAAATAAGCTCTGTCTATCTAATGGTGTTATCTGTTATCCATTCGTTAATCTGTGCCATATAACTGTTTTTCAATTTCCACCATTTCTCCACAGCAGCTTGTTTATATGAACTATAGTAATGTTTCGGAAGCAAACAGATCAGTTTTTACCAGTGCAGGGCAACACTACATGATATTTTCATTACTTTAAAACACTTTGTTTTTGGTGATACTGTTCCTTTAAAGTGAAACGCCTACATGGTTTAAGCACTGTTATGAAGATAACTCCTTACAGATACAGGACATTGACAATCTTAACTCAAATTGGGGGGATGTCTGTTGTACTTATTGTAAAACATATGCCTAGGATTACATGTTTCACGGGAGCAGAAAAAAAAACAGATTAAAATCAGGGAAATGTATAATGCATTATATAATGCAGATAATCCTCACTAATGTTGTGGTTGCTGCTCAGGGTCCCTTGGTTTCTTGCCCTACACTTTTGCTTAAAGGAACAGTTCAGTGTCAAAATAAAAACTGTGTAAATAGATAAGCTGTGCAAAATAAAAAATGTTTCTAATATAGTTAGTTAGCCAAAAATGTAATGTATAAAGGCTGGAGTGAACAGATGTCTAATAAAACAGCCAGAAGCCAACTTCCTGCTTTTCAGCTCTATAACTCTGAGCTAGTCAGCGACTTGAAGGGGGGCCACATGGTACATTTCTGTTCAGTGAGTTTGCAATTGCTCCTCAGCATTCAGCTCAGATTCAAAAGCAACAGATATGACCCATGTGGCCCCTCCTCAAGTCTCTGATTGGTTACTGCCTGGTAGACAGGGTAACCAGTCAGTGTAAACCAAGAGAGCTGAAAAGCAGGAAGTAGTGTTCTGACTGACATGTTATACATCAAATCAGTCCAGCCTTTTATACATTATATTTGTGCCTAGCTAACTATATTAGAAACATTTTTTATTTTGCACAGTCTATCTATGTACCCAGTTTTTATTTTTACACTGAACAATTCGTTTAAGCTGGTGGCTTCCCACATGTTTACAGCATGCTGGAAAACTGCAAGTGCTCAACAAGAACAAAACAAGAACAAAATACTGCTGATCTGTGCACTTCGCGATGCCCAGTGACCTCCCCAGCAGGGCAATCAGAACATCATCAGTCAGCAATGTTCCTCCAGGCTGGTACAGCTGTTCAGCAAACCAGCATTCAGACCAATTATTCATTAAAAAGTAGCACAAAGTTTCTAAGGCTGGAAATAAAAACCATATCTCTCAATGTCAATCATTCATATGAATTCTGCTGGATTGTAAGGGGTTGTTCACCTATATATTACACTTAATATTACATTAAAAATTGAACTATTATAAGCAGTCAACTGGCATTATGTAATGTATTTTGTACTGTTTTTGAATTACTAGCATTACTAGTCTAGTTCCAGCTTCCATCTAAAATGCAACCAAAGAATAAAAAACCCTAGAGTTGCAGAACATAAATGTAAATATTTAAAAAACATAAAAATGAACATTAAATACAAAGTCTTAAAATGCTGTTGTCTGTCATTTTAAAAGTCAATTGCCACTTGGTAAAGCAAAGCAGTCTCCAACAATGAAAACATTCCCGGCTGACCAGCCAGTCACTGAATTAACTAGTGTGACAACATTTCGTAACTTCACTTGTGGTATGTTACAGCAAATTTAACAGGGATTGTAAAAATAAGCATATTTTCATTCCATTCTATTTTTGCACTTGTTTTTAGTCATCAAATATTTTTGCACATAAAGTACTTTGACTGCAGCAGAAATTAGGAGGAAAACATGCCTGTCATTGCTTCTCATACAATCTATGGTTACCACAGTATCCAAAGCAACATGATGCAGTGAAATGCTCATTTGAGGATGTTCAAACACCAGTAACTCTTATGTCATATGACTGCTGTACCAGTAGGCTTCTGCAACAAAAATCACACCAAGGGGCAGATTTATCAAAATATGAGTTTAGAGTTCAATAAATAAAAGCTCACGCATGTTTTATTCATTCCTATGGGATTTTTAGAACTGTATTTATCAATGGGTCAAAGTTAGAACTCACACTTTGATAAATATGGTTCTAAAAATACCATAGGAATGGCTAGAAGTTTTTATTTATTAAGCTCTAAACTCACATTTTCATAAATTTTGCCCCTAAATGTCATGTAATGCTTTACATTAGAGCATTACATAGTCCACAACACTCACACCGTGTGAACACTCACTGGCAGATGCTCTCAATGCTCATACGCATTTTTTCCCAAAGGCCTTGTCTGATATAAGCCTTAAAGACTGAAAGCCACTTCTGGAAAAAACAAAAATGGACCATCTTGTACCTGTGTTCTGTTTTCTCCAGTTACAAGCTAAACTATATATTTTCACTTAAAAATCATTTTCTTTTTGTTTTTTTTATCAGTATAGTTTTTTTTTTTCTTCTTTTCTTACTTCTTCTTACTGATGAGTCACTATTGGCACATCCTTTCCTGTCCTCTGCTCTCTTCCTCCTACAAAAGAAAAAATGAGAACTAATAGTGGCACAGATACTGTATTTGCTGCCTGCAGCTCCAATAAAAACATAAATATGCTTGTTACCATAAAGTAGTCTATTGCCCATTATGATCAAATGTTATCTAAATGCTTGCAATTTGGAAGAGAACAACCCTTCATACAGAAAAATGTAACACTACAAATATTCAGAAGATTACTACAAATATTCAGAAGATAAAAAACAGATTTCTGAATAGTTGCCCTTTAATAAAAATATTTCAAATAGCCAAAGCTATGCCTCAAAATATTTTATTTACATATGAACTGATTTTCTGGGAATCTAGACTGCTGTAATTAAATGTTACACAAGATGATATTAGTAATAATTCCTTATTCTGTTAAAACAAATGCATGCAAAGCACATCTGTCTGCCTGGGGTAAATGAATGGGCATTAAATATGGGAATAAACCTTTGTTTAGCGTTTACAAATGTTTCATTAATATAAAAAATAGCTTTTTAACACATCTTTATAAAGCATTAATTGCATTCCTTTCCATTCTGGAACAGTTATCAATTATGATAATATTGAACAAAGGAAGAATTTTCATTTCCTTTTCTGTTTTTTTAAGTATTTAATTTATTCCCAGTTCATGAAATTCTTACCTTTACAGTACACTCTACATTAAAATGTAATTTTACATAATATGACAAGTCACATGACAGCTATTGGACACAGAAATGTTAATTCATGTTTAGCAAAACCATGAATTAGTCAGTGGCAGCCTTAGATTTTGATAAAGATAACAATTTGTTACCAACCGCGCCAAAAGAATATAGACAAAATGTCTAGAGCAAGTTGAAAGCATAGTAAGCAATACGCTTAATTTTTAAAAAGTTCATATTTCGTTCTTGCATATGGCGGCGTATGTGCAGTGTCTGTCACTTTCCATCCAATAAGTGTCATTCTTTAATAGTGAAATTCTACCTTTATAAACTAGGCAACAAGTTATTGGAGGCACCGATTTCTCTGTGTGGAAATGTGGTTTATACAAACCTAGCCTCATCTGAAATTGTTTTTCAAAATCCTATTTTATCACATTAGTCAAGCAAAATGAACTTTAATTAGACAATATACATTATTTGAATCTTGTTTCCTTCAGTCTGTGAATTCATAATTATAAGCAAGCAAGTAGGAGACATTTTGTGGACACTTATTAAAGAAAGCCTTGCATCATCTCAAAATCTTGTCTGTGCACCAGAATGACCTGATGTCCATTCCCATACCCTGGTTACACGATTAAACAGTGAAGAGAACGGAGGAATGTGTGGAGAGCAGTGATATCTAGGAAGTGCTGAATGGAAGGTGAAAGTAATTGTCTGACAATATTTGACAATATTTGATTGACAGCTATTTTTAAACGAGTTTACAACAGCTATGAATACTTTAATAAAAAATTTTAATTGGATTTCATGTTTAATTTGAACAGGACTTTTATTATACAGATTTGTGTGTCTGGGTGACAGGTCCACTTTAAACTGGTCATACATACGGAGTACTGATTTGGACATACAATGGTGCATTTGCCCCAGCTCTGACAAGTCAAAATGCAAACAGTGCTTTTTGCACACCTATTTTGCCCCTAACCTATTTAGAGTGTCAGTGGAAGGTGAGGTATAACATTTTCCAATCAATTTAGGCCTCTGCAGCAAAAATGTGTGTCCTTGACCTTCCAGCGCAATCTGGGACCCAGTGAGGCCACACTATGCACTGTAGGGACAGAATATTGTGTAGTATTTTTGTAAGATATAAGGGCACAGTTACAAGCAAAAATGCAGTGCAACTTTTTTCCCCCACAGTGCAGTGTTTTCCCAATAGCAGAGAATGTCCAATTGGAACAATAGTATTCCGATGAGTCAAACAAAATGCATGCAACTTGGAGGATACTACCATTTCTCTAACAGTGTAACAAGAAAATGCTATAGTAAGCAGTAAAATCATCTAAAATCAGATAGCCCTATCAGCACAAGACTCTGCAGATTATTTTGAATATTAGGCCAGGTTGAATGTTATACACTAGTCCTAACTACTATGCTTTCTGTTTACCTTCACCCTAGTGAGCCCATCATAATGTTAAAGGACCCCCAAAATAGTTCATAATAACTTGCATTTGTAGAATTGGTGGGAGTTTGATAATGAAATGAAATACTTCAGTTGTTTTGGTTAAAAGCAATGTTGCAATAGGTGAAAGTGCTTGAGGCCCAGAAAGAATGAAGGAGCAGGTGTTCAAGTATTAGACTTCTCTTGGCATCTGTAAGCAGTCTAGCACCTTCTACTAAAGCCTACAGTATAGTTTAGAAAGATCACATTTTCAATCTATCTGAATGAAGAAACACACAATTCACCTATAAAAACTACAAACATTTAATTATTCATACTATACAAGACTTCATGTTTACATATCCCAAATACATTAAACATAATGTTGAATAAGAGGAAATATTTACAAATGGAACCATCTCTGTATCTTTCAAGTTATTTATGTTCAAATAAAGTATATTTATGTTATGACATTTTATTTTGATTAATAGTTATGACTGCTGAAAATATGCAATCACAGCTGCTACACCACTATTCTCATAATGTCAATGTTTGTATATCCCGACACAAAGCAACAGATTATGCTTACCATAAAAAAAAAAACAGTAGGATTTAGTTAAATGCAGCTCATTTCCAAGAAGTGTGCCAATTTGTAACAAACAACTAAAGGTCCATTGTAAATAATATAGAATTAAAATAAAATCACTCATTCCTAGCTGCCACATTTAGCTCTTCTCCATCTTAGTGTGGCAAACATGTAAGGACAGTTTGGCATTTCACCTTCACTAGGTATGCACCATCGGTAACTAGTGACTTAGGAGGAGGCAGGAGGTATGTACACTGCTTATATACTGCTTAAGATGTGCACATTCCACACTTGACAGTGGCTGGAAATGAAGACCTTAGTTGCCTTTTAGACATGAAATACTGGCTGTTTCCAATGATGCAGAAAGAGATTAACTGTTAAATAGCTGGATTGCAGCATAGAAAATTGCATTTATTCATACTTCTTGAAGAAACAGGTAACTGTGATGTATCTATATAAGGGGTTTCTGTGTTATGTGGGCCTCTTTATCAAATTTTGGTTTGGAAGCCGGAGTTCCCCTTTAAGCAGATTATATCTATACAGAACTTATATTTAACAATGATTTACAAAAAAATATACATCATTCTCATCACGCTTTGCTAAGTTTCTAGTTACATGGTAATATTTTAGTCTCTCAAAATGTGACTTCAATGTGCAACTTATGTAAACTAACAAAATACATACTCCCTTATAGAGCATAAAGGAAAGCCCTGGAGCTATACATGCAGGGGCTGCATGAAAAGGGATCCAAATTACAAGCAGCCAAATTACACTGGTTTATATTTAAAGATTGGCAGAATCAGATGCAGCTGTGATTGGGTGAGAAGGAATGAGTTAAGGCAGGTAAAAGCCAGGCGGTGGGAAAGGCAGGGATATGATGTCAGGGGAAGAAGCAGTTCACTTCCTTATCTTCTGAAACAGTGGATATTTGATAATACATTTTAAGTTTTTATTTGTCACAGCAGCAGTAGGACCTTGCCAGAATACTGCACAGGTAAATTTAGAAGAGGAAGAAAGGAGGTACTCTCCTGTGACTGCACAGTGGGTTGATTGATACAAACACTACTACTGCTTGTGCTAGGTGACAGCCTGCTTGGATTTCCTTATCATCAACACACTGCACATTTAGGAGCGGCAGCAGGGCTGCTGAACTTCTCTCATGGTGGGAGATGCAGCTCCTGCTCATAGCAGAGTTTGGGGCCATCCTCTCTGTAGGTAGAGGCAGCCTAATACTCAGTGGTGGATATAATGACATAGTGCTGATCTCAAGTGAGGAGCGGCAGAGCATAGTAAGGATCCCATATGAAATTCTGGCTTTGAATATTGCCTTGGGGTGAGGCTTGCAAGGTCCTATTTATTTGATGAAATGTTAATAAATGCTGTGGCCATTTTACACCATTTCTGGCTCCTGGTGTTTCATTGCGGTATGTAACAATAGGGTTCAATGGGAAGGCTGAAGGCGAAGGGTCAATTGAGGAGTCCCCTTGTCAAGTAAAATATATGTTGCTCACTTTCTATCCAGGAAGCTGTACACTGTGTGTAAAACAGCACAACATTTATTTTACTAGGCCAGTTTCACTGTAAGTTAGCTAGTCCCTATGGGTCAGCAACTGCAGCGAACACCATTATATAAATATTAATATTAAATATAACATGGCTGTAAGGATATACAAACAGTGCATACAGATACTAGTTGTAGAGTGTATTTCACATGTACTGTCCAAGGAACTCCATTGTAGTGAATTTGGCTGCAACCAATAACAGGATAAGGTAGGCTTACACTGCAATTTGTGGGTCACAAAAGCCTCTGTGTTTCTTGGCAGTGCCAGGCACAGCACAAGACAAAAAAAATTCCCGAAATCAGACAACTATTTTGCTGAACTGAGCGCATGTGATTCATTACAGTATGGAGGGAGGGAGGGAGGAAAAGGAGCAGTGAACTCCAACCTAGAAAATCTTATTGTAAGAGAACAGTAAGAATAAAATAGCATCACTATTACCTTTTCCTCTACCCCAGTTCAGAAATAGTGAGGCGCCCCAAGCACAAACAACTGTCCATGGCAGTGGTGTAACTATATGTTACTGGGCACCAAAGCAAATTAATTTTAAGGCCCCCAACATATCCAGAGGCTGTCCTATTTTACCAATATATGTTGAAATTGCTCATTAATTAGGGCCTCATGGGGCCCCCTGTACCCCCCTGCGGTCGTAGGGTCTGCTTCCTCTCTAGTTATGCCCCTGGTCCATGGATAAAGAAGTAAGCTGCTGGGAAATGGGTGTCCCATTACTCACTGATCAAGGTTGTTTTGTTAGCGTTAGAAAATCAATAACACATACCTTCTTCATTTATATCCATGTGCATGTCCTGGAGAAACAGCAAGGGTTGAAAAAAAGAAATAAAGTAAACACTATCAAGACATAACATAAGCTTTCCTACAAACAATGATAGGACTGCAATCATATAGCCCTGTTGTGGGGAAAAAAAAGAAAGTTGTACGATAGAGAGGGCTGGCTGCTGGAGAATACCAGCCTCCACAATGTGAACCATATGTATCACAACTAGTTTTGGGTGGAGAATTCTTTTTGCATACAATGCAACCAGAGACATGAATGTTTCACAGCAAAACCTTGGAGCAGACTACAGGAAAAACATTCATGCTTCCCAGTCTCCAATTCTGTTGGGAGCCAATAACCGGCTTTTAACCGGTTCATAGTGAGACTGGACTCTCAAACAAAAGTTAAGAATAAACTACAATTCTCTATCCCCAGCCTAGGAGTTTTTAAACATTTCAAGCTAACTATTAGCTGAACGTTACTTGTACAAAACCTTAAAAACAATGGGCTGTGAATTTCCTTAATTCTGAACACATTTTTTAGCACAGTACAAATCATCTCCTGGGAGTTCCTCTAGAAAAGTAGCAGCTCAGAATGTCCCATCACTCAACAGGGTGTGTGCTTTTTGTCTCAGACAAGGCCTTCCCACATTTACGCCAAAGAAAACACTAGGTCAGGTTTAATATCTATCATTAAGACTCTGTAGTAATAAATATTTAAAACTTTCATAATGACAGTTGTTTTCAAATGCTAATTGTTTAACCTTTGACTTCAGTTCTCATTACAGGTAGAGGATCACACCATCATGTCATTCAAATTACAATGGTGGAGCTTAGGATGTCCACTTTCTAAATGTAGTAAATTTAGACACAATTTTGCAGTTATAAATGCTAAAAACAATAGATCATATATTTCTGTCTATTTTATGACCACACAGTTGTTGAACCTGAAGAAGTAAACTTGCTGTGGATGGCAGCTCCTTTTCAGAAACACACAGCTACAGCATCTGGAAACCATTAGGTGATACTGTTGCTGAAGATTTAACAGTCACCTGATGTTTCTGGCCAGGATTTTGGGGCTATGCCGTATGTAAAGTTTTGATAACTTGTGAACATTTATCAATACATGAGGATTAACCACTGGTCTTAGTCTACAGACTGCAATGGGAGGAATTGCAATTAAAGTGATACGACATGTTCCTATAAAAATCATAGGAATGTGTCCATATCAAGGAGGTGCTGCACACCGAATATTTTCCTCTAAAAACCCCCACAGGATAGTGAAGAAAGAAGAAGAGAAAAGCTCAGGGGTGCTCACTGAAGAGGAACCCTGGGCTCGCACAGTGATTGTGACTTTCATTCTCCATTAAAAATGCAGTTGCTTGGCGGGGTTGGCAAACGCCACAATGCACCACTTCAGATCCTTTTTTGTTATAATGCTTTAAAATGTGATCAGTTTGATTTCATGAAGGAAAAAAATAGTAACGGCATGGCTTTTTTCAGTTGTGGCACTAAACTACAGTGTGTCTTCTTTACATGCTGCTAAAATCGTAGCTTATTTGAAATTCAAGTCATATTTTCTCAGCCTCGACAGCTCAGTATCCTTTGTTCTTAATTATAAACAGTGTGGGGTTGTGATAGGATGTGTTAAAATCCAGTCTAGCACCTTTTTTTATTCCATTGAATGTATAGGGAAGTTCCCCAAGGAAAGCATTCTGCAAAAGGAAAAATTAACATTCCAGGTATTATGGGGGGAAAATGAAGCAGCAGCAAATATGAACAGTTCATTAACTACATGCATATATGTACTCCAATTTCCTCTAACACTGCAAAAACACACAGACAGATAGAAGTGACCCTTGTGTGTATGTTGTGCAAATTTGCCATGGCCGGGGGCAACTGCCGAGGTGAATGATTAACAGCAGGGGCGATCCAGCCCAATTTGCCTCCCGAGGCCTTAGTTTTTGCCACCCCCCGTCTCTCACCTTCAGCGCCGGACGGGTCCACGTCGCTAGTGCAGAGAGCGCAATTGCGCTCTCTGCACTAGAAGACCCGAATTTCTGGGTTGAAAACCAGAAATTCGGCTCTAAGTTACCAGGAGCGGCATTTTTGCCGCCCCTGGCAACCAGGGGGGCGCTGCCGTCTGAAGCGAGTGCCTCAACTCGCCTCATTGGCAGAGCGCCCCCGATTAACAGACTCTGAAAAACACTGCATTATATTATATAAAGGCAGAATAAGCACTAACTACTTTCCTAAATTCAGAACTGAAAATCCACTATATAATGATATATTTAAATGCTGCAATGGTCCACAACTTACATTGAGTATGAGACAATAAATGTGATAAAAACATGCTGCTGTTACATACATTCCTTTTGGAGTAAACTCTGTACATATTTCCATTATTTTAATTACAGGTATGGGATCAGTTATCTGTAAACCTATTATCCAGAAGCCTCATTGAAAGCCATCTCAGACTCCTTTTAACCAAACCAAATTTTTGCTCAGGTGAGTAACCGTTAATCTGCAAATTTATCAAAGTGTGAAAGTTTCTATTCGTTACCCTTTACGCCACAGTCTATTTTGCCAGGTTCTGCCTGGAGAATTGATAAGATGAAGTCAACATTATTATGTCAGTGTATTCCAAAAAAAGACGTAAAAAAAATACAACTGTGGCATTTTTTCATATTTTAAATGTGGGATTACGTTTACAAGTTGTAAATGTAAAATATGTTATTTACAATTTGAAGCTCATGCCACATTTGTTTTAGGGTGAGCTTATGTCTAAGAAAATAGAGGATCTCTTTTATCTTTAATTTGCTTGGACATATTTAATAAGTGGCCACCTGCAGCAAATTCACCATCACTAATAAATACATAAATATGACCTTTATATACCAGGCATTTTTAAAGGAACAGTAACACCAAAAAATTTAAGTGTTTTAAAGTAATGAGAATATCTTGTACTGTTGCCCTGCTCTGGTAAAACTGATCTGTTTGCTTCAGAAACGCTACTATAGTTCATATAAACAAGCTGCTGTGGAGCAATGGCGGAAATTGAAAAATGGCTATATGGCACAGGTTAACTAATGGATAACAGAAAACACCATTAGACAGACAGAGCTTATCTGCTATCTGCCGTGTAACTTGAGCCTTTTCTCCTTTGAATGGCTGCCCCCATTGCTACACAGAAGCTTATTTATATAAACAATAGTAGTGTTTCTGAAACAAACACAGCAGTTTTACCAGTGCAGGGCAACACTGCATTATATTTTCATTACTTTAAAACACTTATTTTTTGACGTTACTGTTCCTTTAAATTGACATATGCATAAAGTTTCCCTAGGAATAAAGTAATGCTAGAGAAAATTCGCTGACGAATAATTGCTTGCAAAAGTACACCAAATTTCTTTTGCGGAGACAAAACATTTTGATAAATACACATATTTGCTGGAAAATAATGCCTGACAAAGTTGCGTGAAGTATGGCAAAGTTTTCCGAAACGAAAATTCACCCTTCAGTAAATTTGCCCCAATGTGTCTGCTTTGAAGGAACAGTTCAGTGTAAAAATAAAAACTGGGTGAATAGATAGGCTGTGCAAAATAAAAATGTTTCTAATATAGTTAGTTAGCCAAAAATGTAATGTATAAAGGCTGGAGTGACTTGATGTCTAACATAATAACACTACTTCCTGCTTTGCAGCTCTCTAACTCGGAGTTAGCCAGCGACTATAAGGGGGCCCACATGGGGCATAACTGTTCATTGAGTTAGCAATTGATCCTGAGCGTGCAGATTCAAAAGCAAATGGTTATGACCCATGTGCCCCCCCCTCAAGTCACTGATTGGTTACTGCCTGGTAACCAATCAGTCAAAACCAGTAGAGCTGCAAAGCAGGAAGTAGTGTTCTGCCTATTATGTTAGACATCCAGTCACTCCAGCCTTTACACATTACATTTTTGGCTAACTAACTATATCAGAAACATTTTCTATTTTGCACAGGCTATACATTTAACCAGTTTTTATTTTTATACTGAACAATTCCTTTAAATACACTCAGTGCTGCAATTCAAAATAGATTTTATAGAAGCATTTCTGAATTTCACATAAAATAACTCTAGCCCAATCATCCACCTTGCAGTTTGTACACCAACCCAAGTTTGATTGGGGGCACACTGGCTAACTGGACTTTCAGTTTGGAAAATGTGGGGCTACCATTCACAAAACTATGAAATGGGTCAAATTACAATTGGTTATGGCCGCTTTAAGCCCTTTTCATTCTGTTTACTGTGGCCTATGAGGTTCCATGCAACCAGCGTCGGACTGGGACACCAGGGGCCCACCCAAAAACCTTTGACCTTGGCCCACCAATTAATCATAGACCAGGGGTCCACCCTCAGTACTATTATTCTTCTTCTCCTCACTCAACCTCTATTCTCCTAGTCTCTTTCTTTTACATACTATAATCTATTATTCCATCTATTTAGCCTCTTTGTTCTCATAGAGTTTGGGAATAGCTATTAAATAGGCCAAATGTTTAGCCAGGCAGACACTGCATGCAACCAGTTTGCGGCACTAAACCTTTATATGGACATGTTACTCCTCTGTGACCTCTGTACTTATACTTTAAACGCAGGGTGGCTGTTTCTCTACATTACATATATTTTATACACATACATGCACACAATATCAAGGTTTCTATGTATAACCAGGCATAGAAAAACACTACAGATGGATTTTTTTAGTCTCCTTGCTGTTATAATACTAAATTGTAAGGCAACTTCCAGAAACTGTAATACTATACAATTTAATATACTCTCAGAATTCCTTTTAGCTCAGTTAGCTGCCAGACATCTGGTTTCCATATGTTACATTTTCTATATATATTGTTTTAGTATGGTCTGTTTTATCTCATTGAAAAAACTTCAGTGATAAACACTTACTCTGAGGGACCAGCCAAATGTAGGATATGTGAAACATTCATTGCATTTCCCAAGAGAGACAAATTCCAGACTTTTAACCACTTACTTGTTGATACATATTCATACACAGTTAAAAATAAAAAACAAAACAAAACTTTTTATTGCTCTTATTTTCTATACAAATCATTCACATATCCAAAGTGGGAACTTTTTTATACATATGATTTCTAGAAAGCACCATTCTCACAAACCTTAAATTACTACAGTTCTAAATCATTATAGGAAATGTAGTATACAAATAATTATACTCCTGAGGTACAAACACACTTAGTAACATACCTTACTGCAGTACTGTGTTTCCATCAAAACAATGACTAAGAACTCTAACAAAGGGGTATTTCTAAAAGCATGCTAAACACGTAAACATTAAGGATGCACCAAATCCACTATTTTGGAATCCTTTGAGAAAGATTTGGCCGAATACTGAACCCTAATTTGCATATGCAAATTAGGGAGGGAAAGAGAAAAAAAAGTTTACTTCCTTGTAAGGAAAAGTCACATGATTTTAAGGATTCGGATGAATCCTAGCAGAATCCTGGCAGAATCCTAGCAGAATCCTGGCAGAATCCAGGCAGAATCCAGGCAGAATCCAGGCAGAATCCAGGCAGAATCCAGGCAGAATCCAGGCTGAATCCAGGCTGAATCCAGGCTGAATCCAGGCTGAATCCAGGCTGAATCCAGGCTGAATACCGAACTAAATCCTGGATTTGCTGCAGCCCTAGTAAAATGCATATATCACATTTATATGCGTTTTGTTAAGCACACATAAATGCATTTTTGTCAGTGACAGACAAGATCCTCTAAAAGAGAATAAAAAAAAATTATAACTCAGAATAAAGAGTGGTCACTTTTTTGCATTAAAATACTAGACTTCATATTCTTGCATTTTAATAATTTAATCAGTTTTACAAGTTAGCTGGTAAAATTCTGTATAAGTAGCACCCTAAATTTTGACTCTGATCTTAATAATAATACGTAGCTGCACATTTTGGTACTACAAACATAATGCTCTGTGGGCAAAGGGAATGGTCTGTGTGCATGTTTAGCAGTTCTCTTAAAAAAATGCTACCTCCTGTGCCAAATAACTAATAATGATGCACTGAGGGAGTGAAAAGCAGCTGAAAGGATTGTTTTCTACATCCTCCCAGCATTACAACTTGACGTCTTCACAAACACACATTACCCAAATTTATAAAAATGGAAAGTGAACCCTGTAATCTTGCTTTCAGCCTGTCAGGCAAGTTAATGGCCATTATCAAGAACAGATTTGTGTGTTATCACTGAAGTCAATGCATCATTGGTACTTGTCACAGAATAATGAGGGGGCTTTACACTGCAATTAAGTGTAAATTTGCAGTTGGTACTGTAGTTCTCAGCTGCAACCCTTCACCCAGAAAATACTAGCTAAATATATGACAAGAGAGGACCATGTGTTTGCTGCTAAAAATGAAGCACAGTAATTTTGAACTGTTGCACTGAAATACACACACACACACACACACACACACACACACAATATACAGCCACATTACTTTGAAAGCAGCTAGTAAGTTGCAGGTAAAACTTAGTCCCTTTGTAAATTGTATAATGAAACAATAGAATTCTTAATGAATCAGATGAAAATTGAGTGTAGGACTGGCCAAATATGGGATGACTTTGACGTAGTTGGCCAGCTTAAATACAGTGGTGTGAAAAACTATTTGCCCCCTTCCTGATTTCTTATTCTTTTGCATGTTTGTCACACTTAAATGTTTCTGCTCATCAAAAACCGTTAACTATTAGTCAAAGATAACATAATTGAACACAAAATGCAGTTTTTAAATGAAGGTTTACGTTATTAAGGGAGAAAAAAAACTCCAAATCTACATGGGCCTGTGTGAAAAAGTGATTGCCCCCCTTGTTAAAAAATAACAACTGTGGTTTATCACACCTGAGTTCAATTTCAAAGGTTATAAAGCCATTTCTAAAGCTTTGGGACTCCAGCGAACCACAGTGAGAGCCATTATCCACAAAGGCAAAAACATGGAACAGTGGTGAACCTTCCCAGGAGTGGCCGGCCGACCAAAATTACCCCAAGAGCGCAGAGACAACTCATCCGAGAGGCCACA
Source organism: Xenopus laevis (assembly GCF_017654675.1). Classification (NCBI taxonomy): domain Eukaryota; kingdom Metazoa; phylum Chordata; class Amphibia; order Anura; family Pipidae; genus Xenopus; species Xenopus laevis. The sequence continues at coordinate 77,956,760 of NC_054375.1, read as the reverse complement.
AAAGACCCCAGGACAACATCTAAAGAACTGCAGGCCTCACTTGCCTCAATTAAGGTCAGTGTTCACGACTCCACCATAAGAAAGAGACTGGGCAAAAACGGCCTGTATGGCAGATTTCCAAGGCGCAAACCACTTTTAAGCAAAAAGAACATTAAGGCTCGTCTCAATTTTGCTAAAAAACATCTCAATGATTGCCAAGACTTTTGGGAAAATACCTTGTGGACCGACGAGACAAAAGTTGAACTTTTTGGAAGGTGCGCGTCCCGTTACATCTGGCGTAAAACGAACACAGCATTTCATAAAAAGAACATCATACCAACAGTAAAATATGGTGGTGGTAGTGTGATGGTCTGGGGTTGTTTTGCTGCTTCAGGACCTGGAAGACTTGCTGTGATAGATGGAACCATGAATTCTACTGTCTACCAAAAAATCCTGAAGGAGAATGTCTGGCCATCTGTTCGTCAACTCAAGCTGAAGCGATCTTGGGTGCTGCAGCAGGACAATGACCCAAAACACACCAGCAAATCCACCTCTGAATGGCTGAAGAAAAACAAAATGAAGACTTTGGAGTGGCCTAGTCAAAGTCCTGTCCTGAATCCAATTGAGATGTTGTGGCATGACTTTAAAAAGGCGGTTCATGCTAGAAAACCCTCAAATAAAGCTGAATTACAACAATTCTGCAAAGATGAGTGGGCCAAAATTCCTCCAGAGCGCTGTAAAAGACTCGTTGCAAGTTATCGCAAACGCTTGATTGCAGTTATTGCTGCTAAGGGTGGCCCAACCAGTTATTAGGTTCAGGGGGCAATTACTTTTTCACACAGGTTTGGATTTCTTTTCTCCCTAAATAATAAAAACCCTCATTTAAAAACTGCATTTTGTGTTTACTTGTGTTATCTTTGACTATCTTTGACTAATAGTTAAATGTGTTTGATGATCAGAAACATTGCAAACATGCAAAAGAATAAGAAATCCGGAAGGGGGCAAATAGTTTTTCACACCACTGTATATTGCAATATATGGACAAACAATCCCTGTTTTGCTTAAGGGAAAGGCATTTTTCAGTAGCAGTATGCACAAAATGTCTCTATCTTAAATATATTGATAATGGGTTGAGTGCAGAGGACCTCTTGTGTCTCTCTATCTATCTATCTATCTATCTATATTTATCAGAAGCTGTGAAGACCACCATCACAATACCTGCTAACATCAGAAATAATTTCCCAGCACTGTGAGTTTTCTGCCAGCAATGGTGACTGCTGCAGGGCAATTAAGTAGGTGATAAATCTGAGGACATTGCAAACCTAGCAAACAGGTTAATTAGTGGTGAGTGCATTTAGTTGTTTGACCTCATTAAACTGGTATTGAGATCTGGCATAGGTAAATCACACCCTGAATCTATGTAATCCCATATTTGGTGCTGCCTAGATATAATGCTTCAGCACACATCTGCACTCCAGTGTGAATAATTTCTCCACAATTGATTTTTATACTCAGACAGAAGTGGATCTACACAGTGCTGAGAAAATGACCTTCACAAAGAATCTTTCAGAAGTAAAGTCATACTGATAAGACGCTAATAAAGCCAACAATTTATTTAATAAAAATCACCACCTATAAGTACAGATTGTTACAGAGTGTTACAGATTGGCCTAAACTTCACAGCTTTTCAAATGTTTTTCTTTTTGTTATTGATTTTGCATTGTTTTACCCATCATTCTAAATGCAGTTTTGTGAGGTGAGGCTACATTTCAATAGTTATTGTTACTTTTAATTTCATTTTATAGATTCATATTTACCATTCACTATGAATTTTAAACTACTAGACATAGTTGCTAGATAGCGGTCTAAATTCTAAACTGGAACAAAAATAATTTAAAAAGTGAAGGCAAAAACTGCAAAAATTATAAGGATTAAAACTGCAAATTGTCCTAGAATACCACCATCTATCTACATGTTTCATGTATGTGCCCTTAACTGTACAGCACTGTAGAATATGTTGGTGAAAAATAAATGCTTCATACTAAGAATTACCCCTTTAAAACAATAAATGTATTTGCTGGCAAGGACTTGACTTTTATGGGCTGAAAATCCAACCGGTTTGATATAGACAAGCATACTTAAATTCTGACTTATTTTTTATATATTAAAGGGACTCAACTAGTACCCCATTTTATTCATGATTTTGCTATACTTATGCATGTGCTTGACCCTGGACAGCTGCAAGTGATCACTGGAACGCCAAAAAAAATATTAGCATGGGTTACCAGGACTATATTCCAAGCTGGTGCAATTTTCATCAAAGAAGAGCACTGGTTAGTGTTGTAATTTTAATCAAATGCCAAAATATGCTTGCATAATCGCTTATGGAACCACAAAAATTAACAATAGGCTCAAAACTCCCTGGCCCCTAAAAACTACCTTACTTATACATCATGAGGGCAGGATTGCAAACTTCATGCTAGTGTTACATCCACCCTCCACTAATAATACAGTGCTGGAGATAAGTCTTACAGACTAATATTTGATGTGTGTCCACTGAAATGAGCAGGGGGCTCTTTTATACAGACCTATAATTCAGGACAAAGTTTAAAACTTTAGCACTTCTAGCAATGGAATGGCTTGGTGCGACACAAAATGTCATTATTATAAACAAATATTACACAAGTTGAATAAAAACAAACAACTTGCAGCACAAGTTGACAAGTACTAAGGAATATGCTTTAAATTACGATTATATTATGGTTTTCTTGCCTTACCTGTAACAAGTCACAATTCTTGAACAGTCCACTAACTGCAGGACTATCAGATGCCTCCAAGTTTCAGCACTTTAATGCCAAATCTGAAAATAAGACATGCATAAAAAATATTACAACTGCATAAAGATGCCTAGGCATATGTACAGTATGACAGATTTGTACTGAAGGGCCACCAAGCAGCAGGCGTAAGTCTCCCACATTATACGCTTGAAAAATTATTTTACACTGCGGTGTCAAGGTTCAGAATTCATATGTAATTTATTAAGAGGAAGTTCACACTAAAGCTGGCCATAGACGCAAAGATCCGATCGTTCGAATCGTGGATTCGTACGATTTTCGGACCATCTGTGGAGAGTCCCGACATTTTTCGTCCGTCGGAGATCGGTCGTTTGGTCGATCGGACAGGTTAGAAAATTTCTGTCGGCTGCCGATAATATCTCTGCGTGTATTGCCGATCGTACGATTTTCAGAGGGAGACTGTCACTAGTGTTGTCAGACATAAGTATCGTACGATTGCCGTCAGGGGCAGAACATTGGGTGATCTGTTCTATTTGATCGGAATGGTAAAGACTTTGATCTGAATGGTTAGTGGAGGGTCGGGAGATGGGAAAGTCCAATCGTACGTTGATTCGTACGATCGGATCTTTGCGTCTATGGCCAGCTTAATTCTGCCTATTGGTTAGCCATTTTAGTTAGGTTCAATATCACCAGGAACCAGGCAACGACAGGACACCTATTTCTCCAGTAGGATGCTATCTAAATTTATCAGCTAGATGGGAATCTTTTCCCTCAATCAACTTTTGATTGCAAATCATATAAACTCCAGCAAACATTTAAAGAGACAGTTTTGTGTACAAATAAAACTGGGCAAAAAAAAAAAAAAATAGGCTGTGAAAAATATATTTTTTTTAATCATTATAGTTAGTTACCTAAGAGTATAATCTACAAAGCCTGGAATGAATGGAATGAATGGATGTCTAACGTAATAGCCTCTTTTGTCTCTCTCTCTTTAACATGTTGGTCAGAGCCTGTATAACTTCTAATAACTTATATCTGCCTGTCAGTGATAATATGGCAAAATTCAGCCATAAAACTCACAATTTTTGGAATTATCCATTTTGTGGCAAAAATCTACTCTGTGTTTGCCTGTGACAGGCAGAATACAGTCCTGATAGTACAAACACATATGAAAGAGGGTGGCCGAATAAGGTTTCTCTGCCTTTTACCCGATTTACAATGGAGGAGAAACCACTGCCAGTAGCCTTGGTCTATGCCCAACTTTAGTTGTAGCCTTTGGCTTGTGTACATACACACAAAGGAGGCTTCAGTGCGGAAATGCATGCATTTTCCGATCGTCTGTTTCTCGGCCTGTGTTTATAACCAGGACTAGAAACAGCCCTGTGTAACTGTAGCCTTATTGTTAATCAAATAAATAAAATCTGCACAGACTTTTTGGACAAAACAAATATTGCTGATGTCTCAATGCATGTCAAATAAAAATCACAAGATACATAAAATAAATGCATCTATTCCTTATTTCTTTGAGATCAATATATACAATACCCAATGGCAAAATGACTCATTAGCTCATCAGTGCCAACGCCAAATGGATGTACCACAATGCAATTCGGCCCACAGGCAGTTATCTCAACCTGGAGTGCAATGAACATGGCTTGATTTGTATAGCAATTGTGTCCGTGGCACAGATCTGAAATGTATATTTAGCAAGGACTCTGGGCTTGTACCTGTTTGAATAAAGTTCTGTGTTGTGCCACTGATGGGTAACATTCAGGTGTCTAAAACCAAAAAACACAATAGGACTTAGGGATGAAGCCCTATTGTGGTTTTTGGTTCTATATTATGTTCATTTAAGTTGTAACACCCTTAATTATTGTCAAGTATATCTCGGCTATTATTGCTCAGACATTTTTGTTATGTAGTAAACATTCAGGTGTATTTTCTAGACAAAAGTGCAGAGGGCAAATTAGTATATTTTAATGGAATTCAATGTAAATGTGATTGTTACTGGCATTCTGTGGACTACTTACACAATTTATGTCACAAAATAAAAAAGCCCAGTGCATCTTTATCTTACTATTGTCTTGACCCTAATTGCATCAGAACATGCCTTTAGCTGACTTTAAGGAAATGATGATACTACTAACTCTATGGTACGTACACCAGGCTGTAGTCCGTAATAGTTTACAATAAAAAAAATTAATTCATACGGTTTGAGGAAAAATATATACAACATGCCCACCTCTCTCCACTGCTCTAAAAATAATAGTTATTTTCAAACATCAGAATTATGCACTAAAGCAAACAGTGCACAGTCCTTCCAGCTTCTATATGCAAAATTCTGTTAGGGGCGCAATGACAGAAGATGGAGCAGAGCCAACTGGTGGGAGAAAATAGCCAGGCAAATCGCCCAGCTCAAACAGCCTGGGGAGAACACTGAGCTTGAACTAGTAATAGTGAGTGGTGAAACTTCAAGATTTCTACACTTCTATCGCTTGAGTGACCTGATTTGGCCCTTCTACCATAGTGAAACTTAGGGCACTATAATGCACCAGGTCAGGGGGAAAAGATAGCTTGTCTTTCAACCTAGTACAACTATAACTAATACTAATGCTGATTAAAACTAAAAAAATGTATAGATTTCCATTAAGATCCATAAGAGCTCACAAGTATGTACTATATGCAAAGCCCAAGGAGGTGTTAAAAATGTGTGACAAGAAAAACTGTTTTCTCAGGTTGCAATGTAAAAATATTCATTAAAGGGGTTGTTCACCTTTAAGTTAACTTATAGTATGTTATAGAATGACCAATTCTAAACAACTTTTCAATTGGTCTTCATTATTTATCTTTTATAGTTGTTTGATTATTTGCCTTCTTCTTCTGACTCTTTCCAGCCTTAATACAGGGGTCACTGACCCCATCTAAAAAAATAAACTCATCTTACTATTCAGGCCCACTCCTATTGAAATCAATGCATGGTTGCTAGGGTAATATGGACATTAGCAACAAGATTGTTGAAACTGCAAACTGGAGAGCTGCTAAATAAAAAGCTAAATAAATGAAAACCATTTGCAAATTGTCTCAAAATATCATTCTCTACATCATATGAAAAGTTAATTTAAAGGTGAACAACCTTTTTAAAAACACAAGAGCTGGCCTTATTATTTTTGCTCCAGTAATGATATACAAAACATTTTGTTGGCTATACTTGAAATCTTGAATCTAAAACACATAAATATCAACAAACACTTTCAGTTGTAAAGCTGGATTACTCTCTTATCCATAATCCAAAAATTTAATAATAACAGCAGCACTTTTAAGAAGAAGGCAAGAAATCAATATCAAAATATATTTTACTGGAGGGTTTCCATTACTTTTGTTATTGCAGACTTTTTATATTTTACGATTGCACAGAGATGCATACTATTTAAAAGGAAAACAGGCTGTGGATGGTGGATGATTGCATACTCCCATAAGCAATAATCTTTTACAAGAAATTTAGAAAGTATGAGGCATGTTGCTGCGTAACTGAAACGTCACTGAAGCAAAGAGGAATATGTCTAGTGTCACTTGTATCTCCACTTGTATTGCTATATTATTGCAACACATGTCTACATATAAAACCTTTGGCACAATTAAGATGCACAGGGTCATTTAACTTTCCTAAAACCTGGAACAAATCTGCCTTAAAAAAAGGGACATAATTACGGTGTATAAAACTGGTACCTTACAAAAACAGCTGTTTTTACTAACAAAAGCTTTACAAAATATTAATTTTAAGTGTGAGAAAAAAAAACAAATATTGATGCTTAGTAATTTAAAATATTAGTATTTTTATTCAGTAAAATTAGTTAAGTTATCATGGGTCAAAATGATTTTGCAAGGCACTAGGTCTATCAGAGTGTTATGAAGTATATTGGTTTGAAATTTCTTATTATCCCTATGTTTGCTTGGGTTTCTTAACGGGCTTGTTCACATTTGAGAGTTTAACTTTTAGTATGATGTTCGATTGATACTTTAATACTATAATTTTGCAATCTGGTTGCTAGGGTTCAAATTACTCTAGAAACCATGCATTTATTTGAATAGGACAGGGCCTGACTAGAAAGAGGAGTTATAACAAGCAGCAATAATAATAAATGTGTAGCTTTACAGATGGGGTCAGTGATGCCAATTTGAAAACTGAAAAGAGACATAAGAAAAAGGCAAATAATTTTGCTTAGAACTGGCCATTCTATAACATACTAAAATGTAACTTAAAGGTGAACCACCCCTTTAATTGGCTCTCGTTATACAGTCCAAAACAAAGGGTAAAGTTAACAGGCTTAAAATGTATTGAAATGTGTTTATGTAAGGGAAGTCAAGCTGTATACTTCAGTGAGGCAGTGAATAATATGAATTACTCAAAATTCTCAGTAAAATGCTATTTGATATGTTGCCCTTTATAAAGCATAACATCAATATATACATACATAGTATGAGCATAATTAGTTCCTGAAGGAAAGAACACAATTTCTTTTTTAATGACTGTACAGAAAGTTCTGAATGGCTAATACAACAATTATTTTGTATATCTGTACTTATGTTAATCTTAATTTTGTACACTGTTTTAGAACATGTTTAGACACAGAAATATCAATACTAACATTTCCAAAATGAATTACAGTAGGAGGTGGGGCAGTTTTTGGCTGGTTTATTTCAGCCAAGCATTGAAGGACCTGAAAACCTCCCGGTGACTGTAATGCACTAACATGAAAAATATTCTTGGGGTGTCAAATAAGTGCTGTGATTGGCCATTTGGAAGCCCTATGTGGATTGTCAACCTACATTGAGGCTCTGTTTGGCAGTACATCTGGTTTTTATACAACCAAAACTTGCCTCCAAGCCTGGACTTCAAAAATAAGCTCCTGCTTTGAGGCAACATCCAAGGGGTTGGAGAGCAACAAGTTGCTCACAAGCTACTGGTTGGGATTACTGGTCTAGTAAGTCTTTATGTTACAATTGTCTTGACCCTAGTAGCATCAGAACATACCTTTTGCTAACAAGTGAATTTAAAACTACAAAGCCTAAGATAAGTTGTAGGATTTTACAACTGAATATGGAACAAAGCCTTACAGGGATTGCACTCAGACTTAAAGGACCAGGAACATCAAAAAATAAAATAGTTTTAAAGTAATAAAAATATAATGCAGTGTTGCCCTTCACTAGTAAAACTGCAGTGTTTGCTTCAGAAACACTACTATTGTTTATATAAATAAGCTGCTGTGTAGCAATGGGGGCAGCTATTCAACGGTGAAAAGGCTCAAGTTACACAGTAGATAGCAGATAAGCTCTACAGAGCCTAATGTTATCCATTATTTATCCTGTGCCATTTAGCCTTTTTTCAATTTTCGCCATTGCTACACAGCAGCTTGTTTATATGAACTCTAGTAGTATTTCTGAAGCAAACAGATCAGATTTACCAGTGCAGGGCAACACTACATGATATTTTCATTACTTTAAAACACTTTAATGTGTTAGTGTTACTGTATGGAGTCATGTTCTGTAAGCAGGAGAAAAAAAAAAAAACTAATAATGCAACTGATACTGGCCATACCCTAACTAACATAATTGGCAGCTTGGGTTAGTAGTAGCAGCAATAAAACGTCAAGTTTTCCTTACTTCAGAGACTCCTAACTGCAGTCTGACCTGATTTGGCCTTTCTACCATATCCAAACTTTGGGCACCAGGTCAGGTCAGTCTACTACAATTGTAGCTTTAGTACTAATGCAGATTAAAGGAATAGTTCATTGTGAAAATAAAAACGGTGTAAATAGATAGGCTATGCAAAATAAAAAATGTTTCTAATATAGTTAGTCAGCCAAAAATGTAATATATAAAGGCTGGGGTGAACAGATGTCTAATAAAACAGCCAGAATCCAACTTCCTGCTTTTCAGCTCTATAACTCTGAGCTAGTCAGCGACTTGAAGGGGGGCCACATGGTACATTTCTGTTCAGCGAGTTTGTAATTGATCCTCAGCATTCAGCTCAGATTCAAAAGCAACAGATATGACCCATGTGGCGCCCCCTCAAGTCTCTGATTGGTTACTGCCTGGTAGCCAGGGTAACCAATCAGTGTAAACCAAGAGGGTTGAAAAGCAGGAAGTTGGGTTCTGACTGACATGTTATACATCAAATAACTCCAGCCTTTATACATTTTTGGCTAACTAACTATATTAAAAACATTTTTTATTTTACACAGCCTATTTACCCAGTTTTTATTTTTACACGGAACAATTCCTTTAAGACTAAAAAATATATACAGGTATGGGAGCTATTATTCAGAATGCTCAGGACCTGGTGCTTTCCGGATAACGGGTATTTCTGTAATTTGCATCTTCATACCTTAAGACTACTAGAAAATCATGTCAAAAAAATCATTAAATAAACCCAATAGGCTGATTTTGTTTCCAGTAAGGATTAATTAAATCTTAGTTTGGATCAAGTGCACGGTATTGTTTTATTATTACAGAGATTAAGAAAATAATTTTTTAAAATTTGGATTATTTGATTATAATGGTAGTCTATGGGAGAGGGCCTTTCCATAATTAGGAACTTTCTGGATAACGGATCCCACACCTGTATATATTTTGATTCTGATAAAAAAAAAATTATGTAAGCGCTCACTTGAGCATGAACTTGAACTGTATGCAAAGCACAAGGAGGTGTAAAAACATGGGTGTGACAATACAAACTGTTTTCTCAGGTGGTAATGTAAAATATTCATTCAGATAGCTGGCACACTGGCCTGGTTATTTTTGCTCCAACAATAATACACAAAACAATGGCTTTCTATTGTCAAATGACATTTGAAAGCAAAATTAATTGACTACAAAAACCTAAAGTGAAGCTCAAAACAAATATATTAGAGAAGGTCAACCACCACATTTTTAGGTAACAGGAAAACAGGAACATTCATTGGGCCTGCAATGCTTTTGATTCAGAGAGAAAATATTCAGCTGCCAAAGTGGAGAGAGTGATCTATAGGAAGCTCTAGTAAAGGGGCCATTTTTATGCATAATGATACTTTTTAGCCCATTTTGACATTTATTTTTACATACAAGATTAGGGGAATCTTCACTTATGCTATATGTCTCCTTTAAAGGAGACACATTGTGTGAAAAACAAAAGTGTGCTTGTGTATTATACTCTTTTAAATATAGAAAGAATGTGCTTTAAAAAGTATTGTTCCAGGTTGATTTATTGAAAATTTCATCAAAAAACATACTAGTCAGGCCCATCAGTTCCACTTCCTGATGCCTCCTTTCCCAGGCTGTGGAGGGTGCTGGTAGTCTAGGAAGCAATCAGCAGCTAGGCTGACCTGATGGGAAACTGAAGCCTGTCTTTGCTTGTGTGACCGCAGGGCTAAGACTGGCTGTCCCCCTCCTATTGTGCTTCTGGCAGGGACCTTTAGGACATGTCCCCCCTGATTTGAAACAGACAGTGACCATATAAGATCTAATTAAGGGGCAATTTTTATTAATTTTTAGCCCCAAAATGAAACCTGTACTACATATTATTCATTACTGAATAAATGACTAGACAGGGGTTTTAGTTAAAGAACCCCCCAGATAGATTTCACAAAGATTTACAGTAGCTGTATTTGCCCAGCTAAACAAAGCAAAGTGCTGGCCAGTTGAGGGCTGAAAGTATTAATAAATGCTCTCCCTAAAATGTGTACAGAAAGGCCACAATTACAAACTATTTTTGCTATGCAGAAAGTTACCTTGACTGTTTTTGACACATTATTACGATGGGCTGTCAGCAGGTAAACGTTACAGCAGTGGGTAAATCAAGATTGCATGTCATTTAACAGTTTGCAAATGGAAGTTTTCCTAGGACAGTGGGCTGAATGGAAACTGTTGACCTTTAAAATGTAATAATGCATTGTCACTTTGTGCAGAATCCTACAATGTTTAGTCTCCAGCGACTCTTCCTGCTCGCAAACACTCACCAGATTAACAATGAAATGAAAACCTGCTGTTAGGTCTCCACTGCCCACAAATCAAACTTACATCTAATCCTACATCAACAGGCAGTATTATCCAGTTATATATGCTGATGTATGAATCAGAAAAGTTATTATGCATGCTAGTGGGGTAAAAAACACATGAAATAATTTTTGAAATGTATATTTTTGAAATGTAATTATATTATAGCTCACACTCCACAGAAATCAAATACGCTCCATGTATTTGAGAGAATACTTTCATACATAAGCTCTTTACATACATACAACTACTCCAAAAAACAGATGAGGAGATGGGGTAAGAGTCATAATTTAAACCGTTGTTGCTTTTCATAGGGCTTTTAAGAGCATTTCCAACAACTACATTGAAACACATTTAGGCTCCCTTAGTCATTTCAAAAAGGAATGCAAACTCCCCTAGTATAGAAACTAAATTCTTACTGATGTTAGATAATTGCCTTCTTAATGTAGGTTCTAGTGGGGGAAAAAGAAACTGTCCGTGTTCACATTTCTAAAACATACTTTACAGAATTGTTTTATAAACAGCATTTCCATTAAATGATTAAAAGTCAAACATTCAAAATGTACCAAATAGCCGCCTCATTTCCCCCATCTTTGATGAGAAAGTCCTAATTAAAATGGCATAATTTAATTTAGAAATGCAAAGCAGTCAGTCACAGAACTAAACAAGCTCCTAAGGAAGAGGACACACAATGCAAGCTAATTAGCAGACTCATGCATTTGGAACAGACACACTGAGCATCAGAGAGGTCAGCTGCTTCATTTACAGAAGAATAGGATGCATCTCAAAAATAATCACCTGGATGTCCATAGAATCCAGAAAAAATGACATCAAATAAACAGATCACACAGCGGTGCTTCAAATGCATCCACTCTATAGCTCTGATTTAAAGATCTGGTTGTATTGTTATCCAACATTGGAGCAACTGTACCAGAATAGGAATCAGTTTAACAAATTGAAAGCAATTTGGTGCATAGCCAGTTGTACATCAATTGTATGAGGAAAAAGGCTGCAAAGGGGCACAATAATTGCATTTGAAATGTGTATCGCTACTACTGTAGATAATACGAAAGCTGTGTGTGTCTTTTACAAAAGTTTAACATCAATCATTTCTCTTTTATGGGGAGCCCATTTCCGAGCTTACCATTACACAGGAACCTATCTGGACTATTCTGTCATTAATACACAAATTGTTTGATCACTGTTAATTGGATATAACAAATGTATTGCAACAAGTGTGTGGACAATTCAGCCCATGTATGTTGCCTGCAATAATAAACGATTAATCGCACTGTTTCAGATTATGTCTCTAGACACATTTGGTGGTTGTTTATGGATTTGAATGGAAAAGTCAATAAAGTAGCAGGCTGGAAAACAAAAAGCATCCTCCTGCTGGTGCCGATAAAATGACTCTCCAGCCTCTACTCTGCAAAATCATAATTGAAGATGATTTTTCTTGGCAGTGCACACATTATTTACTTCATAACCACAAATTCAAAATACAGTCTCTGATGATATGAATGAGCAAGCCTTCCTGTTTACAATAACCAGTAGTTTGTTTTATATTGTAAGACAGTTAGTAAATAACTGGCTTCTCACCATAAGCTATCATTTTAAACTGAACAGGGCAAAGGGGAAAATAGTTCCTGGATCCTGAGTTCATGGGAATGATCTGCTTTCACACACTTCCTCTGCAAGTCCTCAGATGGTCACAAGTATACACACCCATACATTTGCCCTTGTGCTACTAAAGCAATTATCAATAAAGAAATTATGCACTCCAAATACACAAAAGCATGGCTAACAGTGCAATCAAGCTACACCCCCTTCCCAAAATACCCTCAGAAATGAACAGATAAAAAGTTCCATGACATCATTATAAACTAAAAGAAAGCAAAAGGAAAACAAAAGAAAAACAGATATAAGATAAAATCTGCAGGCACCAACAATGTTAGTACATTTTGAGAAAAACTTACTAAAATTATAACACTATTGGACAAAATACTGTGTATAGTAAGTGCAGAGAAATGTAAAAGGAAATGAAAAAAAAAAAAAAAAAAAAAGATAAAACTTGTTCTAACATATTGACAGCAGTGTTAAGGATTCGTGATATATCAAAATCCCCTGCTAACAACTGGAGGGCCGCCCCAGCACTGGTAAAATACTCACAAGACAATTTGTGGTTTCACATAGCGTGACCATATAATAGTCAATCTGCAATCTTATGCTTAAAGTGGCCATAGACGCATAGATAATATCTTGGGAAAGTTATTTTCGAAGAAGGATCGTAATTGTTACGTCTATGGCCACCTTTAAACATCAAGTATATTTAGCAAGCAGTACATTAAGAATATCCAGCTTGTAATATTAAACATTACTTAAAGTTAAGGTGGCCATAGACTCAAAGATCCGCTCATTTGGCAACATCACCAAACGAGCGGATCTTTCCCCAATATGCCACTAACGGCATGGCTATATCTGGGGTAATTCGAACGTTCGGCTGTATGGCCGAACGATCGAATTATGATGCACCAAGGGGCTCCGACGGGTCGGTCGGTTAAAAATCAAACCTTCCCGATCTATATCGTGGCCAGATATCGATCGGGAAGACCCGTTGGAAGCCCCCATACACGGGCAGATAAGCTGTCCAATCGGTCCAAACGACTGATATCGGCAGCTTTATCTGCCCGTGTATGGCCACCTTTAGCAAGCAATATCCACAGAAATATGGTAAAACATTCAATAGCAATTAAATCAGCAATAAAGGCAACACATTGACATGTCTAGAAAGGGTGGCTCAGCATACAACAAAGCAAAGACGGCTGTCAGTTGTGGGAAATTTGATTTTCTGTATTTTTAGTTCCATGAGTGCACCATTTTTGTGTATTATAATAAATAATGTACCCCATGTAAAATATAAGGCTATTACAAGACAACACAGAATTTCATGACCATATAAAAACACATGGCTGAAGGTTGAGTCCTTTTATACAGGTCATGGAACGAATTACCAATTGCCTCAAATTTTACAACAGGGGGTATATTAATTATTATAACATACAAGTTACAGTGAGCCATTTGACACAAATTACAACATAAAGTACATATTTATACAGGTATGGGATCAGTTACCCGGAAACCAGTTATCCAGAAAGCTCAGAATTTCAGAAAGGCCCATATGCTCCATTTTATCCAAACAATACAAATTTTTAAAACCGATTTTCCTTTTCTCTGTAAGAATAAAACAGTTTCTTGAACTTGATCCAAACTAAGATATAATTAATCCTTATTGGAAACAAAACCAGCCATTTGGTATATTTAATGTTTACATGAACATTCAGTAGATTTAAGGTATCTAAATTGAAATTAGAGCAAGATCCATTATCTGGAAAACCCCAGCTCCCAAGCATTCTAAATAACAGGTACCCTGCATTATATTATACCTTTGGCAGCACCGTTTATAATGATACAATTTACAGAATATTCATGATTCTTGTGTATTATATATGTATCATGCTGCAACCCATTTAGTGTTACAAACTCTTACAAAAGCATCTTTTGGGAACCTAGATACATGACTTGTATGCATTAGGCAAAGAGATGCAGTTATTTTTAGGTCTGAGGCACAAAGGGCATAATCTCTGTTAGTATGTCTATAAAAAAGTAAGCCGGCAGTACAAACGTGGGTGCAAGGTCGGCCCGCGTGTATCGTGCCGGCCCGCAAATCACTAGTTACCAGGCAGTAACAAATCAGTGATTTTAGGTGTGGCACATGGGTCATAACCATTTGCTTTTGAATCTGACCTGCATGTAGGGTTGCCACCTTTTCGGAATCGGGTCAGGGGGCTGGACAGCGATGCAGCAGGTGTGGGACAGTGAAGTGGAAGGGGCGGGACAGTGGTGTCAGGGGTGGGCTATGACGCTGTAATCACGAATGGTAGGTCGCAGCATCAATTATAGGAAATCCTTCCCCATTTCCTAATTTGGAAAATCGGCAGGCCCAACAAAAATCCGGACTGTCCGGGTAAAAATGGGCAGGTGGCAACCCTATCTTCATGCTAAGGATCAATTGCAATCTAACTAAACAGTTGCGTCCCATGTGCCCCCGTTAAAGTCACTGACTAATTTAGAGTAAAGCTGGCCATAGACGCAAAGATCTGATCGTACGAATCGAGGATTCGTACGATTTTCGGAACGTGTGTGGAGAGTCCCGACATTTTTCGTCCGGCGGAGATCGGTCGTTTGGTCGATCGGACAGGTTAGAAAATTTCTATCGGCTGCCGATAATATCTCTGTGTGTATTGCCGATCGTACGATTTTCAGTGGGAGACTGTCACTAGCTTTGGTTGGACATAGATATCGTACGATTGCTGTCAGGGGCAGAACATTGCTGATCTGTTCTTTTACTAATCTGACTGGTAAGACTTTGATCTGAATGGTTAGTGGCGGGTCGGGAGATGGGAAAGTCCGATCGTACGATGATTCGTACGATCGGATCTTTGCATCTATGGCCAGCTTAAGGGTGGAGACCAGCGGAAAGCAGTTGGGGGAGATTAGTCGCTGAAGAAGAGGAGATTTGTTATGTTATAGATTACATTTATGGCTAACTAACTATATTGAAAACATTTTTATTTTGCACAGTTTTTATTTTTACACCAAACTGTTCCTTTAAATTATAAGAAATAACCTCAGATAACCGGAAAAAAAAGTGACAAAGTCACACCAAAATTTTAGAACCAAAAGCACCAAGCTTCATGTATGAAATCAGTGTTATTTTCACTCTTATGATGTCAAAGCACATGCCAAATTTAATGAACAACATCAATATGTTGCTGACAAAAGCAAACAAAATGAGGTGGCTACCTGTTCACCAGCTACAGCAATAGCCATGTCAAGTTACATTTTAGAAAAACCGTGCTTTGTCACTTCTCAGACTAGGAACAATTTCACACCTTTTCTTACTAAATCTTCAACAATCCCCTGTGATAGCTCCGCTTGATTTGACAAGAGCTGGCAGGTGCATTAATCGGACACGTTCAGCAAGGCACAGCTACCGAATACAAATTCTATGTTTTTATCTGTAAGGATGAGCATGTATAAGCTTCATGAAAGAGTATCAAAGTAGAAATACCCAATTAAGGAACCAATACATTGTCATTTATGTTTTTCAATTTTATATAATGCATTTATTTATTGCAAAATAGTTTGCTGTTCATAGATTATTTTTTCTCATAATACTCTCTGGGTATAAAAGTTTGATAATATAGTATATAACAACCTACAGCAAAATATAGAATTACAGTATATGATATAAAAAGTGACATGAGTAAACTGTACTTGATATAATTTGCCATGATAAAAGGCTGAGTGACACAAGATATTAACCAGGGATCCATAGCTACAGTACCTGTGATTTTTTATCCTATATTGAAGGTCCACTGGGTTGCATGATTCTTATACATAAAACGTAGAAACCTCTATTTATAAGATGCCGTATGCAACAATGGTCAGAAATACACTATCATTAAAGATAAGCACAACACCTGGCTGAACTATACAAGCAAATAATTGCACAACTCCAAATTCCAATACAGACCTTTCAGCTTTATTAGCTGCCTAAGGATCAAAAACTGAACCTTGGAGTTGAAAAATTCTTTGCATGGAAGTACGTATGCCTGAATAAAACCATGTATTATTTAAAGTTTACAAGATAAGTGGCATTTTACCAGTATGTTGAAAGGAAAAGAAATCTTAATTAACAACAATATGATAATGCAACACAAATCCACAAAATGCATGTAATGATCTAGGAGAAAGGACGGGCATATTGCCCACTAAGATGTTTTTTTCCCCTTTTTTTTTTGTGTGTGCGCCTCTCACATTTCAGCAACCTAAAACCCAGGAATTCTTAGCCAGATATTGGGTTGCAGAAAATCAGCTTCCCTTCCTCAAAGAACATAAAAGAAACTGCTTTAATTTACTGAATTGCAGAGAAGTTAAGTATCAAACAAACATATTCCATTAATTCAGAAACAGTCTTCATTCTTACTTTCATTGCAGTTTTTTGTATATACAGAAATATAACTGGTATTTTCCTCTTAAAAAAGCAATATAATTAAAGTAATGGGCTTTATACTGTGAACACAAAGCCAAAAGAATGCTTATTACTCATACTTTTGGGTTAAACATAGGCCAGCCTTTCTTTGGCAATATGGGAAGAACTAAAAAAGAACTTAAGCCAAACAAATAAGTAGGGTAGAAATTAAGCACATTATATTTTGGGCTTTAGTTACAGCCCAAGGCAACTGCAGCCATTTAGAAGATCAGTGCCTTTCAATTTGCCCCCATTACCTTCCCCTATCTTATTCTATGTAGATTCCCAGCACATGTTCTGTACTGCTGCCATTTACCTGAATTTGGGGGCAGACAATATACAGTATATACACAAGACAAGGCTGATGAATAATTACTTCACATTTACATTACGTTGGCCCCAAAACCAATGCAATTTGCATCAGAATGTAATAATAAGCCCTGTAGCAATAGCTTATATAATAAACTCATTATTTGCTTGATGATTTGTGATGATCCCTAAGCTTAGCTTCTCAACAGCTTGCCAGAGTATACCGAGCATGTGCATGTCATTGACAGTCCTAAAAAAAATCCCTGTGACAACTATGAAGCCTGGATCATTACTATTACAGCGATGCTGAACTTCTCATTTGGTAAAGCTTTATATAAAATACAGCAGTTATAGCCATATTTGTTTGTAGGGTTTAGTTCTCCTTTAAATGTTCAAAATGTTCACAGTCAAAAGGGGTTTCCAGGAAGGAGCTCAAACAATTCAACATGATTATTTACAAATATGACTGGTCACACCTTTAGAAAAGGATGGAGATTTAAATAGAAATCTAATATCAAATAGAGATCCGCTTTCACAATGACATATTTCCTGTGACCACTGTAAAGACTCCCAAAGGCAGTCATGGAGGAATGGGTGCATACTCCTAATCCTGTAGCTAGAGGAGGCAGATAACACTTCTTACCTAAGCGAGCACTACAAAACAAATTTAATAAAAATAAGCTGACATTGAGAACACTAACCTAACACATTATTTTGTGTCATGCTCATGATTATGTACACCTCCCCAGCTGTGCTCCCCTGAGTTCGGTTTTTATGCGTTCAGCCGCAGGGGAGCGCAGGAGTAGACGCATTCAGTTTTTTTCAATAGGGCTGTACTCACACAGGCACATGTAGGCGCCAAACTCAGGAAAAATGCAGCATGTTATGTCTCAACCTGCTTTCGGCACCTACATGCACCTGTGTGAGTACAGCCCCATTGAAAAAAACTGAATGCGTCTACTCCTGCACTCCCCTGCGGCTGAATGCATAAAAACAGAATGCATGGGAGCGCAGCTTCAAACGCTCATCTGTAAGAGCCCTTAAAAAGATCTGAATGTGCTCATGATAGTGTTAATCAAAGGCTGCAGTGTGCAATCAACACTGCAATGCAATGACTAACGGTGGCCATACATGGATAGATCCGCTCGTTTGGCGATGTCGCCAAACGAGCGGATCTCCCTCCGATATGCCCACCTTGAGGTGGGCAATATCGGGCTGATCCGATCGTGGGCCCTAGGGCCCAACGATCGGATCCTAACGATGCCCAAACGGGTGGTCGGATCGCGGGACCACATCAACGAATAGATGCGGCCGCGATCCGACGGGATTTTCTGTCCCATCCGATCGAGATCTGGCTGACTTTCGGCCAGATCTCGATCGGTGAAGCCCGTCGGGGGCCCCCATACACGGGCCAATAAGCTGCCGACACGGTCTGTCGGCAGCTTTTATCGGCCCGTGTATGGCCACCTTAAGGCATTTCATACATTGTTCAGCCATACACCCAAGCACAGTAGCTAATCCACACAGGCTAGATACATGTCTATAAGTGATAAAAAAAAAAAAAAGAAAGGTGGTTAAAAAGGCCTACTAAGAGGCCGCACATTAAAGGAACGGTAACATCAAAAAAATTAAGGTGTTTTAAAGTAATGTAGTGTTGCCCTGCACTGGTAAAACAGCTGTGTTTGCTTCAGGTACACTACTATTGTTTATATAAATAAGCTGCTGTGTAGAAATGAAGGAAGCTCTGAAGATCAGAATGGTTTTATCTGTTATCCACTATTTAACCTGTGCCGTTTATCCTGCATTTAACCTATGCTTCTTTTTTTTATTTACGATTTCTGCCACTGCCACACAGAAGCTTGTTTATATGAACTATAGTGTTTTTGAAGCAAACTAATTTGTTTTACTAGTGCAGAGCAACAACACATGATATTTCATTACTTTAAAACATTACTTTAAAACACTTTCATTTTTGGGTGTTAGTGTTCCCGACAACTGAACCGTATTCAAATCCTAATTTGTATATACAAATTAGGGGTGGGGAAGGAAAAAGGGGAAAAAAAGTTTTACTTCAATTTATGAAGAAAAGTGATTTCTCTTCCAGCCCCTATGCGAAACGGATTTGGTTCAGCCTAGGCACAAAGATTTGGCTGAATCGGAATCCTGCTGAAAAAGGCTGAATCCCGAACTGAATCCTGGATTCGGTGCATCACTACTAAAAACTGTACAATTTAGAGTAAAACTGTTTTAGTTTTTACATGGGGATAAACAAGGATCAAATGTCATACACAAACCTGCCCATACTTGTAAGGTGAAGATTAACGCAGTCAATAAACTGAATTTGCAAATGCCAGAACAGAAATAAATAATGTATACAAAGTTTCAACTTTTTGATGTTACTAGACTTAGGAATCATATTAACAGCCAATATGATGCAAAGAGATACAGAACATACCCCTAAATTCTGTTTTGCAAGGACACAGGGGGAGATACCTGTAAATCCACTGTGTTTCCCCACAAATGCATTAAACGTCGCAAGCTTTGTAATCGCCACAAGCAAATTACATTAAACGTGAAGTTTTGGCTTAATCACATGAAAATGCAAAAGCAGGCATATCTCAGAGATTTAGCTGAATCACTGTGAAAAATGTCATTTACGTGCAGCAATTAAAATGACTTGCCCTTTGCCAACATTGTAAAGAAGATTTTTCACCTGCTTTAGCAAATTTTTAATGCAGGTGACAAATCTCCCCATGAGGCATTGCAATAAGAGAGGTGGCACTTTCAGACTTTCCCATTTAAATCAGTGAGCGACAGAACAAAGGTTGCTTTTGAGCTGACTATAATCATTCCAGCCTTCAGCTCAGTATCTAGTGAAATGCATGCTGAATTTATCAGTGAAAAAATTGTTTATGAGTTTTTAAATGCATGTAGCTTTTTATGTTTATTGTATTTAAATGAGAACACTGGTGGATACAACCAGGCAGAAAAAAAAGGAATGTTAGCTTTTGAGCTTGAGTGCACTCAAACCAGCATCTCAAATGTGGGTCTAACACACAAAAGATATACCCCTTTGAGCAAGAACCCGAAGGAGCTTGCCCATCTTCTTCAGGAAGCGGATTAGATGTATTCATGCTTTCAGCTTCCCCTTTGGGTATTTGCTTTGATGTAGCTTACATTATGGATCACCATAAGTGGCATTATTTCGTTTTTTACCCATTGTTATACAGTGAACCATTTCAATAGAATACATATTTAGGACCTCTATTGCCTATGTATGAATGCAATTTACAGTATAGATTGATTTCTAGAAATCCATCCCATGTCAAACCTTTTCATAGGGTTCCAAGAAAAAATGAAAGCAAGTCACTACAGGTCAGTATAGTCAGATTTTGACAAGCCCAAACCACAGCCTGGATATTTATGAATGGCACTTGGAGCTGAAGCATCCCTACCAGGAAATCCCCAGAATGTCTTAAATACTTCAAGTAAATATAGTTTACCATTTCTCCTATACGGATCAGGAAAGTCCCAAACCCTAGTTCTGCCACAAACAAGTAACTGTGCTCCACATTCCAAAACATAAAAATAACAGTTGCAATAATAGCAGGAGCAATATAGATGAAGTGATTGTCCATTAAAAATACTTATAAATGAGCCAATATAAAGTTATAAAAATTAAAAAAATAAAAAAAACACTATGCCTTTGCCATTAGTGCAATAATATTAACTTGCACCCTTATACTATCATAAACCCTTTGCTGTGTGAATAAAGGTGTTTAACATCCTGTATGACATAACTAATGCTTGATCTCTGTGAGACTGATTATCTACAGGAGTGGTTGCCTCAAGCTAGCCCTATTAGGGTGCATCGGCTGCTAGACAGATTCTAATTGGAAGTGCCCTAAATTATGTTACTAAAGAGCATGTTGCAAGATTATAAGTGGTAAAACGACATGCAAGTACAACACCATCTTCACAGTACCTGTCTCATAACTTTATTTTAAGGTTGTATTAAAACTACTTGGAAATCGGTTTTCTTTGTAATCCTTATCCTTTGTGATCTTCAGATTCTTCTGGGTGTGTTATTTTTAGACTTCTTTTAAAAAACTGCTGTGTTTAAAAGTCCCCTTTTCTGCAATGTACCACACTGCCTCGATACACTGGTAAAATGGGTTAACCTATACAAAAATCCAAACTACAACACATTTCGTGGCAGTTGCAATACAGTAATCTTTAGTATCAACGTTTTCTTGTCTCTGATCTATAACAAATCCAACTCCAAAGAACTGCTGTTTAGCTGCATCAAAAGCAATTTGTCATGCTAATATTGTTCAAAACATACACATTCTCAATATAGCATCTGTGTTTTAATTACAGTATTGTTCAAAATGTTGGAACGCCTAAGGCTTTAGGCACATGGGCCAAGTCTATCCACTGCCTTCTGCCCTTGGAATTTCTGTTCACTGACATGAGGCAGTCAGCAAACACACAGATGGGGTTTCAGTGTGAAAATGCATTCTTTAGCACTTCCCCACCAAAATCCACTGTGTATGAATATATGCCAGAAAAACTACTCTATACAGTACTGGTAGCAGAGCTAATCACAATGCCGGTCAACGAATATAAGTACTTTTGCTAGTGCAAGATTGGTGAACTCAGCAGGACACTTGTCTCCTGAAGTTACCACACCAAAGGCAGATCATTTGGCTTGTAAAGAAATTAGACTTTACTGTGGCATCTGACCACATCAGCATTGCTGCAACCCTTTTTATTCATTAACATCGACTGGAAAGATTCTAAAAAGATGCTTGAATCACTGTTACTGACTACTCTTGATTTGAAAAAGCAGAATATTAACTCAAGACTATCCAGCATCAAATAATTTTGCATAATTACAGTGACAGACTTCACTGACAGTAGGGCAAGAGTGCACAAAATTACTCTGACTAATAGTTGCTCAACATAACTGACCAAGCCCTACCACCCATTCTTGAATAAGGTCCTGTGATTCATTTCCTATGCGAAGAACTGTTTGCACTTTTGAGGTTCCTGTCTATTTCCATGCCCTATTTAATCTCCTCCCATGCTTGAGGTGTCTCTTTCACTGTCTTTCTTGCAAGTCAGTACCTCCCCAGATCAGGCAAGCATTGCACTGTAGGCCCCTTTATTCAGCTTGAAAGCTTCCTTAACTTCTTGCTCCTACCAGCATGTCCTAGGGGGTTACAGTTGTGTTAGATACCTGGTGCCTTCTGATAAAAAAAAACAGCCATATAATTGCTATAAAAATTTCGAAGGCAGGGGATGTAGCGCTTAAAAAATATTTCCCACTTAAAGTGGACCCGTCACCCAGACACTACAATCTGAATAATAAAAGTACTTTTCAAATTAAACAAGAAATCCAATTTCTATTTTTTTTTTTTTTTTTTTTTTAAAGAATTCATAGCTGTTATAAGCTCATTTAAAAATCTCAGCTGTCAATCAAATGTATGCCCTCCTCTATGCCTTAGGCATAGAGGCAGGGCACACAATTACTTTCACTTTCCATTCAGTACTTACTAGATGTCGCTGCTCTCCACACATCCCCCCGTTCTCTTCACCGTTTTATTGGGATATCGGGTACCCCATTCTGGTGCGCAAACAAGATTCTGAGATGATGCAAGGCTTGCCTTAATAACAGTGTCAAAAAATGGCTCCTGCCTGCTTGCTATAATTATGATGAATTCCCAGACTGAAGGAAACAAGATTCAAATAATTTATATGGTGTAATTAAAGTTCATTTTGCTTGAATTGCATGATAAAATAGGATTTAGAATATTTTTTTTGGGTGACGTGTCCCCTTTAAATCACTATTTGTTTCTGAAACAAGCACATCAAACACACGTCAATGCTAATGGCAAGTACCACCTTTAAATCAACTGTAGTCTTTCCTTCATTGTATTTATTTCACTTTAAATCAGCTGTGTTATCCTCTTAGTGAATAGCATTTGTAATTTAATGCAAAAGGTTTCATGTACCATATTCATAGATGTAATGCACATGAGCACACCAAGACAGAGACTGAAAGTACTATGTGTACAGCAAATGGCACCAGGGAATATGCCCTTTAAAAATGCAGATCACATGAAATTACAAGAAACCTGTTTTTTTAGTTTACATAATTTACAATAATCACTGCAGAGCCACTTTACACATTGCAAATTCATAAGAATGGTGTAGTTCCTTTGAGTAAACTGCAGCTTCTGTGATTATTTGGTCCATATAAAGACTGACAACTGCTGTTTTAATGCTGTGAAGCACTCCTTCTGCTCCTAAAGACATATGCTTAACTACCTGTGTTTACCTCCAATCTGACTTTCAATTAGGAATACTAAATGAATGACAATAAAAAAATATATACAGATTTTTTTTAGATACACTGTACTTACAAAACGATTCAGAATTGAAGACGAAAATCTGAAACATACAATTCTGCTAACTATACAACAGGTATTTTTAGTTATGGTTTAGGTGCACTTCAGTATGCTGAATGAACTGCAGACAAGTTGAACATACAAAGAATGATTTTTTGTACAACAAAATTCTGGAAAAAGATAATTTATGCCATGTATAAAGCAAAATCTAGCAATAGAGGGTAGAACCAAAACTACGTTACAACTCTTGTCAGATTCAAAACACACCTACCGATATTAATGCTCAATTAAGTGACCTAGATCCATGGTACAAAGATTTTTATTAGGACTGACTGCCCAACACACGTGTACTGAATGTGGGAACGTGGTACCTGTGCAACACACATAGAAACCAGTGGTTTTTTTGTTTTTTTTCAGGCAGTACATTTGTATTGCAATCACTGAGTGAGTGAGCACTGTGTCACTTTATTTTAGAAGACGTGACCATGTACTTAAGTATTTGTCAGCATTCTGCAATTTAGCCAATGCAACTAAAGTGCAAATACTCTGCAATGTTTCATGAGTGAGATTTAAATGAAAGATTTATATTCTAATTCTATGCTCTTCTAGCTGGTTGTTCAGTCAGTCATGTAAGTGCCAGTAATTACTAAGACAGCTTGGCTATATCCATGCATGTGTGCTTTCATCGTTAAGTGTTTAATGAGGGGGGGACAACTTCATGACAAAAATAAAAATCAGATCAGAGTGCCAAGATATATATAGAAAAAGCTGGATTTATTGGTACATTTGATGCTTAAAAATACAAACTATTCATTTCAGTGAGAAAATGATTGTGGCTTTTTGCCAAATACTTTATTTATGCCTGTTTCACACATTTATGGTAAGTGGCTGCAAAGGGGTAAATATGTTTTTTTTTCACAGAAAGCCCACAAATGCCTTAAACCCTTCATAGGGTTTTGTAAGAACTGAGAATGGCTTTTTATTAAATTATGAACTCTTTAAAATCAATCCATTTATGTGGTCAAAAACCACTGAATTCCTCGTTTCACTTACAAACACTGAATAGTTCCAACAGGATCACGTGTGCTACACTGAACAAAGTCAAGGTGTAAGGAGTTGAGAGAGTGAAATTGCTTGCTGCAGATGTGGCTATTCCAGACCAAGTGAAACTACTCTTGTTGTCATGAGCAGTATACATCTTACCTTGTTCTTCCAAGGAACCCAAATGCCTCACACGACTTGCCCATGAGCAGTATGTGAAGAAAATTTTCTATACCACACATGCACCAACCTAGGAAATGTAGTGAAGTCACAAGGAATCCCTGATATAACAGGGATATTTGGCAGATTGGTGATTAGATAGAACAACCCCTGGGCCACTGATCCTTTTTGTAAAAATATGCACGGTCCGGGTTCTTTCTAGCTAAGATACATACCACAGTCTTATTCCATTAGGTAGGATCACTTAGACAAAAAGGTTGTAAGCGGTACAAGTATTTTTTCAACCTGATCTACTATATTATGAATGTAGGTTATACATTGAATAAACTCCTTTTGAACATATTCTTTTGGATAATCTAACAACCCAAAAAAAGAGGCCTGATGGTGTGCAAAGGGCTCAGCAAGGGGAGGACAGCAACCGATGCAAGAACAAGCTAGAATAAAGGCAATGTATACCACCAGAAGCTGTTTACTCTTTAAAATGACTGTTATTAACAATGCATCAGAGGAGTTTATACCGTATACAGTTAAGTATAAAATATCATATGATAATACCACTCAAAACCCCTGTGAATAACATTTAAAGTTTTACTTATAGTTGTAAATCACAAAAAATTATGAAACAAGGATGCAATACGTGATATGCACCAATTCTGGTTATTTACCACTGCATCTCTTTTACAAAAGACAAAGTGCCACCTGAAAATAGCTTCTCATGCAGCATCTTGCAGAGCTGTAATGGTCAGTATGACCATAAAGACTAAATACTTCATTAGTACATAGACACTAGGCACCTTGACTGCATTAATCATGCATCAAACACAGGTAAGTACAGTGATTGCAGCAGATAGTTATTGAGCATAAACTGTGCAGCTGCCCACTCTTTACTCACTGACTTTTTACAGTTAGAAAACAGTTGCAACATTTTTACTGTAACAAATTAATAATTTACTTACAAATTAATCATTCACTTACATATTATTGAATGACATTATGAAAGCAAGGACTTTGCGTTTCAATAATTCCATTATTATCACTTATATACAAAAATTCCATGTTAGTGGAGGCATGAAGGAAGCATAAAACCAAAACTAAAATGTTGTCTAATGAAAGAAAATCTAAATCTAAGCAACATTACCATCTTTTCCATCTTTTGTTAGTTTTACAGTTCTTTGTAGAGGTGTGTTTTACTGTCCCTTTCTGTACTGCTGATTCTGTCTACCGTCTCTGTGTCTTGACTGAATATAGAGGAAGTCAGCCTTGCAAGCATCACATATCCGACAATCAGTTGGCTTCTGCTACACTTTTTCAAATGTCAGAACCAAAGAATAGAAAGTGTCAGTCATACACTGCTTTTAAAAGTTATAAGTACTTTAAAAACAGTAACAATTTGTAATTCATGTATAGTGAAAAATTGATTAGAATTACTAGGCAATATTTCTTTTTTTGGGTGTATTAATGTCTTTTTTCTTTACAAATAGGATATAATTTTTTTCTCGTAGTTTTTTTAAATATTGTATTATTATTCATCAGCATCCTAACCCCTTTCAAACTGCAAAGTTGACATGCTAGAATCAGCCAATGAATGACAAAATGACTGTGTTGGTTGCTGCAAGGGTAAAATAATGAAGTCAGGCTGATGAACTCAAAATACACTGTTAAAGATACAAACACGTGTTAAAAAAAACGGATTGGTGAAACAGATTTATTAAACATGTAATGCAGTTTACTGCTATTATTCCATTTATATAACTGCAGTCAGGTACTGAAATGTCCACTTTGCCCAGCATGACCATGTACTAGAGTTGTTGTATAGCACCGGGGGTTCTACTATGTACTTTTTTTACTGTATATGGCTGAAATGACAATAAAATCCACTTGACTTGTAATGTCTTTAAAGCAAAGCTAATATTTTAAATAGAAAAAAAAAACAGTTCCCCCTATTATAAAATGTAATTGTATGTAGAGCTAATACACTGCATCCTATTGTTAAAGTATGTAAAAATGCAAATAAAAAAATCTTAAAGCAAGCAATATATATTAAAAAGCACAAGTTAAATGAACAGGCTTACACCAACGGAATGTTTCTTTTGTTGCATAATTTAACAGCATAAAAGAAGCCTGGGGCCTGCCTCATGCAGAAGTGATGTGAATGCACTCATTTCACAGTGAAAAGATGCCCACTGAGAGTGAATGAATGTGCAGATAATTCTGACAGGAAACCAACAGTTTGACTGGATCAAAACAATCACTCACTCCCAAGGGACAAATTAGAAATGAGGTCCATCATTGGTTAACAAAATGGGACTAAAAAAAGTTATGAATTATATGGAATAAGCACATTCCCAAAGATTAATGCTAATCAGTTAACTATGCAACTATAGATAACTTTCCAGTTAGTTCCAGAAAAATGTTGCCAACTCATTGTAGCCAAGTGACAGTATGTAACGTCACACTTAACACCTTTGCTGCTATGGCCAGGTATATACATACATACATACATACATATAATTTATTGTCAAGACAGGACCGTTCTCAAGACATTACCTGTAATTTACTTAATTAACATTATGGCCCCTTTATTGAAGCTCCCCCTAGATGTTCTCTGGTCGTGTTTCAAATGGGGGGTGGGCTTATCCTAATGGTCCAGAAGCACAATAGGAGGGGGACAGCCAATCACAGACCTGCAGTCAAACAAGCAAAGACAGGCTTCTGTTCCTTATCAGGTCAGCCTAGCTGCTGATTGGTTCCTATCATACAGTGCAGTGTGCCGAGTGCCGCTGGCTGCCCTGCACAGCCTGGGAAAGGAGGCAGCAGGAAGTGGAACAGACGGATGGGACTAGTAGGGTTTTTGCAGAAATTTTCAATAAAGTAACCAGGAATACAACTTTTTTTCCTTCTTGATCTAAAAGAGTATAATACACTGGTACATTCTTGTTTTGTACATAATATATCTCTTTGAAGCTAAATTTTTCCTTGTTATGTCTTTCTGAAGAAGCTCAGGGAAGGGAGTTGATGCTTCCAAATTGATACATTTCTTATCTCTGGCCATGTTAAGCCGGGTTTTATTAAAGTGATTATAATTTATACAACAGTTGCTATTAAGAAATGTATCAACTGATGTAGCAAATTGTAAAAGTTCAGAAGCTGCACCTGGATTACTGAGCTGCCAGATTGAAAAAAAAGTTAGTAATATTACAGTTTTTAGAAAAACAAGTTTAGAAAAACTGAAACTGAAAACATTATTTCTGGTGTACATTCTGAAAAAAACTGAACTAAAAAAAAAGTAGGAGGGTGAACACCCCTTTAAAAAGTTCCATTATTAGTTATTCGTAAATATAATTGCAACTGAAGCAAGTTGCTTTTGCACTTAAAACAATAAAGCAGAGGTCAGCTTTACTCCAGCCAAGACCCCAGCCTCACAATATATTGCTTGATATTAATCACTTCGTTATTTGGACATTGTTTCAAAAATCAGAACCAGTACAGAGTGCAGAAAAGAACAGGATCTGCCTTCAATATCAATTCCATTTACAGGAAACTCAAAAAAAGGTCTAAGAATTATATTTTCTTCTATTGTGCATTACTATATATATATTTTGGATGTAGCTCTCCTTTTAAGGTCACTACAGTTTGTTGAACTTTTAAGAGCAATAATTGAGTAAGCTATGCATAGGGTGAAAAAACTCTAATTTACAGCCTTGATAAAGAAGTGACTTGAAATTAAAATGGGTGCATCTAAGGTGCTGTTTGGACTTTGTAAGCAGAACATTACAGCATTCTATAAACCCTTATTTCAGAACGCATTTATAAACTGCATATAAGAATGTAAGAATGAAATAAGCAGATGAAGATACTTCTGCTAATAGAACCAAGAAACATAATTACAGATATGGCTCTTATGCATTATGTGTATAGAAGGGGCAGCAGAACAAAATCCCCACTATGTAATATGGTTTAAAATTCTGCTCTAGTACAAAATGTAACTGAACTGTAGAACTGATTTATGGTGTTCTTTGTTCAAACCTTCGTTCACAGTTTGGATACTGAACTTCTGAAAATAGAACTTTCAAGTCCACATTTATTTAATGATCAACTACTGTTCTTACCCAAAGCCCCAAAATGAAACTAAAAGAAAGCACTATCGATTCAGTGTTTACTTTATCTTGTTAATGCTGCCATAAGGCCTATT
Organism: Xenopus laevis; assembly: GCF_017654675.1. Lineage (NCBI taxonomy): Eukaryota > Metazoa > Chordata > Amphibia > Anura > Pipidae > Xenopus > Xenopus laevis. The sequence continues at coordinate 77,927,726 of NC_054375.1, read as the reverse complement.
CGGGTCACCCTGTGCCAGCTCACTTTGCTTGATTAATTCTAAGTCTTCAAACAACACATTGTAAACCGTGTTCTAAAAAAATGAATATTTATACTGCAGATTACACAGTTTTCTACATTGAATATCATATGTTAATTCTCAAGAGCTTAAAGCTGAACCATGCACGAGACGCAATTGCATGTTTCCTGCTGCTGTGCAGAAACACACTAACCAAAAGGATTTTATTTAAGTGCCTAACTTCATTTTCAGTTATTTATCAGATAGCCCTAAAATGGTTAGAATACAGATCACTGTGCACCCCCATTAACTTGCTATTTGGATGTCCAGTGCTAGGTCAGAGACTACATACGCATTTGTTTAGCAAGAAGCACAGACTATATACACATCAAGAAGGCAAGTAAAGGGCCACAAAACTAATCTATAAATTCCCTAGGATAGGGAACACCCTATGCACTTAAGTTTGCTTGGGACTTTTATGGGCCATGAAAAGAAGATAGGACAGCAAATGTCACCACCCTCCAACTAGAACAAAAATAAAACAAATATTTACTGTTAATTCCATTCACTGTATTTGCCTGAAAGCAACAAGTTACCACCGGTTTAAAACAAAAAAAGGTTACCATTTTGCAGAAACAAAAAAAACAAAAACATCAACCATAACTTCTACATATCACCCACAACATCATGTTAGAAGACCTAACACAATCCTGCTAGCCATTAGCCAGCACAGAACATCTGCAGGCATGTGAATAGCAGTGGATCAAGTGATCAGTACCCACCCTTTCCAGGACATCAGACTAAAAGATTACTGGTTAGCTACGGTCAGCCTTTAGAATGCTCAGTGCCATGACAGCAATTTGAGCTGTAGCTTCTGCCAAACAGGAACAAGCTACAACTAGCAGGACTACATTGGGACCCTGGAGATGTATTCTAAGAGCTACCAATATAAACCCATCACATGCAAGTGTTTCAAACATCCTCAGAATGAATATGAATGAAATACATGCAGTATATATATGCAGATGAGCTTTGAATTCAGTGATTGTAATAATGAAGATCTCATGATGTAGCCTACAGACAGACTCCCCTATGATCCCTACACGAGCCGTCTGATCGCATGCATCTGTATGCAACGAAAGAGCTGTTATAGCCAACAGGCTGCCGTTTCTTCCAAACAATCGTCTTCTGTACAAACAATAGCAGCCGTGTAATATCCCATATGAACAAGCCTAAACCCAAATGCTCATAAGCTAAAGAGTAAAACAATTCTATTATTTGAAACAAAGCAGAAGTGTCAGCACATTCCTGAAATAGACTTTATGAACCAGGTAACTCCCAAGGCAGGTGGTGCGAGGATGTCACCGTGGGAAAGGAGCGACTAGTCAGGGACCGGGCAGCACTTCTCTCACACACGTCCCTGCAGGGAAGAGCGATTCTTGCCTCCACCTCCTTCCCAAGCTCAAAGGTGGCCAATAGTTCCCATTAAAGAGGTCACTTTGGGAAGACCAGTTGCTAAGCCAAAGGACCCCAGACAAGCAGGCAGCAGTACAACTCAGCAGCACAGATGAGCAGGAAGGAAGGTGACTGAGTGGGGAATATGGTGCAAAGCGCTGGCCGACACTCCAGCCAACAGGTGCTATGACAAGATAGCCTAAAAATAAGAGCGGCATTTGTGAGCAACTCACCCAAGTCTCCTGCTTGGCTCTGCTCTCCGCCGATTTCCCGGAATCAATGGAGACGCTGAGAGAAACCTAGTACAGCTCCGCGCCCCGACCCCCCGGCCCTCACTGTGTCCATATCAGACGCGCACAGCCTTCCCAGCCGACTCCCTAGCACTGAGCGCCGAGAAGAGACACACCTGTGGGCGCTGCGCACATCCGCTCCCAGCACAATACCAGAAACAGGAAGCAGGGAAAAAAAAGGCAGAATAACAGGGAGAGAGCGAGAGTCCTCCCCTCCGAGCCGGCTGCGGAGGATCAGATTTCACACTGCCTGGGAGCTTTGAAGGAATGGGAGGGGGTGATAGAGGCGCTGGATTATAGGAGGGGTGCAAAGGAATTCCACTGGCCACCAGGCATTCGCCACGGGCTATGACTGGCTTCGCTGGAATTCCATCAGCATGCCTTGTCACTAGCTACAATAGGCCCTTCCAAATATAGCAGCCTATGCCCTCACTCTGGCGTTGCGCTGCCACTTACACTACAAGCTGCATTTTCACTTCTTTAGGCACTACAATACCCGGCATGCCCTGAGTTCTAGTTGGAAAACAATGCATGAGTGCACTAGGCTGTAGCAATTGCTCATACGCGGAGTCTTTAAAGGGGTGGTTCAACTTTAAGGTAACTTTTATTTTGTTATAGAACGGCTAATTTCAAGAAACTTTTCAAATGGTTTTCATTATTTATTTTTTTATAGTTATTTGTTTTTTTTCTTCTGGCCAAGTGTATCGTGGTCTGAGCTAGGGTTTGCCAACTGGCCGGTATTTTACCGACCTGGCCTGTAAAAATGATGGTTGATCCCAATGTTATTAATAGGGAAAAAAGATAAATATATAGGAAGGCCGGTATTTTTTTCTAGAAAAGGTGGCAACCCTAGTCTGAGCCCACCATGTCTCAATAAAGGCATTTTAAGCAAAGAAATCTAAGATTGGTGCTATCAATATTTGAAAGTTCTTCCGGCTCTTTGCAGCTTTTAATTGGTGTACTTGACTCCAGTGTGTCTGCGCAGGAGCACAAAAAGTAGAAAAAAAGTAGGAGAGTCGGCGGGGGTAGGCGACAGAGGAGGTACGTGCCTGGTGCCCCCCCAGCTTTGTGCCCTAGGCCCGTGCCTACTCAGCCTACCCCTTGGCCTGGCCCTGCTTGACTCCTTTCTAAAAAATAAATGCTCTGTAAAGCTACACATGTATTGTTATTAGGGATGCACCGAATCCACTATTTTGGATTCGGCCGAACCCCCTCGGCTAAGGATTCGGCTGAATATCGAACCGGATCCGAACCCTAATTTGCATATGTAAATTAGGGGTGGGTAGGGGGAAACTTTTTACTTCCTTGTTTTGTGACAAAAAGTCACACGATTTCCCTCCCTGCCCCTAATTTGAATATGTAAATTAGGGTTCGGATTCGGTTCGGCCGGGCAGAAGGATTCGGCCGAATCCTGCTGAAAAAGGCAAAATCCTGGTCAAATCCCGAACCGAATCCTGGATTCTGTGCATCCCTAATTGTTATTGTTACTTTTTATTAACAATCCTTCTATTCAGGCCCTCTCCTATTCATATTCCAGTCTCTTATTCAAATCAATGCATGGTTGCTTGGGTAATTTGGACCCGCGTTACCAGATTGGTAAATAACTCAAAAACTACAAATAAAAAATGAAAACCAATTGCAAATTGTCTCAGAATATCACTCTCTACATCATACTAAAAGTTATCTCAAAGGTGAACAACCCCTTTTAAACACTTTAGTGTACAGGGGCGCTCCACCAATGAGGCGAGTTGAGGTACTCGCCTCAGGCGGCAGCGCCCCACTGGTTGCCAGGGGTGGCAAAAATGCCGGTCCTGGTAACTAAGAGCCGAATTTCTGCTTTTTAACCCGGAAATTTGGCTCTTCTAGTGCAGAGATCGCAATTGCACTCTCTGCACTAGCGACGTGGACCGACCCCTCGAGCGAGCCATGGACCGCCCTCGACCCCCTCCTGCGCTGAAGATGGTGAGTGCCTTGAGGAGGGGTGGGGGCGGTAAAAGGAAGGTCGCCTCAGGCGGCAAAATGACCAGGATCGCCCCTGTTAGTGTATCATGAAGGAGCGCAGGCTACAAAATATCATATATCATACATATCGTTTCAGTATGCTGTAATGTGAAGTCACATTAACTATATATAAGTCCATACTAATGTACATACCTCACAAAATCACAATACGAACGTTTAGAAAGGTAACTGGGCAAGCTGTATTGAAACCAAGGGGCTGGAGGATCAATTCCAGCCAGGCCACTATCTGCAAGAAGTTTATTATGTCTCTCCCCCCCATGTCTGTGTGGCTTTTCTCCCACACTCCACCCATATGCAAGAAGTTTAATTTGCTTCTGATAACATTTACCACAGTATGTGATGGAGGGGTTGACTTGAATAATGTATAATCTAAGTAACACACTGTAAACACACTGCTAAAAAAAAGGAGAATAATAATGCCTTGTTAAGATTTACAAATGTGATTTTCATCGGGTTATGAAAATGAAACATAAACCTGTGAGGGGAAAAAATGATTATTGCAGATGTAATAGAAAAGCTGATCTCTTTGTTGAACCTCAAAGAACTTTTTTAAAGGGGCATTTATGATGATGGACAGCTGACCTCCCACAGTGCTCTATCCTGAGGGTGAGTGCCACAGGTCATGCTACTCTGTTTTATTTTCTTTGTATGTCTGGAAACAGCAGTAAGTGATGGGCTAAGAATAAACAACCACTACTATTAATGAAACACAAATGTGTTGCCTAGCAAAGCGTTTTTAAACAGGATCAAAGATAAATTATGACCTATTCATAATTGGGCTTGTTACGTTTATTTTTAGAAACATTTCCATGTCCTATACCAAATTCCATCTGTGCAGAGGTGTGTGTTATCTGATGGACTAATGGCACACAGGTCATGGGATCAGACAGGCAAAAGTATGCATCTTTGTGCCAAAATGTGCTCTGTGTGCTCCAGTGAACTGGGGTGTCCAGGGCCCATTGGGGGCAGCCACTTTAGGGCCCCCACACTATCTAGGGCCCCTGCCCCAGTTGTGAGCTCCACAAGACAGCATAGCTGCCACTGCAATCCTCCCCCTTGCTGCAGACCATTGTGTGCTCTGACAGGCTAATTGCAAGAATGGAAAAAAGTAAGTGAATTTGCATTTTGTCACTGGTGTATATACCATGTGCCCAGGTCCCGACTGGCAATCTAAGGGTTCTGGCAAATGCCAGAGGGGCTGCCATAAGTCACTATTTAGTGGGCTGGTGGGGAGCTGATGGGGCCTCTCTGTACTTGGAATGCCAGGGCCTAGATTGCCTCCCTGTCCAGACCCATACATGGGTCTAGCTGATGGGTCTGTGTGACTGATATCTGGCTTAAAATAATGCAAATATCCAATGGGCATGTTTGATTTTCCCCTGAGGGCAATGACTGCATCATATCCCGATGAAGGGAGGGCGAAAATCCCCCCGAAATGTTGATGCACGAGTGGTGAAAAATAAAAGGGGGAAGCTCCCCACCTGCAAGAAATATGGTGTTTGTGTGACTTTCTTCCAATGTTTTCCGTATATGTTTGACATGTGCTGACCGTCTAGGGAGCTCTGCACCACCAGGCAGGAGTACCATAGGAAAGGTGAGGAGGTGCTGAGATTTTCTATATAATGACTGCATCAGCACATTAATTCAATCTTCTGTCCAATGTCCTGCATTGGCAGCAATTATGATCAACTTATGATCTGATTGGTGGCTGTGTATTTCCGCAGGTGGTTTTCAGCCCCAGTATGGCACTAGAGCCCCCTGGAGGCCACTATGGCAAGGGATGAGATATCCTTGGACCTGCAGTAGCAGTCCCTGGAGGAAACTGCAAAGCTAAAGTAATCAGCAGGAGTGCTGCAGTGGGGGCCACCTGGAGGAAATTCGGTGTAATTGCCCAGTTCTGACACAGGGGCATTCATTAGTGACTTTCATTTTCTTCTCTTACATTTTACTGGATCATTATAAAAAAGTGAAAAAAATCCCAAACTGCCATTGACAACCATGACATTAGGTATACTTCCTAGAAATTAAGCAAAAGAGAATTTTAGGTGTTACATGTAATTGTTTTTCTCCTTTTTCAGTAAATGTTATTGCTAAACAGGTTTTAGTTTAGTTTTTATTGGACTTAATGAATCATGTTTTTAAAAAATATTATCCTGTGTTGGCATTTTTGAGCCTGCAGCTGAATCCACTGTCTTTGGATTAGACAGATTGATTGTGAGACTTCAGTGTTATTGTTATTCTCTTCCTTCCTCTTCTCTCTTTAACACTTAGCACAATCTTTACAGGTGGTTCACCTGTAAGTTAACTTTTAGTGTGTTATAGAATGGCTAATTCTAAGCAAATTCTTCTTATGACTCTTTCCAGCTCTCAAATGGCGTCACTGACCCCATCTTAAAAAACAAATGCTCTGTAAGGCTACACATTTATTGTTATTGCTACTTTTTATTGCTCATCTTTCTATTCAGACCGTTTCATGTTCATATTATTCAAATTAATGTAAGGTTGCTAGGGTAATTTGGACTCTAGTAACCAGTTCCCTGAAATTGCAAACTAGAGAGCTGCTGATAAAAAAGCAAAATAACTACAGATAATAAAAAATGAAAACCAAATGCAAATTGTCTCAGAATATCACTCGCTACATCATACTAAAAGTTAATTTAAAAGGTGAACAGCCCCTTTAATACAATTATAGTATAAATTTGTATTTATTTGTATTTATTATTGTACTGACCCCAGTTTGTTCTGTTGTACAGCTCTACATGCATAAGTATTGCTATATAAATAAAAATATATATATGCTGCACTGTACAGCAGACCCATCACCATTATTAAGTGCATTTAAATGTTTCAGTCTGTTTGTATGGAACTAAGTCATTTTGAATCAGAAAAAAAGAAATATTGATGGCATCAGGGAATTAAATGGCTAGTGGTGTTATGTAATAAAAGATGCAGAGGGAATTAAATGGCTAATGGGGTTATGTAATAAAAGATGCAGAGTTTGCTCCAGTGCAATATTCCATAGCAGCCAATTAGCAGGTAGCATTCACTGGGTTACTTCATCTGGGCCAACTTAATGCTTTTTTTGTTCTTATAAAGGAGGGGAAAATATAGTGATGTCAAAGAGTTAAAATAAGGTTATGAAAGTAGGCTAAAAGGCAAGAAATCATAGAAGGAAGACAGATCATACAGACTGCATGTGTAAATGGGATTATGAAGTCTGCCTAAAGCTTTCCAGCTGTTGTTCATATCCAACTCCCAGGACCCCTGTCAGCGCTCTGAAGTGCATCACTATATGTTAGACTCATGCTTTCATGCATTATTGTGTTACTATATGCTTTTTCACATGAATTTTTCAGAAATGCAGTGCTTTGACAATTAATCACTTATTTAAATATTTAAGGTTATATACATTTTTTACAGGGGATGTACATCTTCATGCAAGTTGTCTTTATTGGGTCAATGCTCAACTTTCAAAAAATGCCTAAAAAATATATCCATTAGCAATAATGTAATGGTTAAGATTTACCAACCACTGAAATTCCCCCACCATTTACACTCTTGCCATGGAATACTTGTTCACAGAGGGGGTCACCTACCTCTCTATCCTGCTAGGCCACGTTACTTAGGTCACTACAATATAAGTTTGTAAAGGCAAGAAAAGTTAATGAACTGTAAACATTCACATTCGCAGTCATGCAGTCACAAGACCCTCTTGACTGGGGAATTAGAGCTCCACATCTTCCTTTGCCTTCATATTTCATAGGACCTATGATTGAGTGTGCAATAGCTTAGAAAAGTAATAGCATATATATATATATATATATATATATATATCACTGAGGATGAACATCTTACATAGCTTGTTTGTGCCTGTAAATCATATCCTAATAAAAAGTGCTTAGTGATGTCATCAGTTAAAATTGGTGCTTAGTGATGTGTCACATGACCTGTGTTTCAATACTTGCTGTTGTAAGTACAGGGGATACATTATTCTTTATATAATTAAGGTTTTTGTACAAGGGTAACATCCCCTTTAAATGCTTATAAATGCTTATAAATTATATAGTAAGTGAGGTACATTTCCCCCCTTTGTATTGTACAGGTATGGGATCCATTTTAGAGAAACTCATTATCCAGAAAACTCTGAATTACAGAAAGGCCATCTCCCATAAACTCCATTTTAATCAAATTAAGATTTATAGAAATGATTGCTTTTTCTCTGTAATAATAAAACAGTACATTGTACTTGACCCCAACTAAGATATAATTAATCCTTATTGGAGGCAAAACAATCTTATGGTGTTTAATATATAAATTATTTTTATTACAGAAAGATCCCTTATCCCTTATCTTGAGCATTCTGGATTACAGGTCCCATACCTGTAACAGACATAACTGATCTTTGAATGTAGCTGCTTAAGTTTGCTTGTTTATTTGTACACATTGTCCTTCATTTTAGGATTGGCAAATTATGGAATTAATTAAAAAATATATGGAATATAAGAAGGAATTACGTTTGTTTATAGTTTGTATAAGAAACATAGCAACTATATAATGTGTAAGTTTATATTTATTGAGAAAATCTCTTGTACCTTGTAAAAAGCTGCATGTGCTGGTGTTTAGAATATTTTTATCCTCATATGTATTTTGTTATTGCATCCAAATATTCTATTAATGGTCTGAAATTCATGGGTTATGGATTCTGTAATCCATGTCAATGTTTCAACTGTTGTGATCAGCTGTGATTTATATTCTCTAGGTGGGTCTTGGTGGAATTTTTAAAAACAGGTGTCTGAAGTGTATTTATTTATTCAGGTAAACATGGAGTGTAAAGTGCAGAAAGGGAATCTGATACTGGCCATTAAAAAAATAAATCATTGTCCCGCTATTAGCATGGGAAACATAATATGTATTGACAACACACCCTTCCCACTTAGCTGCATTCCTTCTAACTTAGTAACACCTAGATTTAGAGCACTGCCAAGTGTATCCAGAAAGCAGAAAATCCATGCTTAATTCCTATTTTATTCAAAATAATGGGCCACACCATTGATTTACAATTTTAACATGCTGTGGGGCACACCTATTAGCTTCTTGTTTACCCTGAAGCCTTGCATTGTAGGGTGAGGGCTGGGACCTAATATAATGGTGTAGCCGCACCATGTTTTGTATATAGCTTGCTCTCAATATCTAACATATCCCTTTGGTACCTCAACAGCAGAATACATACTCCCCATTTTGACATATGCTCACTATGTAAAGCAAAAAACATCTTCATCTCCTAGGACCTAGAATAAAGACTCTAGACTCCCCGAAGAACTATATGCATAGTCCTAAGCAGGTCTGGACTGGAATTCAAAATAGGCCCTGGCATTTCAAGTAAACAGAGGCCAAATCAGCCCCCGCCAGCCCACTAAATAGTAACTTTCTATGGCATCTTACAGCAGCCCCTCTGGCATTTGCCAGAACCCACAGATACCTGGGCCTAGTCCTAAGACAGAATGCACTTGCCTGGGCAGGCCTAACTCCACAATAATACTGATTCCTTGTATGGCGATGCTCAGGATTTTTTTGGGGTCACTGAAGCTCAAATTTCAAGAAAATAATTTTGAAATTACCCAAGTGGATGGTGTTGCAGGCAGGGAAGGAGCACCTCCCCAAGGCAGGCATCAGGCCAGTCTGCCACACAAGGCTTTACTGTTATAAATAGTAGGGATTCACTGAATCCACTATTTTTGATTTAGCCAAACCCCCGAATCCTTAGTGAAAGATTTGGCCGAATAGTCAACCAATCCCTAATTTGCATATGTAAATTAGGGGTGGGAAGGGGTAAATATTTTTTACTTCCTTGTTTTGTGACAAAAAGTCACATGATTTCCCTTCCCACCCCTAATTTGCATATGCAAATTAGGTTTCGGTTCGGCCAGGCAGAAGGATTCGGGCGAATCTGAATCATGCTGAAAAAGCCTGAATCCTGGATTCGGTGCATCCCTAATAAATAGAGACTCTTTGTAGTTCATTACAGGTTAGTGCTTTTACCTGATTAAAACAATGGCAGCCCTAACTATTTGACTCTCTGTTATGATCGGTTAAACACATGAGCATATATTGAAATGAAGCTTGATGGGGCCCTCAATCTATAGTTCAGCACATGAGCTGGAGGGTCTACTGTCTCTAGTGTTACATCCCTGAGCACTGATGTTTCTTTGGCTAACTTGCCTGCAAGCCAGCAATCACCAAAATACTGTATTAAAAATACCAGATGTAGCTTTTCCCTCACCACAATGATATTTTGGATTCTTCAGGAGGTGTGTATGTGTGGGTGATATGAAGATCTGAATGAAATCTTAATAGAGGGAATTTCTACATTACAAATGAGCTTAATGATTATATCTTGCAAAAGTGATTCTGTTTTGCTATACACTTTTATATATCTGCTTTGTCATCAACTTTTAAACGTCCATTCGCTATTTCAGATGTGGAGTGGCAGATGTCTGCAATTGAGGTGCACTTGACTATGCATTCTGCAGACTAGTTGGTTGGATTGCTACAAACTAGGTTTGACTGATGGGTTGGCTTTTCGCTGTTACTTGTCAGTTTTATCAGCCCAAAGCCTCATTAGTGGCACTCTCAAAATATTAGTAAATAGGATGCCTTATAACATATTATTGTGGTACACATTGACTAAAAGCTTCTTATATGCCTTCAAAGCAAATGGCTGAGATAGTGGATGTCATCAGTCCCTGCTGTTGTTCTAGTGTAAACATATAGTAGTTCACTATTCATTTTATGTACATAATAATTTGAACAAGGACTGTGAGCTACTGTAGAACATATGCCTTCAGGAGGTGCTCTTAAAACAAACTGCTTCAAAGTATCATTTTAAGTTAATTTTCATAAGTAAATAACCTGCAGCACTCCAGTTAACAGCTCCCCTTCTTAGCAAGCTTCTTTGATCAGCATGACTGTCCTGAAGTACCAATGATTGTGGCCTACCAAATCAACCCCAATAAACACTTATATGGACAGCACTTATTATTTATTATTTTTGATTTCTGCTACCTAGAGTTACAAAACAAAGTCCTTATCTTTTTTATGATTCACTTCTTGAATGCAATGTCTTAGAGAAAGCTGGGTGCCAGTATATGGAAGGAGAATGCAGATAAAGTACAAGAAACCTTGCAGCTGCATTTAGACACTGGGTTGTTACTTTGCCAGGCCCACCCCTTTAAAACAAGAAAAATGTAACTTCATAAACAGAGTAAGAGGGGATTTGTATATGTATTTACTATTTAAATATTCTAAATGAAGGATTTAACTTGGCAGAGGAAAATTATAGTGTCCCTTTAACAAACTCTATAAGTTGTTTTTTGTATCATTGTGCAGAGCTCATACAGAAGGGATCAGTGTTAAACAAACATGCAACACTTTGGGTGAGATCCAGCTCAATGTTCAGTTGGCAGCTTTTTCACTGCACAATTTTAAAAGATCACATTTCACAGTATTTCATCTATGTGGGATGCCTTTTGTACAATGAAGAAATCACAATTTTGGAGAGAGCCTCATAAAACAATAAAGTATTCAGTTTTGGCTATGAAACAAAGAATCAGATTAGAATAAATGTCATAATTAAAAAGATATGCACATTTTTTCCGTCTATCTGTGATGTACCCGATATGCCAAGGTAGAGAACAATGCGCCAGATGAGCTGATAATCTACTGTGTCAAAAGCAGAAGAAAGAGAGAGACCAAGGAGTATTAGTATGGAGAAACGTCCTTTAGATTTAGCAGATAGAAACTCGTCTGAGGCTTAGTAGTTTAGTGCTATTTCTGTTGAATCTATGCTTAATTCCTATTTTATTCAATAATGGGCCACATCATTGGTTTACCATAACATGCCGTAGGGCACACCTTTTAGCTTCTGGCTTACACCAAAGCCTTGCATTGTTGAACAGGGCTGAAGCATGATATAATGGTGCAGTGTTACCTCGTACCCATTAGAAAAATTATAAATCATATACCTGTAGATAGTTAGGTCAGATGTTTTCCCTGACTGATACAACGGTGGCCCTAACCTATGTGACTGTTTTGTCTGTTTAATACATAAATTAAGCTTCATGGGTCCCTTAATCCTTAGTTCACCCCATAAGCAGGAGGGTGTAGTAACTCCAGCGTTATATATATATATATACCTGATCGCTGATGTTTCTCCCTGGACTAACTTGCCTGAAAGTCAGCAACCACCCAAATACTGTGCTAAAAATACAAGATGTAGCTTTTTACTCACCACAATGACATTTTCGATTCTTCAAACGAGGGGTGGGGGTGGGATCTGGGGGGTATGAAAGCCTAAATTGAATCTTGACAGAGGGAATTGCTACTTTACAAGTAAGCTTAATTATTTTATATATAGCAAAGAAGAGTCAATTCATCCTGCACTGCTAGAAACTCTAGTAACTGCTTTATTATCAACTTTAAAACATACATTCAGTATTTCTGACGTGGAGAGGCAGATACAGCTATCCTATACAAAAGCACTGAGGCACACCAACAGAAAACGTTTCTTTCTCATGGACGTCTGTCACAGTCAGCACCCTAATCCAGAACCGATGCTAAGCACCCTGGTCTCCGCCAGGCCTGGACTGGCAAACTGTTGGTTCTGGCAAATGCCAGAGGGGCTGCTATAAGGTGCCATAGAAAGTCAGTATTTAGTGGGCTGGTGGGGGCTGATTGGGCCTCTGTGTACCTGAAATGCCAGGGACTATTTTAAGTCTCAGTCCGGACCTGGTCTTGGCTCTTTCTTCAGCCTCTAGCAGCCACCTTTCACCTCGGGAGGAGCCCTCGACTAATTGGATGCCGCCAGGTCTTAATAAGAGAGGTGCCAAGCGAAGGGTTCTGGACAGGCAAAGGGGCACGACTGTAAAGCTTGAGTTGAGGCAGGCAGAGTATAAACAAAGTCAGGCAGGCAAGGGCAAAACCAGGAGATCAATCAGAGGGGTTAAGCAGAAGCGGAGTCAGATATCAGGAAAGGGTCAGAATACAGGAGTTCAGAATCGTCAAAAAGCCAGGCAGGGGTCAAAACAGGAATCAAGATCAGAATTCAGATTTAGCTCAAAGCTGAAAAGCACCAGGAATAAACCTATAACGGGCAAGGATCAGAAGCCCAAAAGAGCCTTTTATAGTATTTGATTTTCATGCCATTGCACGCCAGCGTCATCACCCCAGCGCGTCCGCGTCAATAAATGAAACGAGACGTGCGAGCGCCCTAAGGAACCAGCGTGGAGGCAGAAGAGGAGCGGTGGTGTGGCGGGCGTCCCCGCCGAAGGTGCGGCGGGCATCCCCACCGCACCACTAGACCACCAGGGTGAGTACTATTTGTTACAACATTCTTAAGATAGTGTGTAGTGTTGGTTTCGTAAATACTCCAGCTCAGTAGAACAAGAACATAATAATCATTTCTGCACTTGACAAAACACACACAAAAGTACACCCTGACTACAAATAGTATTTTGTGGCAATTAGCTAGTTCACAAAAGGATGTATAGCCTTGAAGAAACAAATTGATCTGCACCCTTTTCCTCTAATGACACAATTTAAGTTTTATTAAAGCAACATATTTTCATTATGGTGACATAAATTAGGCAATTTGTTTATCAAGCGACACTAGTATGATTATACTGGCAAATATAAATTTTGCTCCTAGTGTGAGGATGAAATTTGTGTTCTTTGTTGGGAAAATTAGACAAAATGTAATTTATATTATAGCTTATCAAGAAACCCAAGAAAACTGTCTTGACTTTCATTCATGCAGCATTTAATCTATATTTTATTTGTAAAATTACTAGTAATAATGTTTTTTTTGTCATATATTAATTTTTGTGCTGTGCAAGCTTAACATTTCTAGAGAATTATTGTATTTTGATCTCTTATTCACTTTCCTTGATGCCAGCAGGGTCAGACTGGACACCCCGCCGGAAATTTTTTTTCCCATAGTAATAAAACCATATTTTGTATTCTATGTGAAGTTTAAATGTTTTTTAAAGTAGAATTAAGGTATGGAGATCCAAATCTGGAAAAACCCAGGTCCCAAGCATTCTGGGTACAAAGGTGATAGTCAAGCAGGAGAGGAAGGGGTTGTTGTACACATAATTTTTTGAAGCACTGTTCCTTTGATTATATTATTTTATGATTAGGCATGCAAGCCAAGTATGCTGATATTAGTGGAATACTTGAAATATACCCTTTAAAAAATGACTGTAGAACCGGTAAAGGTCAACATTTACTAAAATTTACGCTAACCATTTTTTTGCTTGTAACTTATTCTGATCAGTAGATTGTAATATAAAAAAATATAAATATGGTGGGACATTGTCTAAACTAGTTATTAAGATCAATGACCAAAAATCATTGATCATTTAGTTTGGGCCAATTTCTGCAGATATGAATAAAAGTAGTTATAGGGGGTATGCAATAGTGCAAATTACCCATGCGCATGTGTAAATTGTACACTGCATGGCCAGATACATTACAAAAATGGCCCCATGTGTGGCAGTCATTTTGAAGCCTCTCTTTCACCCAACACATCAGTAATCTCTTTGGTGAAAAGGGTGTGGCCATGAGTGATATTTCATTACGGCAAAAACACAATTTCAGTTTCAGTCTCCTTTTTACTAACATCTGCATTGTGAATAAGGAAACTCTAGGTTGTAAAATATGATGTTCCTTGTCTCTAAATAAAGACCCCATCCAAGCACTATTTTACAAATGTAACCACATTGCAGTAGACATTAACCACATGCAGTATCCAGACTAGAGTATTTCCTTCATAGTCAACTTTTATTCCTTTATTTATTTATTTTGGTTCTGTGTTTACTTTTGTGATTACCTTTTAATCCTTATATTCACATCAGTTACATTTTTCACCTTTTTTAAACAATACTATAGGGGGCACATTTACTAAGCTCGAGTGAAGGATTCGAATGAAAAAAACTTTGAATTTCGAAGTATTTTTTTGGGTACTTCGACCATCCAATAGGCTACTACGACCTTTGACTTCGATTCGAACGATTCGAACTAAAAATCGTTAGACTATTCGACCATTCGGTAATCTAAGTACTGTCTCTTTAAAAAAACTTCGACTTCATACTTAGCCACTTTAAACCTACCTAGGTGCATGTTAGCCTATGGGGACCTTCCCCGGCACTTTTCTTTTTTTTTACTTCGCCACTTTAAACCTACCGAGGTGCAATGTTAGCCTATGGGGACCTTCCCCAGCACTTTTCTTTTTTTTTGATTGAATAAAAATCCTTCGATCGATCGATTAAAATCGTTTGAAACGTTAGATTCGAAACGATTTTTATTCGATCGATCGATCAAAGTATTTGCACTAAAATCCTTTGAATTTTAATTCGAATTGGAAGGATTTTATTTCGAGGGTCGAATTTGAGGGTTTATTAACACTCGACATTCGACCCTTGATAAATGTGCCTCTATGTGTATATTTGTTTGTGTTTTAGAATGAGGCAGAGCAGTGCTTCACAGCAAAAGAGAGTAATAGTGGAACAGAATAAACTATACAAGAAGCTTAATATATACAATCAAATAACAATCAAATATAGTTAAATAGATATGCTTGGAAAATGAGTTCAAATGATTTGAAAGATTTCTGTGTAGCATGACTGAGCCTGCACACAATGTCAAGATAAGTTTCCTTCTCCTCCAGACAGGAATAACTGTAACTGGCAGGAAATCATATGTTCTTTTTCATGGTGATGGAGGGTCTGCTAATCGACTGCTCTCTGCCAGCTGTCATCCTGGGGATTATGAAGCCATAAGACAAGGGTGCTGCATGAGGCTGACACACTTAATAGGTTTCTTTTTTTGTATGGAAAAACATGTTCATGACACTAAGAGGAAAAACATGTTGGTAAATAGCAGTAGAATGATGTAACAGATATATTTATGATGCTCAGTATTTCTGCACCTAGACCCTTTCTGTAGATCTTGCATACCTGGGGACATACATTTAACTTGTGACTTTAAGTGATTCTGACATGGCTTTATCTAACTAATGCAGAAGTGTAATCCCCAGATGGCACTTAGATTTTCAAAATTGCTGTATTTTTTGAGCTAGAGCACATCAGAAATACAGGCCCGACTGTTCATGGAGTACATAAGGCAGTAGGGTTGCTGCATTCCATAAGCACTAGCAAGTCTAAGTGTTAAAGGAATGAATAATGAGGTGGGATAGAATATGGGAGAATGTGGGGAAGACCTTGATATGTGCTTCTATAAAAGAAAATATTTATAACACTTTAATGGGCTGGTACCAGACTCCATTACTGCTTCATAAACTGTTTCCAAATACCTCCACCCCAGTATGCTTTAGATGCGAGGTACAGGTGGGTCTTTACTACATGTTCTGGGGGTGCCATAAACTAAACAGATTTTGGGAGACGGTTAAGAGATATCTTAGTAATCATGGTGATCTTGGTGATCATGGTAATTTTAAAACTTGACCCTTTGGTATTTATATTAGGAGATAGAATTCCAATATTAAAGAATCCACTGCAAAGGATGGCTAACCACATTCTGACATCAGCAAGGGACTTGATTGCTAAACATTGGAGTCTCTGGACCCCTCACAGAACAGGAATTTCTAGATTTGTATGATATGGTAGATCTCTTTGATAAATATGGTATAATTGGGATGTAAGCATTTAAATGTCATGCATGCATATATAGTATTTTATACAGTAGCTATCTGTGTACATGACAAACAGGAACTTTGGGGCATATTTATTAAGGAGTGAAGTTAGAGATCGCCACACTCCACTAGAGTGAACTTCTACCACTCTCCATTCATTTTTATTGGATTTTTGAAAGAGTATTTATCGAAGGGTGAAAGTTCACCCTTTAATAAATATACTTTTAAAAATGCCATAGAAATCAATGGAGAGTGGTGGAATTTCACTCTAGTGGACTGTGGCAATCTCTAACTTCACTCTTTGATAAATATGCCCCATGTATTAATATTTTGTTGTATTTCACATTATTTCAATAATGTTTTCTTTATTATGTTTCGGCCCATGGAGGCAAGTTGTGGGTTTGAAAAAATGAAAAATAAAAAGGAAAAAAAAGGAACAAATAATGTGTTAATTTGGGTTTATTATTGTCAGGAGCGCCCGATGGCACTCCGCCCCTCTTTGGCGCTGTGACCAATCCTCCTTGGTCCGGACTTCCCTGTGATTGGAGCTGATAGGCCCCTGACAATTATATACTGTAACAGTAGTGCACACACAACTACAATTTCCACTGCAGCATAAACTAGGCCCAACACACAAGCTACATATTAGTGATGTGCGGGTTGACAAAAAGTTGAGTTGCCCCCGCCCACTCCCAACCTGCACACAGCCCACACTCAACTCAAAACCTACTGTCACTACTATTTATAGACCCATGCCTGAGCAGCCCATCTCTGACACCACAAAAGGGGGCAGGGGGGAGGTGTCTTTTGATCTTAAAGGGGTAATTTTCCTTTAAATTAACTTTTAGTATGTTATGGAATGACCGGTTCTAAGCAACTTTTCATTTGGCCTTTATTTTTATTGTTAATTATTTGCTTTCCTCTTCTGACACTTCAGCTTTCAAATTTGAAAGCAGCCAAAAAACTACTGATCTGTAAGGCTACAATTTTGATGTTATTATTATTTTTTACTTAGCTTTCTATCCAGGCCCTTTCAGAAAACTCAAAAATGAATTGATGTAAACTTACATTAATTTGCTATTTTAGAGGTTTCTGAGATATTTGCATTTTTACTTTCAGTAAATTACCTTTGCTTCAACTTAAACTCAGGAAACAGAGGGTTAACTGAATACAGGAAGTACATAGAAAGAGCATATACAGTTAGTGGCCAATGTATCATACTGTATTAAAATATTGGAGATAAACATCACTGGTGATGGTGCCCATGGCAACCAATCAGATCTTTGCTTTTATTTTTTAAAGGGATGTTTCACCTTTAAGTTAACTTTTAGCATGTTATATAATGGCTAATTCTAAGCAACTTTTCAATTGGTCTTTATTATTTATAGTTTTTGTATTATTTGCCTTCTTCTTCTGACTCTTTCCAGCTTGAAAATGGGGGTCACTGACTCCATATAAAACACAAATGCTCTGTAAGGCTACACATTTATTGTTATCGCTACTTTGTATTACTCATCTCTCTATTCAGGTCCTCTCCTATTCATATTCCAGTCTCTTATTCAGATCAATGCATGGTTGCTAGGGTAATTTGGACCCCAGCAACCAGATTGCTGAAATTGCAAACTGGAGAGCCGCTGAATAAAAAGCTAAATAACTCAAAAACCACAAATAATAAAAAATGAAAACCAGTTGCAAATTGTCTCAGAATATCACTCTCTACATCATGCTAAAACTTAACTCAAAGGTGAACAACCCCCTTTATTTTTCAGGTAACTCTTGAAATGTCATTGCTGATTGGTTGCTATGGGTAACATTACCAGTGATGTTTGTCTCCAGTGTTTACATAGCATGATAAATAGGCCCCTTAGGGTTGCTGACACTCTGGGCCTTTAAAAAGTCTACTATTAGTTGTAAAACTGTTAATATATCATAAACCACTATAAACAGAAAATCAGGGCCGGATTTGCATAGCGGATGCCCCTAGGCCCATTGAACTGTTCATCGCCCCTGTCCCCTCCTGTTTATCCGTGCAAATTTTCAACTTGGGGACTGGAGCAATGAGGATTGGAGCACAGGAAATTTAAAAACCAATTGTATCTCCTGGTCATCAAGCAATGTGGGTGTGGTTGGGAAGCATGCAGGTCCCTAAAATTCTGCTGTCCTAGGCCCGGGCCATGGTGGCCTTTCCACAAATCCAGGCCTGCAGAAAATGAGTGTAAATTGCAAAGATGGTTAGAGGACCATCCTGAGGAAGTTTACACCAATTAATTATTTTGAGATTGAGATCTCCTCGAAGATATGGATAAAAATATGGAGGGATTTCTCAACCAATCGGGCTTGTGCTGAGCATACTTTCTGCCTATTGTTTTAATCACAAAAAACAATGCTTATGATAAACAGGGCAAACAGGGAAACTGAACTCCATGTTTGGTCCTTACCTTCTTTTTTTTGTTCTAGCTGTTTTGTAAGCAAGAATGTATTTATCCTTAGTCTGTACATGCAGTATGCAAGTAACTTCATGCTTATGTTAAATTATTACATGTGAATTCTAGAGAAGGACCCTTCACCAAATGTGTAAAGCTACATAACTGGGAAATTGATTGAGGCCATAGAGGTATGAAATGCAAGGCCCATATCAAATAGTAACTGTAAAGGCTTTAAAATGATGCTCAGTGGGACAATATGTTGGGTGATTCTGTGACAGGCTGTCATATGTCATGCACCAAAGTAGAATTAGGAATTAAAGGACATTAATAAACCATCCGTTTTAAATTTTAAGTCTCCTATTACTTCTGAATCTATGGCATAAGATGAAAGTGTTGATCCATCTTATGATAAAAGTATCTCTAGCAGAGGAGGAATACTATTTTTATTATTTGAATCAGGCTTGAAGAAAGGTTTAATGGAGAGAGTGAGAACAGAAAATTAGAATTTTCACTTGCTAGGCACTTTCTGAGTAATGAACTCTTTAATGGCAGCTGATAAGGTATATTTGTGTATGAGCTATAACCATTAATGTACTTTAACAGAGTATTATTTGCTTGTAAAGCTCCCTTGGCAGTAAGTCTGCCCTTGTGTATTACACAAATGCTTCTGATGTTTATTTGTATTCCAAGGAGTATAGACAGGAAGCACAAATTTCCCCAGGAAATAATTGTTAAAGAGAAGCATATTTTAAGGAAGTTATTAACAACACATACATAAATACAGGAAGATATAGAATGTGTTATTGGTTTCCGTTGTCATTTATAATGTTCACAGAATTAATATTGGCAATTGAGAACCAAATAAAAGGCACACATGCATCTTTTAATGCATTTTCACATTCATGGAAAACTTCATTGACATTAAAAGTAGTATCCGCCAATGAAATACAAACAATTCCCACTATCAAAAGATAAGAAATGTGTTTTCTGTGAACTGCAGAATGGCTTGGAGAAGAGTCTGCACTGAGCTATAGCAAGTAGTACTGTATGGGAAGGGAAAACACTGGAAATTGGGACTGTTAAGAGTTAATATGTTATATGTTGTATTGTGATGTTTTAAGAACACCGGATACACAGAAGTTTTCCAAATAATGAATGATGAATCTGAAACTATATAAAAGAGAAGATCAAAACACCATACATATTTCAAAAGCTTCTTTGTATGTATCCTCAAGCGAAGCTTGATTTTTAGTGCTGGAACTTTCATTATTAGAAAATGTGCAGTTTTATTTTCAATCAATATTCTAGTATTGTACATAACCAGGGGGCAGCTGAAAGGTAATAAAGCTTCTGGAGCACTGTTTGAATCTATGCTAATATTGAAAAGCAAATAAAAAGTCACATACGGTACTCATGTTGTTTGCAGTATCCTGCATATCTGTAAATGTTTTACATGTAGGTGTAAATCACATTAAGGAACTACTGTACGCCGCTTATAGAATTCTAAATAGGAGGCCACTAAACTATTATGTACAAGGTGCTATATTTACTCTGTCAGTCCTGCCTGTGCACTTTCCTAGAAAGCAACTTTTGTGTCAAAAAAATGTCCACTTTATATGATAAATTTTCACTTTACATGAATTTTAAACAAACTTAGGTTGCACGTTTTATCAAAATTCAAGATTATCCACCATTCAAGAAAATCGTTGTGAAAAACTTCAGTTTCCAAAACATGATCAGTTGAAAAAGTCAACATTCAGGCTATTTTATTTTTACAGTAAAACAAAATCAAAATTGTAAAGATTTTTATTTGAATTAGAGGCCTATTTATCAAAGGTCAGATTTTAGTGTTTTAGTGTTTTTGAAACCACGACTAAACTCAAAAACTCTAAAACTATGAATGTCATGGAATTTATTAAAATATATGGATAAAAAAATATGAATGGAAAATAATATGCTAAAAAAATTTAGAATACCTCTAAAACCATAGTAAATTGCAGCACTCCCATGTAGTAATAAAATCGCCTTTATTATAGTATTACATCTAGCACAGCAACGTTTCGGACCTCCCGGTCCTTTTTCAAGCTGACAAAGTATACCTTGAAAATACCTCTAAAACCACAAAAAATTCTAGTTTGAATTGATTTAAAACAGTGCAATAGGATCAGCACAGCTCCCGGCAAAATCTTGTATTAATGTTTTTTGTGGTTTTTACACTAAATATAGAATTTTTGGACAATACGAATTTCAAAAACAATATGAAAACCACACATTTTTAGAGATTAATGGAAAAAACAAAATTCAGCTAGCCCCTAAGGGGCAGATTTATCAATGGTTGAATTTCGAAGTGTAAAATACTTCAAAATTTGGCCAACGAATAAAAAATACTTCAAATTCGAATATCGATGTCTAATTATTTTTCACCGAATTTGGCCATCGAACGATCGTTAGATCGTACGAATAAATCGTTCGAATCGATTTTACTTCGATATGTGAAGATTTAGAAAATGGTTGTATAAGGTTCCCATAGGCTAACATAGCACTTCGGCAGGTTTAATTTGGCGAAGTATTGAAGTCAAAGTTTTTTTAAAGAGACAGTACTTTGATTATCGAATGGTCGAACATTCAAACTATTTTTACTTTGAATTGAAGTCAAAGTAAATTCGAAGTCGTAGTATCCTATTCGATGGTTGAAGTATCCAAAAAAATCCCTCGAATTCACTTCGACCCTTGATAAATCTGCCCCTATGTGTCGATAAAATAATAAATCTGCATTTGCATTATTTCTGTGAATTTTTTTTGCGTGCCCACAATGGATTTCATGTGGCTAACAAAATGCCCGATGTGCTATTTTCCTTAAAGGGATACTGTCATGGGAAAACATCTTGTGCCTCCACTTTAGTATGGAACTACTTTCTGACAGGCTGTTATTTCTCCTACTCACTGTAACTGAATCAGTTTCAGTGGGACTTGGCTTTTACTTTTGAGTGCTGTTCTTAGATTTTCCAGGGAGCTGTTATCTTGTGTTAGGGAGCTGCTATCTCGTTACCTTACCATTGTTCTGTTGTTAGGCTGCTGGGGGGGGGGGGGTTATTTTATTTGTTTAAATAATTGACATACTGTCAGACATCATAAAAACTGTAGTTCTAAATATAGAACATTGCTAGTATCAGTACTCCAAAACACTTCTACTATTGGCAGGAAAGCAAGGACCCCTACCTTAAAGGAAAACTATACTCCCTAAATGAATACTTAAACAACATATAGTTTATATCAAATCAAGTGGCATATTGAAGAATCTTACCAAACTGGTATATATATATATATATATATATATACAGTATATTTAAGTAAATATTACCCTTTGTGTGCTGCCTCAGAGATTACCTGACCAGAAATACTACAGCTCTAACTGTAACATGAAGAAGTGTGTGAGGCAAAAGACAGAACTTTGTCTGTTAATTAGCTCACGTGACCTAAAATGTATGGTTTGTTTGGCTTGTTTGTGTGCACCGTGAATCCTAGGCAATTTTCTGTTTAGGATTACCCAATGGCACATACTACTAAAAAAGTATATTATTATGAAAATGGTTTATTTAAATGAAGCTGGGTTTTACATATGAGCTGTTTTATTCAATATATTTTTATAGAGATCTACATTGTTCTGGATGTAAGTTTCGTTTAAGAACTATGGGGCAAATTCACTAACCTCCGGAAATTCGCCATTGACGGCTTTGCTTACATCTCCACACTTCGCCAGGCGAAAATTCACCAGGACAACGCTAATTCACTAAAATGCAAAGTTGCGTCCAGGGTGCCGAACGATGGCGAAGTTTCACTAGCATTAATTCGGCAAGCAAAGCGGAGTTGCACTAGCGTTGGCTAATTTGCATACGGCAGGAAGTTAAGTTTCAATGGACGTATATGTTGCAGCAAATACATTACACTACACAAGCCCAGGGACGCTTAATAAGAGCACCGTGAATCCTAGGCAATTTTCTTTTTATGATTACCCAATGCAATTTATGATTACCCAAGGCCCGGGGAACCTTAATAATAGAATATAGAGTTACTTTAGTTACCTTAGTCACTTTGCCCTTTAGTAAATTTGCCCCTATGTTTATAGGGTATGTCCAACCCTTAACCAGGGGTAGGATATGCCAGCTGAACTTTTGTTAAAGAGGTTGTTCACTTTCCAAACACTGTTTTAGGTTCTGTTGTCTTCAGACTGTTCACTAGAAATAAAGATTTTGTTTTACATTTTTAGTTTTTTACTGTTTTTCTCAAAATTGAAGTTTAATGCTCCTGACTTGGGTTTCAGTCTGGCAGCTTCATCATCCAGGAGCAAATTCTGCACTGTAACAGTTTGCTACATTAGTTGATACATTTCTCAGCAGCAATTATGGAACATTAGCAAATATTCTATCAAGTATAATGACTGCCTTTAATGAAACTCAGGGATTGTGTTTAGCGGGGCCAAAGAAATGTATAAACGAATTGGTGACTCCCCTCCCAGAGCTGCTTTAGAAAGGCAAAGTTGAACAATTAAACATTACACATCAATATCAGAACAGTTACAAATAGAAGGTGGTTGAAAAAGGTTTTAATTTATGGTGAACTATCTGAAAACAACTGAACTGAAAAAAGTGTTGGAAGGGGAACAACCCCTTTAATGCAATCTAAACACTGTTTTATAACTAAGACCATCCCTTAGTGGATGGGGTCCCAAGAGGAACGCTCTTTCTGACCAGGCTTAAAACAGCTGTACACATAGCAAACATACTGTTTTCCCTTTTAACACAAACTACGTATGCTTGTATTCATTTTTAGAGCATGACAGGACAGCATCTTTATGTCAATAGCATTACTGTGTGGCAGCTGGCTGAAAAACCAGTCACATATGGGCTTTGTTTTGTCTGTATCATATGACAGAATGAGGTCATCTGCACCTATCATAGGAGTTGAATATATAGGTGTGCAAGAGGTTATAGAATTATACAGCTTTCCAACGAAAGCAATCCAGTCTGACATAATTTACCAGGTACAAGCTGGTAGTTCATGATGTCAGAAATTTTGAACATTTTAGTTGTCACATGGATTCTTCCACACGAAGAGCAAAATAATAAACAACAAGAATTATAACTATTTACTTCTTCTGCTCTTCGTTCTTACTTGTGCCTTCTACTTGTGCTTCTACTTACCTTTTGTGTTCTTGCCTGTCTACTTTCCATTCTACTAAAGCATTTACCTAAACAAAAGGAAAAGTATATTTGATAAGAAAAGTTATCTAAATTAGTTATACTTTGAAATGGATATTATCACTACCAATTTTGCAATTTCTTTTAAAAAACTTCTGATACATTTTGTATTGTACTTCCCATGGCACATAGGATGTTTTGACCTCAGCTAACTTCTCTGGGACAACTGTAGTGAACCCAATTGTCTTGTCTGTTCGCTGCTGCTTCCCAATGATATACGTCTGCTGTTGGGGGCAATCATGTGGCAACATTTCTGCTATCTCAAACATTTCCTATTAATTTAAGGGCACACGCTAAGATTCGGGGAGATTTCTTCGGGTGACTAATGTCCCCGAAAAGCCTTTCTGCCAGCTAGAATCTAAATCACCGGCGGAATGGCACTTCGTTTTCCGAAGTCGTCTGAAGTTGCTTCACAAGGAAACTTCGGGCTACTTTGGAAAACGAAGAGCTCCGAGTGCCATCCCGCCAGCAAATTAGATTCTAGCTGGTGGGAGGCAGTTCGGGGAGATTAGTCGCCCGAAGAAGAAGCGGTTTGTCGCTGGGCGACTAATCTCCCCCAGTAGCTTTGTGTGCCCTTGCCCTTAAATAGTGGCAGGAACTGTCACATGCAGCACAATTTACCAATCAAAGGAGTTGCTAAAGGGAAAGCTGTTAATTGCTTGAGGCCTGTTACATGCCTTAAGGGATGAAAAGAGAGGCTCTTGATGTAAAAAATTGTATAATTACCTCCATGTAACTTGTTAGCAGAGCAAGCAAAATAAAAAAATTGGATATGTTTGCACCTCTAGTTACTGGAGGCCTTCATTATTTATCTTGGCACCCACAAATGTACAGAATGTGTTTTGAAATCTTCTTGGAACCGTATTCACATATTTTCTACTGTGATATTTCTGAATGACCAAATATTAATACGTTTATATCTAACAAATAATAAATTGGTCCAAGATGTGAAAATAATACCGGCTGTTCTGTCATTTATAACAAACAAAATAACTGCATAATTGGGAACAATTCTTCAATTAACCACAGAACGATAACAATCTTCTATGGTTTCTTTTTTTTAATATTTTTATCATATTTTGTAAACGGACTGTTAAATATAAACACTGCAGACTGGAATGACAAAAAAAATAAAGCCATCTGATAAAACGTCTGGTGAGTATGCAATGTGTTACTAAAACCAACAAATATCAGTCAAAGAAACATATAGCAAATATCCTAAATATATACACTACATTATTCCTAAACAATCTGTTAAGACACATTTCCTTTTAGAGATTCGTATCAAGTCTAGAGTTCAGGATGAGGCAGATTTATGAATCTTCACATGTCCGAGTTCTGGTAAAATAATACTGAAACTGCAAGTGAGATCCTGAACTCCCAAGTATTTTATGCAATAAAAGCATAAAATAAAGAATAACTTATAGACTCCTACTCATAACATTCATAGCCCTTCATTCCCATGCACCTCATTAAATTGCTTCTCTTGAGTCTCTATATGTTCCTGGCAGCCTCCTCCACTCCTCTTAGAGCAACTGCATGGTTGCACCCCCACTACTACTGCTGTTTCAAGCTTTAAACCTTTCTGCCTTGATGCTCCTTACATTTGGAATGCCATCCCTTTGGACAGGATCCTCACTAAGTCTCTTCAGAAGTAAACTCAAAGACTACCTCTTGGAAAACTTTCATTACTCCTGAACTGGGAACTGACACTTATATTGCTGTGTCAACCACCGTAACAGCATTTAAAGGAGAACTAAAGCTTAACTAAAGAAGTAGATTAAATGTTGTTCATTATGTTTTGGGGTTCTGTACTAGTTCAAGGCAAACACAGTCACTTAGCAGTAAAGATCTTTGCCTCAAAAGATGCCCCTGTAGGCCCCCATCTTCTTTTTTGCTCATTCACTGCACATTGTCTATGCTGCTGTTTGTTATTGAGCTTAGGGACTGACAATATACTGTATATATAGGAAATACATGTTACGATATAAGGCTGATTAGTAATTAGTCATTTATTCAGGTTCCAATTACATGCCAGCTCTGAAACCAGCACAATTGGCATGGAAATGTAATAATCTGCCCTCTAGCATCAGCCTACTTGACAGACCAGTTTAATTTTCTGCTTGATAATTAGCAATGACCCCTAAGCTTTGTTTCACAACAGCCAACTGAGCATGTAAGTGTCCCAGACACTTCAAACTGAATCAAAGATGGGGAGGTACTGTGACAATTGTAAAGTCCTGGATCATTGCTACCACAAAGATGCTGAAAATTTAGGCTGATGCAGTAAGTTTAGTACACTGTATAAAATAAGGCATTTTTAGCCATTTTTATTTTTAGGGTTTTCCTTTAACACTCTCCTATTTGTTTCTATAAGTTTTCCAACCACTTAGATTGTAAACTCTATGGGGCAGGTATACTGTACAGAGCTGCATACATAACTATGTACTATGTAAATAAATACACACATACATTACTGCAAAGTGGTGCCAACAAGCTGGCTTGTATCATATAGATGGATTAGCCATTAGCCAAAATCCATTGTTCTGCTGGAAAATGGGAATTTCTATGGTGGATAACAGGCTTTGTGTAAAATGGCCAGGAAGTTGAGCTCTACTATGGATGAGGGTTCAGAGAGACAGAACTAGACACATTTCATATTTTTACCTGACTACATCTTGATTCAGACTGACAATACAGGTAGACTTTGAATTACATACACCCGACTTACATACAACTTATGTTACAGTGACATACTATGGCTTGTCTGACTCTTATTAGCATTTAGCTCTCATAAACCACCTGCCTCAATTCCCTTTGAAATGTGTTGTCTACTGCAGAGTACAGAAAGATAAAAATACATATACACAGAAAGGTAAAAATAACTACTATGTTAAGACAAACATCTGTCTTGTTGCATTTAATAAGTAAATGTATATGTTTCAACTTACATACAAATTCAACTTAAGAGCAAACCTACAGACCCTATCTCATACATAACCCAGGGACTGCCTGTACTGTATATATGTGTGTATACCTGTGTAGCGCTATAGTAAATTAGGTGTTCTGTTACACTACTATTGAGCTCCACTCCCAATATTGTGCTCCGGATGAGACCTATAATCTTAGGGAGTAAGCCCTCGCAGCAGTGTGGAGTCAGGGTGTAATGTAACTGTAACTGGATACAGGGTATAATAATTGGGTGCCAGTGGTTCTTATAACTTAACCAAGAACATATTTATTTACAGGAACAATCATAAATGGAGTATGCAGTAGAGCAGACAGGATTTCACATCAACAATGGATAGGCACATACTCACATCACCTTTGGTCAGTATTAGTCCCCACAGGTAAAAGGACGTGCTCAGCAGCAATAAAGGTACACACAGCTTTCAGCCTTTTCCATAAGTGGAACCTGAGGGGAATCTATCAACCCTAGTCCTATACACTTAGTCCCTACTTCTGGGCTATTAGTCTATCTGTGACTCCTAGAGTGAACTCTTAAGGGTGAGTAACCTATCTTATACTAGACTTGACCTGTCTAGGTTCCACAGAGCTCTACCTGCCTGTTCAGGTTAGAGCCAGCACAAAATGGACACAAAGCATGGCTTCAGAGGGTTTTATACTTTAGCACAGTGCCAGTCTTAATTAATTCATAATTAACCATGCACCTGCCTTTGTTCTTGTTCAGTTTGAAAATACGTGTATGTGTCATCCCCAGAAAATCAGGTACTAGGACTGATATCTAAAGGTTTTTTAAAAAAAACATGTCAGTACCAGATGTAGATTGAGCCTGTGTATGGATAAATTGATATTTTATAAATATTATATATATATATTTAGTTAGTGTGATCACCTGGACCCTAAGTCAGGTAAACTCCAGGAAAGCAGTTCAAGGCCCGCTGGCTAAGGAAACAGCGGGCCTTGAACTGCTTTCCTGGAGTTTACCTGACTTAGGGTCCAGGTGATCACACTAATTGCTGGACATCTGCCAAGAACTATATGCAGCTCGGGGAACAGTCTCACTGCACAGTTAGTGCTTCTAATCTTGGTCGTAATTTTTTACTATTTGTTTCTTATTTCTGTACACTGTATTTTTTTGATTTTTTGATTTTTTAGCTTAAAATAATGGGGTTTATTTTCTTATTAATTGGTTATTATTCAGGGTTAATATACACTTGTTAGGTTACATATAATATTGGATGAATACTTACATATTGATAATACGGGTCTATCAAATGATGTTATTAATAACACTGGGTTTAATAACTTATATAGTTATTTGGGACTAAAGCACAGGTTGGTTTGTTTTAATACACATATGTGGATTTGCCCCGTAGCATGCAGTGTCATTAGGCAACATTTTATCCCAGCACTCATAGGTTTATATTAACCCATTGCTCACTGTTACAAATGGGGGTTAACACTGCAGTAGTTTTTACATATATGGATACGGACCCTGACCTGTGAATTACATAATAGTTTACTTGATATGTTATAGATCCGATTATTATTTGCATATATGAGGGTAAGTTATTTCAGATCTTTCACCTACTCATGTTTTTGATACTATGTAACGTAGAAAGTTTAAATTGAGATTAACACCTAATAGGAAGTGATTGTTACTTAGTATTGTTTTTAATTCTTTTTATCCTTCTAAAATTGTAATAGAGGGGGTTTTAACTTAACTGGGATTGTCTTAATAGCTATAGTCTTAGTTTTGTGCAAGCACAGATGTATAATTGTATTTAACTATTTAATGACTCGATGTCGTCTATGATTGGTCAGCCAATTTACACTTCCCGCCATATTTTAGTATTTAAGACATTCATTATGTATTTTTCTTTGCTTTGAGAAAGACGTTAGTCTTTTAATAAAACATTTTTTATATATATATATATATATATATATATATATATATATATATATATATATATATATATATATATATATATTATTTATAAGTATTTTACTATCATTAAAGGGGTAGTTCACCTTTAAATTAATGTTTAATATGATGTAGAGAATGGTATTCTGAGACAATTTGCAATTGGGTTTAGTTTTTTATTATTTGTGGTTTTTAAGTTTTTTTGCTTTGTATTCAGCATCTCAACAGTTTGCAATTTCAGCAATCTGGTTGCTAGGATCCAAATTACCCTTGCAACCATGCACCGGTTTAAATAAGAGACTGGAATAAGAATAGGAGAGGCCTGAATAGAAAAATGAGTAATAAAAAGAAACAATAACAATAAATGTGTTGCCTTACAGAGCATTTGATTTTAAGATGGGGTCAGTGACCCCCATTTGAAAGCTGGAAAGGGTGAGAAGAAAAAGACAAATAACTCAAAAAGAATAACATATAAATAGTGAAGACCAATTGCAAAGTTTCTAGTAATTGGACATTCTGTTACATACTAAAAGTTACCTCAAATGTGAACTGCCCCTTTAAAAAAAAGGTAATCCTGACTTTTCATTTATGAAATAGTTTTCTGCATGATCAATTTGAATGTATTTTTAAGCAACTTTCTGATATACATTAATGCAATTCTGGTTTTAAAGCTACTGATAAATGTAACTGCTATTGAAATCAGTATATGGCAGACTGATGCTGCTGACTACTGCTTCAACAATCAGAACCAGACACAAAAAGGGATAAACAAATTCTGCTTATTTCACAGCTAGCGCATTGCTAAATAATCACACAGTGAGGCTTTAGGAAGGGCCTTTTCTACCCCATTTACCAAAACAACCGACATAAGTAAGCCCATAGTATGACTGTATCCACCCTCCTTAACTGAATGCTGTGACTATCTATGCCTATAATCTGAATATATTTTTCTTTCCCTTGTATACATCTACTCGATTTGCTATATATGTAACCTGATTGCCAACTGTTACTTGTGTTGTAATGTTTAAAGCATTAATTAAAAAAATAGAAAAACCCCGAATACTGCCTTAATTGCTTTATATTAACAAATAACTTTAAAAATATTGACATAGTTTAAAGGGATACTGTCATGGGAAAAAAATTTTTTTTTCAAAATGAATCAATTAATAGTGCTGCTCCAGCAGAATTCTGCACTGAAATACATTTCTCAAAAGAGCAAACAGATTTTTTTATATTCAATTTTGAAATCTGACATGGGGCTAGACATTTTGTCAATTTCCCAGCTGCCCCTGGTCATGTGACTTGTGCCTGCACTTTAGGAGAGAAATGCCGTTAAAGTTCTAAATTTGTTTAGAATTATATTTGCTTTCATTATGCAAAAAAAGGTGTTTTTGTGTGAGGTTCCCCTTCAAACTCCCTGTAACCCTTTGATTTTTTTACATATTGTTATTATTAATTTCATTATTTCAAGAAATGTTTTAAAAACCGACTGAATAATTCAATACTTTCTGCCAAATACTTACAGCTATAGAATGTACTGATAAATGTGATGGAATAATGGTGCTTTCAAGTCAAAATCAGCAGATACATAATGGGTGTGAGAGTGGAAAGATGTTTATTAAGCCACCTAAGAAAATCGCATGGATTAACTGGTCAGAGGAAAAACAAATAAAGACCGGCTTTTAACAGTATGCTATTTCTTTGAAATGGTTTGAGGCTTTATTAATTGGAATGTCTCATACTATGCAATATCATTGTTTAAATTGCCCTGTGCAGATGGACCTTAGTCTTTCATTTGGGTTGAGTAAATTTGTTTAACAATTTTCTTTAAGTACAAAAGACTGTTGGATATATCAGATTTGGGTACATGCCAACTTGGCAGTGTACCCCGCAATTACCCAGCAAGTGTATTTCCAAGCACAATTGTACAGAAAGAAGTCATTAAAAACCCTGTGTGACACAATGCTTGCATGTGGGTGGCAGATGTTCTAGAGCTGCCTCCTAATCATTCCAGAAACATGGAAAGAGAACTGATAACTAAACGTAACTGAATGCTTCACGTTGATCTGCGATGTACATATATTTTACATTTAGTTAAATATCAGAGTTT
Source organism: Xenopus laevis (assembly GCF_017654675.1). Taxonomy (NCBI): domain Eukaryota; kingdom Metazoa; phylum Chordata; class Amphibia; order Anura; family Pipidae; genus Xenopus; species Xenopus laevis. The sequence continues at coordinate 77,896,574 of NC_054375.1, read as the reverse complement.
TACATGTGTGGTGTGGAGGATATTAAAGGAGAAGGGAAGCTTTAATCACTGGGGGAGAGGAAAAAGACTGCATGTTTAAAGACGCTAATTTAATTTTATGCCCATAATAACCATGTTGGGGGCAGTGGTCAAACATACAAAGGCTAACTTCTAGATTACTGACTGATTGGCTAATCGATAAAGTCATTTGCTACGCACCATGCATCACTTGAAACAGTTCATGGGAATATTCATTCTGAATAGAATAACTGTAATACAACAGGATTGTCTATTGAAACTAATCCACTGAGTACATTTTTGATGATCCATATTCTAATATACTGATTCTACAACTTGTCAGTTTCCTTTTTTTATTGTGTGTGTATGCTTTGCTGTGATTGCCCTATATTACAATTAAAAATAAATAAAATAGTTGCTTCTGGTTCTACCAAACAGATCAATAACTGGAGAACCACAAATGGAAGGACTCAACACATAGAAACAGCTGCAGATTAATACTGAGCGCACATGCAGATTAATGACTGGTATAAACCTATATGGAGAGATAATAGGCATTGCTAAAAACCTAAGCTTGCGGATAGAAGGGGGTGGGGTAAGGAGCTATGCAAAGTAAACATAAACATAAAAACATCTATTACAATATATTTTGATAACAAACCAAAAATTGCGGAGCATGTCGGTAGCTGAATCTTAAAATCTTCATTTATTAGAAATCATTAAAAGCATAAATGACAGTGACATGTACCCCTACGCTTGACGCGTTTAGTGGCGTCTCGCCACTTCCTCAGAAGCTTCTGAGGAAGTGGCGAGACGCCACGAAACGCGCCAAGCGTAGGGGTACATGTCACTGTCATTTATGCTTTTAATGATTTCTAATAAATGAAGATTTTAAGATTCAGCTACTGACATGCTCCGCAATTTTTGGTTTGTTTCTACATGATATTGGCCTGGACCGGGGGCTTTCTGCGTGCAAGCACACAGGTTTGCTGAATCTACACGTGCAGGTGAGAGAAGGGGGAGTGCTCCCATTTATCTTTCTAATATATTTTGATAAAAAGTTTGAATAGGGCTGGGCTTGTGCTGAGCTACACAGGGCATGGAGACTGACATAGCAAACACCAAACATGGAGTAGCTTCAATTTAACTGTTTGCTCTGTTCAGATCAAGAGCTGAACAGGGCAAAAATATGTTCAGCACAAGCCTTATTCATTAAATTCATGTTGAACAAGGGGGTATATTGCCACTTTAATGCCTGCCTTATACTGTACCTGTGCCTTGCAGCAAATGATCTATCAGGTGCCACCAGCCTAATGTTCAAAGCACACGGCATATACTTGGGAGCATGTGATATGTATTGTGTCTTGATGTTCACGATTTTGACCATAACATTTGTGTTCACTCATATTAACTGAGCCGTAATATCCTGAGACTAAAATGCATAAAGATTGAAGTACTGCTTGAAATAAGATCTGAAGAAGGAGATGATAGAAGTTTGAAATAATTAGGAATTCAACAACATGCAGTAGGAAATCATATTTCATAGAACTAGAAGCAGAGGTCAAGCTTTAAACGCTGGAGGGGGTAGAGGTGCTGAATTCATTAAATTTGTATCCAGCAGAGGTAATAGAATTTAATAGAGCAAAGGAATAAAATGCTAGAAATATGCATATATCTCATGCATAAAAAGGCTATGTGTCAAACAGAGTATGAGACTGTAAAAGCCAAAGGAAATGAGCAGATTAGAAATTCTGCAATTATTTTTTGTCAATACTGTTCAGTGATTTAAATCGTACTTTTCAGTACCATTGTCATAAATCTTGCTATTTGCATTGTCAGGGATAGCCAGCATCCATCTGCTCCAGATTTGCAGCTCCAGCTGGCTGGGGATTCTGGGAGCTGTAATTCTGTGAGAGATGATTGGTTAATTATGTGTTAGATGGAAGCTGATGGAAGCAGAGAGACATCTGCATATATATAGCTAAAAGTTAAAAAAACTGGAACATTTGGTTAATTTTAGCATGCACTACTATCATGTATTAGTGTGAAATGTGTACCATTATGTGTACTATTCTGAGCCATCAAGGTGTACAGATATGTTCTTTCTAATACAATGATATAAGCCAATGTTGAAGTGCACTTGAACTTACATGAGCTGTTGGAATGGCATTTTAAGCACAAATACATAAAACATATTTCCCCGTGCCACTTGTCCTCTGTCTGCTGCCGCTGCATAGGTCCAGGTGGTTGAGGATTTTGGGACACATAAAAAGTTGGATAACTATTATTTAAATCTTCACTTCAAGGCTAGGCTGGTGTAATGTGTAGGTATGTTTATAGGTATGTTTAAAGAACTGGACCATTTCCATCTATTAGGATGTGAATAAACTCGGAGTGCGATAAGAGGTAGCTCTGCAGACATAATAATAATCAGCGCTCTTAGGTTTAACCTTAGGCAATGGAGATATTTAAAAAAAAGATATAGAGAAAGATATAAAAAGTTGATTGATTATAAATAGGGGAAGGTCTGAATAGAAAGATGAGTAATAAAACGTAGCAATACAAATACATGTGTAGCCTTACAGAGCATTTTGTTTTTAGAAGGGGTTCAGTGACCCCCATTTGAAAGCTGGAAAGAGCCAGAAGAAGAGGGCAAATAATTAAAAAACGATAAAAAATGAATAATAAAGACCAACTGAAAAAATTCTTAGAATTAGCTATTCTATAACATACTAAAAGTTAACGTAAAGGTGGACCACCCCTTTAAGGCTGCTATAAATAATTGAAAAATTGAAAAACCCACTGTTTTGCCACCAATATGGATTCATACAGCTTAGCTACCATTAAGTACAAGGTATTGTGTTATTACTACCAAGAAAAACATTTTTAAAAATTAGAATTGTTTGCTTGAAATGGAGTCTATGGGAGATGACCTTCACATACTTCAGTGCTTTCTGGATTTGGGTTACCAAATAAGGGATCCTATACCTGTATTCCCTTCTACTCACAATAATTAGCACTAAGGGGCCGATTCACTAACTTCGAGTGAAGGATTCGAAGTAAAAAAACTTCGAATTTCGAAGTATTTTTTGGGCTACTTCGACCATCAAATGGGCTACTTCGACCTTCGACTACGACTACGACTTCAAATCGAAGGATTCAAAGTAAAAATCGTTCGACTATTCGACCATTCGATAGTCGAAGTACTGTCTCTTTAAAAAAAACTTTGACCCCCTAGTTCGCCATCTAAAAGCTACCGAAGTCAATGTTAGCCTATGGGGAAGGTCCCCATAGGCTTGGCTAACTTTTTTTGATCGAAGGATATTCCTTCGATCGTTGGATTTAAATCCTTCGAAACGTTCGATTCGAAGGATTTAATCGTTCGATCGAAGGAATAATCCTTCGATCGTACGATTGCAGTATTTGCGCTAAATCCTTCGACTTCGATATTCGAAGTCGAAGGATTTCAATTCCTAGTCGAATATCGAGGGTTAATTAACCCTCGATATTCGACCCTTAGTGAATCAGCCCCTTAGTGAATCAGCCCCTTACTGTATATTATAAAACTTGCAAAGAAGGTTGCATACATAGCAAACGCTTGGTGGCAGGGTGGCAGTTATAGGCAGCAGTAATACTAACTACCTCAACAGGTTTCCATAGCAATGTACAAGGTCTTTATCAAGGTTCTCTAAAGTCTTTATAAACTCTGTAATCCCTGTTACTATGTTCAGTGATAACCAAATATTCTCTTTAAATTTCTCAAGCCATGAACTGGTGAACATATTTCCCAGTAGGATAATGTAGCTAGTTTTATAAAGAATATTACAAAAAAATTAGATCATGCTCTGAACATCTGTTTTTAAGTACTCAGTATGATTTTAGTGAGAGTCTAATTCCAGACTAGAATGAAACCTGATCTAATATAAAACACAATACACATAAAGACATAACATCAGTTTCACCTTAAAATCCCTTTATTTTGAATAGTTTTCTGAATTAGATTTCAGTATTGCTAGTATCTGACTCCTAAACTATGCATAATAATCATTAGGCCAAAGGTCAGAAGTGTAGCATATGAAAAATATATAATGCCACATTTACAAATAGTTTTTTTCATACATTTATTTTGATGCCTGTCTATATCTATCCATCTACAGTGGTGTGAAAAACTATTTGCCCCTTCCTGATTTCTTATTCTTTTGCATGTTTGTCACACTTAAATGTTTCTGCTCATCAAAAACCGTTAACTATTAGTCAAAGATAACATGATTGAACACAAAATGCAGTTTTTAAATGAAGGTTTACGTTATTAAGGGAGAAAAAAACCTCCAAATCTACATGGGCCTGTGTGAAAAAGTGATTGCCCCCCTTGTTAAAAAATAACTTAACTGTGGTTTATCACATCTGAGTTCAATTTCAAAGCCATTTCTAAAGCTTTGGGACTCCATCGAACCACAGTGAGAGCCATTATCCACAAATGTCAAAAACATGGAACAGTGATGAACCTTCCCAGGAGTGGCCGGCCGACCAAAATTAACCCCAAGAGCGCAGAGACAACTCATCCGAGAGGCCACAAAAGACCCCAGGACAACATCTAAAGAACTGCAGGCCTCACTTGCCTCAATTAAGGTCAGTGTTCACGACTCCACCATAAGAAAGAGACTGGGCAAAAACAGCCTGCATGGCAGATTTCCAAGACGCAAACCACTTTTAAGCAAAAAGAACATTAAGGCTCGTCTCAATTTTGCTAAAAAACATCTCAATGATTGCCAAGACTTTTGGGAAAATACCTTGTGGACCGACGAGACAAAAGTTGAACTTTTTGGAAGGTGCGCTTCCCGTTACATCTGGCGTAAAAGTAACACAGCATTTCAGAAAAAGAACATACCAACAGTAAAATATGGTGGTGGTAGTGTGATGGTCTGGGGTTGTTTTGCTGCTTCAGGACCTGGAAGACTTGCTGTGATAGATGGAACCATGAATTCTACTGTCTACCAAAAAATCCTGAAGGAGAATGTTCGTCAACTCAAACTGAAGCGATCTTGGGTGCTGCAGCAGGACAATGACCCAAAACACACCAGCAAATCCACCTCTGAATGGCTGAAGAAAAACAAAATGAAGACTTTGGAGTGGCCTAGTCAAAGTCCTGACCTGAATCCTATTGAGATGTTGTGGCATGACCTTAAAAAGGTGGTTCATGCTAGAAAACCCTCAAATAAAGCTGAATTACAACAATTCTGCAAAGATGAGTGGGCCAAAATTCCTCCAGAGCGCTGTAAAAGACTCGTTGCAAGTTAGCGCAAACGCTTGATTGCAGTTATTGCTGCTAAGGGTGGCCCAACCAGTTATTAGGTTCAGGGGGCAATTACTTTTTCACACAGGTTTGGATTTCTTTTCTCCCTAAATAATAAAAACCCTCATTTAAAAACTGCATTTTGTGTTTACTTGTGTTATCTTTGACTAATAGTTAAATGTGTTTGATGATCAGAAACATTTTGTGTGACAAACATGCAAAAGAATAAGAAATCAGGAAGGGGGCAAATAGTTTTTCACACCACTGTATATCTGTCTATAACTATATCTGTCTATCTACCTACCTTTTACATTCGATCTATCCATAGCTGAAGACTATTAGAAGGCTACTACTGAAGTTACCACAGAGATGAGAAGTTGGACAAGAAATGGAGACAAATGTGCTCTCACTATAATGGGCACCACAAGGGGAATAATTTACAGAGACTCCAGACACATCTGGGTGTCCAGGCAGTTAGTAAGTACAGGGTTCTGTGGTGGCCTGTGTCTGCTTGTGCTCCCTAACATGTGCATCTGACAAACGTGCCCCCCCCACATGGATACAATGCTGCCAAATGCAGACAGTGCTGTATTCATCATGAAAATTCAGGTCACTGTGCTCCATTTTGTAGTGCAGAGAACTGCAGTAACTTTCTGAAGTACTGAAAATATGCCAGATCCGCTTGTTTTTGCAGTTTGCATTCTGTGCTACACTTGAAAAATGACCCTTCTGCTGTTAAAGGAAAAAAAAGGTTTAGACGGGTTAACAATTCCTGCCGCTTTAACTTTCCTTGCATTTTCGGTTTCTGTCTACTGTAATTGCCTGAGTCAGTCAGTTTCTTGTAAATTGCTTCAATGTGTGAATGTGAGCAGCATTAGTAGGCACAACACAGCCTGGAAATTCCCAACAATTAAGCCTGATGCCATTCAACTATCTGTCAAAAACACCAAAGGCAAATGGAAATGATTCTACTGAATGTCTGAGTGCTGTCAGAAGGACAGAATATGTGGGTTTATATAGCTTTTGTTGTAGTGATAGCCTTATTATGTTTAAGCAATCTTGATAAAATTTATAAACAGAGCAGCAGTCATTGCTTGTTTCAGAAGGAATGCAAAACATTACTCAGTCTAAGGACAGGGGCCAGTAATTAAAAACAAAATTCAATTTGTGGTTTTTTAAAGGAATTTTACATCATACAAATGAAAAACACAAAAGTGATATATGGCTCTCCTTGCTATCCCTATATATCTGGAGGTGCTGTTTCACTGGAAATAATTCAAGATATATATTTCTAGAAACAAAAGAGTATGGTGACAATTTTATAAAAAAAAGATCATTTTCTATCCCGGTGCTCAGTCTGGAGGGTCAGCACCCATCCCAACCACGTATATGAAAAATAACTGGAGCAACATTTGCAAGCAGGGACAAAACCCCTGCATATTCAATAAACATTTCATGATGCAACATTTTGGGGCATGCCCTTTTGTCAGATATACAAACCAGCAACCATGTATTGATTTGAACAAGCGACTGGAATATGAGTAGGAGAGGACCTGGATAGAATGGTGAATAACTAAAAAATAGCAACAACAATAAATTAACAATACATTTGTAGCATGTAGCATGGGACCAATGAACCTCATTTGAAGGCTGAAAAGAGTCAGAAGAAGAAGGCAAATAATTCAAAAACTATGAAAAATGTATTTTTCAATTTAAAATTTTCAATTTAAAATATGTTTAGAATTAGCCATTATATAACATACTAAATTGAATAAAAAGTTAAATAAGATGGGAAAAATGCTACATTGTGGGTTAAAACACATGCCAATTGTGTCTGAAATTACAAAACAAAATTCAAATAGAAAGGGGTGCTTAGGGTCAATATACATATCAACATCCCACACTTGAATGGGTAAATATAGTGAGTCAATGAGAGTCCAACACAGTATATAACCAACTTGATCAACAAATAACCCCGTTTCAGTCATAAAGTAGTATCAATAGCAGGGTGCAGCCTCCTCTGAAGGAGGAAATTACACTTTGCACACTGCAGATTAGTAAGTATATGACCCTCAGATGTTAAAGGGATACTGTCATGGGAAAAAAAAAATGTTTCAAAATGAATCAGTTAATAATGCTGCTCCAGCAGAATTCTGCACTGAAATTCATTTCTCAAAAGAGCAAACAGATTTTTTTATATTCAATTTTGAAATCTGACATGGGGCTAGACATTTTGTCAATTTCCCAGCTGCCCCTGGTCATGTGACTTGTGCCTCCACTTTAGGAGAGAAATGCTTTCTGGCAGGCTGCTGTTTTTCCTTCTCAATGTAACTGAATGTGTTATCTGTTATCTTGTGTTAGGGAGCTGCTATCTGGTTACCTTCCCATTGTTCTTTTGTTTGGCTGCTGGGGGGGGGGGTGATATCACTCCAACTTGCAGTACAGCAGTAAAGAGTGATTGAAGTTTATTAGAGCAAGTCACATGACTTGGGGCAGCTGGGAAATTGACAATATGTCTAGCACCATGTCAGATTTCAAAATTGAATATAAAAAAATCTGTTTGCTCTTTTGAGAAATGAATTTCAGTGCAGAACCTTGAAAAATGAATTTTTTGAGATTTTTTTATACCCTGAAGCTGGAAATAGCTTGAATCTGAAAATACACCATCTAAAACCTGTCAATGTCATGTAGAAGTTGATGGCAGAGGTCCCTTGCCTTCATGATATTTGAGTTTTTTCCCGTGGGTTTCGCTCGAAAACTCAATTCAAGTATTCAAGTTTTCCACCCCAACTACACTGATTCAAGTTTTTTACATTAGAGTTTTGTCTTAACTTAGAAACCATTCGAGTTGTGAGTTTGTTTGAGTTCATTTGAGGACTAAAAAAAGCTCACAAAGTTCTAAAATTTGACCTTTGATAAATAACCCCTTAATGTGTACATGATAGGGTGTGAGTTACATTCATACTCATTACATACATATCAATACATACATACACATATATACAAACATATACAATTTCCTTCTATTCTACAGTACTCCTCCTTTCCCCAGTCCAGTACTTTTTAACTTCCATTAACAATCCATTAACAAAGTTGCCCTTGGTTATTTCCCAGTGCTGATTAATAAGCACCACTAGAACATTTAGATGGGTATAGAGAACACTAGGGTACAATATGTAAATGGAGAGTAAGTAAGTGAACAAGGAGCTAGAAAACAGAAGTGCTGTGTAGAATTGAGGGGGTTCAATGTGGGTTTCATAGGAGAAAGAATAAGATTTGTTTACAATGAACAGCATGCAATGAAGCACACCATCAGCAGCCATGAAAAGTTGGATGAGGACAAAGGGGACAATGAGCAGGTAGGAGATGTTCCCCAAAAAGCAGGCAGTAAGGGGCCACCAGCCAAGGGTTTCCAATAGAGTAGTTTTGCTGTAGCAAAGATGAGGAGTAGAAGAATAAGCAGAATGATGTTTTTCAGTCAAGGAGCACGAGGCAGTAGTTAGGGCAATAATGAAATATCAGTGCCCTTGTACTCCACACAGGGCCGCTATCAAGGGGGGAAAGGGGGGACAAGTGTCCCGGGCCCAGGCCTGAAGGGGGGCCCAGCAGTGCTGCATTTTTGAAAGAGCCGGGCCCCCTTACGAGCGCTCGTGCGTCCATTTCCCAAGTTGTAGAATGCGGAAGTGCTGAAAAGCCGAACAGCCGGAGCCGAAGTCCCGAAGCGGCCAATAGACCCGAAGTCATAAAAACAGCCGAAGTCCCGAAGCAGCGAAAAGACTCAAAGTCACGAAAGGAGGCGAAGTTGAAGTCCTGAAGCCTTGAGTTCAATTCTACTGAACACCAGTTTGTGTTTTTTTTTTTAATCCCCTGGCCATCAATGTATTGGCAACCAATTATTTTAATATTCTATAGGCCCCTGCCACCAATGTTTTTTTTAAAAAAAAAAATTTTGGAGCCCCAAAAGGGGGGCCCTAGCACCATTTTTTTTTAAAAAATTTTTTTTTGACCTGAGGCCACAATTTTTTTTAACTTGTAAGGGGGCTCCTGCCACCAATGTTTTTTATTTGTATTTTTTTAAAAATTTTTTTTAAAACAAATGTTAAAATTTTTTCTGGGGCCCCAATTTTTTTTTAACTTGTAAGGGGCCCTTGCCACCAATGTTTTTTTTTTTTTAAAAAAAATTAAAAAACTATTTTTACATTTTTTTTGGGGCCCCAGTTTTTTTTAACTTGTAAGGGGGCCCTGACCATCATGGCATTTTATAACTTGTGTATGTGGGGGTTACTTTTTTAGGAGCTGATGTCTGTGTGGTCTTTTAACGGTGATGTGGAGTGGGCGGGGTTTAGGTGGGGCTTGGGCGTGAGGGTGGGCGGGGGCCACAAAAATCTTGTTGTACGGGGCCCCGTGATTTCTAATGGCGGTCCTGACTCCACAGCCAATTATTTAATATCCTTTCTTCTAGCAAAACTTTATGCAAATAGGTTAGGAATCCTTTGAATGTCCAAAGGAAAATAAATAGTGATATGTACATTAAAATCTGATTTAGAGTGACATCCCAAAAGAGCATGTCTCAGTTTTGTTTAATGTGACTTTGAACAAATTCTTATAGTGAACACCTGCCCAAAATGCTTGGGTGACATTGAAGGATGATAACTTGCTTTAGTTTCAAAGAAGCAGAAAAGCATTTAACAGAGCAATGGTAGAGTTTTAAATAATGCTACAAGAACATTGTTTCACCTTGAACAGTGTAAAATAAGGTCAAAACTTTCATAGTTACAACACAAAAAGGAAAAGTTGACCAACTTGATAGTGTCCCTTTGTTAAAGGGGCTGTTCTCCTTTAAGTGAACTTATAGTATGATGTAGAGAGTGATATTCTGAAACAAATTGCAATTGGTTTTCATGTTTTATTATTTGTGGGTTTTAAGTTATGTAGCTTTTTATTCAGCAGCTCTCCAGTTTGCAACTTCAGCTATCTAGTTGCTAGGGTCCATGTTACCCTAGCAACCATGCACTGATTGGAATAAAAGACTGGAATATGATCCGAACCCCCAGAAACTAGTATCTAACCTGTATCGAATATTAGTAACTTCCACGGGTAGCCCCTATGCTAAAGCCAGAACTAAGTGGAACACGCTTATCCCCAATTTGGAGGATGACGCGTGGGAGGAGGCAACTAGCGAGGTCTACAGTTTTCTGATTTCCACTAAAGATAAAATGGTACAATTTAGGATAATGCACTGCACTTATATTACGCCGCTAAGACTTAAGGCCATGGGTAGAAACCCTGATGCTGACTGTCCCAAATGTGGACGACCGGATGCAGACTTCTTTCACTTATTATGGTCTTGCCCCTTGATCAACAGCTACTAGGCAAGGGTGGTCTCTCACCTCTCCGATGTGGTCCTGCTTCCTGGGGTACTTGCACCGGAGGTTTGTCTCTTAGGAATAGTAGAAGAATTAGCGCCCCTCGTAAAAACCAGATGCTTGCTACGCACCCTTCTTTTCTATGCCAAAAAACAGATTGCCATCAAATGGATGAGCCCCCTACCCCCGACAGTCAAGCAATGGCAAAAACTGGTTAATGATCGGCTCCCAGTAATAAAGCTAACGTACTTAGCTAGGCACTGCCCCCAAAAATTTGATAAAATTTGGGGACCATGGTTAGAGGCCCACGATGAAGTGAATCTTATGATGTAACTCATTAGGGATGCCTTCCGTTTTGTGGATCTCGTTGTGCTCTATTATATTGTTCGTCTGGGGGGTAGTGTGCTCTGGCCCTGTGTGACCGAATGGGAATATTGTTGCTTACATGTATGATTGTCTCATGCTGGGGATAAACTGCCAACTGTATGGAGTGTTCTTTGCCAAGCTGCACTGCAGGGGTCCTGCGAGACCTTGATGTATCATGATCACTGCTTATGTTACCTGACATATACCTTTATGTTGTATGTTATGTTTAAAATGTAAATAAATACCTTTAAAAAAAAAAAAAGACTGGAATATGAATAGGAGAGACAATTACTTTCTACAGAACACTCCAAGGGGGTTATTTATCAAAGTCCGATTTTATCTCAACTTTTTCTGCTACAAACTCGGGTCTTTTACGCTTATTATTACATTTTCCCAAAAATTTGCTTTGCTGGAAAAAATATATGATTTTCACGATTTTTTTTCTAATTTTTCACTCGAAAACTCAGATTTCTTATGCTTTTTTGCCCAAAAACTCAGAAAACTTTGGGGTATTGCACGAAACCCAGCGCACATCAAAAAATCATTGGGACTTCTCCCATTGACTTATATGCAACCTCGACAGGTCTGAGATGCCGGATTTTTTGATTCAGACTTTTCCATCCTCTGGGTTTAATAAATTCCGAAAAATTCATGATTTTTTAAAGACCGATTTTATTAAAAAAAAAATCAGTAATTTTTCGGGATTTATGCATTCGGAGCTTAGTAAATAACCTCCTAGGTGTCAGTATTTGTATCCTGTAGGATTACATTTTCATGGCTTATCCCATGTAACATACTAAGAACTGAAATGCTGCACAAATGCAATGGCAGAATAATCTTTATAGAGAACCCTTTCACATCTGGTGTTCATATGCACCAGAAACATTTTCTAGAATAAACAGTATGCAACCACCAGATCAAAAGAATAACATTCACATAACAACAAAGCAGAAAAGGAACGAGCTTTTTTATTTAACATATAAGAACAACCTTAACGTCATTGGCTGAGAAGCTGAGCAATGACATTAGTTGGGGTAGAACCGTGTTTTCTTCCTATCTTAATTAAAGGCTGTTTATGGTTTGTGGGTATAACTAATGGCTTTAGGAATTTACATCATGGACACTTTGATGCATACCATTCTTAAAAGAAGCCAAAAGCTATGTATCTCTGCTGGGACTGCCAGCAGATGAAGGCTATATCTGCAAAGGGAACCATTATTTATGCTTTATCAGATTATGATCACCAAAACTGTGTATATTTGATATAGTGGATGGGCTTCATAATACTTTTCTATAATCACCTGATGCCAAGATTGAGATATGTACAGTGTGCCCTTTATTTACAAATGGGCAGTGAGTGGTGGCGTTAAAGTATTGTGCTTTGTGGGTTAAAGTTGTGAATTGCATCAACTTTTTCACTTAACTGCAAAGAAATAGGACTCTGCTTGCTTTGTGCTTTAGTAGAATGTCTACCACTGTGAGTAAGTTAGAGCCTGTCTGTATTAGGTTTTATTAGAAGGTCCACTCCTAGGGGGTTATTTACTAAGTTCTGAATACCCAAAATTCACCGAAATCTGAAAAAATTGTTATTTTTTTTTATAAAATCTGACTTTCAAAGAAAATCACAAATTTTTCGGAATTTATTAAACCCCGAGGGCTAAAAAGCCAGAATATAAAAACACGGCATCTCAAACCTGTCGAGGTTGCATAAAAGTCAATGGGAACAGTCCCATTGATTATTGGTTGTGTCGGGGGTTTCAGGCAATTTCATGATGTTTTAGGAGCTTTCAGCTGAGATTTCGGGGGAAAATTCACGAAAAAAAACGTGAAAAACTGAGCTTTTCCCGCAAGCAGATTTTCGGGAAAATGTAATAATAAATAAGCATTAAAAACCGAGCGGGTTAGATCGGAGTTTGTAGCAGCCGATATTGAGATAAATTCGGACCTTGATAAATAACCCCCCTAGAGTTTTTGAGCAAATAATTTTCCTTGATAACTAACTGACTTCCCATTTAAAGGAGATTTAAATTTAAAAACACTGGAGGTGCCTAACTAATGTAAGAACATAGAGTAAAATGGAATTATTTTAAAAAATACTGTATTTAGTCATGTGTGGATATAGCTATATGAACAAAAAAACCCTCTTTTGTTTGGGTGGGTATTTTAATCTTATAAGCTCTGAAATCTCTAATATCCTTTCATTTACTGATCTGGGTGACTGCAACTGACCTATTTTTGTCTCCAACCCAGGAAAGCCTAGGCAAAAAACAAAAAAGAAAAATTATTGTACAGGTTTGGGACCTATTATCCAGAATGCTTGGGACCTGGGGCTTTCCGGATAATGGGTCTTTCCGTAATTTGGATCTTCACACCTTAAGACTACTTGAAAATCATGTAAACATTAAATAAACCCAATAGGCTGGTCTTGATTCCAATAAAGATTAATTATATCTTAGTTTGGATCAAGAACAAGCTACTGTTTTTTTACTACAGCGAAAAAGAAAATAATTTTAAAAAATTTGGATTATTTTATTATAATGGAGTCTATGGGAGACAGCCTTTCCGTAATTCAGAACTTTCTGGATAATGGGTTTCCAGATAACGGATCCCACACCTGTACATTACTCTTGCCATACTTACATACCAAGTTCAATTTAGAATTTTTCTGCATGTTGTTTAATACAAATACACAAAAAAACAATCACTGACAGAATGATTAAAAAATGACAATGTTGAGTAATTAAAATATTTGTGATGTCCATCAAATCTCAATGGAAAACCAGGGGTTGCAACCCTGACAAGTGCAAGTGACATTTTGAAAAGTGCAAATAGCTGATTCCACCATGAGTTAGCAGTTTGCAATGAACTACTGACTATTTCTGTGTGTTATAGAAATATCCCATCTTAATTTACTGTATCAAATTAAAAATAATAATGATCTTTGCTGGAGAAAAAATGACTTTTGCATAATTGTTTCAGGAGTCAGAACAAGACTGAATAGAAAGGCATAAAATACCGCTTTCATCTGCAATTACATTATAACTAATATTGGAAAGTTGCTTAGAATTATATTTTCTTCCTGCATACAAAAACACATTTTTTGGTTGGAGATCCCCTTTCAATTGCCTACATAAATGCACATAAACATGAACATAAAGGCTCCATGTATTTTGGGAGTATTATAGATTGGATTAGGGTGATGGTTTAGATGGCAAAAGTCTGATCACAAAAGACTCAGAGTAAATATTCCAAATTAAAAATTCAAATTGCGTATAAAAAGATCAAGTAATAGTGGCCAATAGAGCCTTGAGTTTATAATTTAGTTGTCAGAAACCATTATGTCTACACTTTATTCACATTTTTGGTCATCAATGCTTTAAAGATTGACTCAGGCAGCTGGCAGTTATTGAAACAGAAGGGAAATTCTGTTCCATTTTATTAGCAAGTGAAGAAAAGCATGAATGAAAAATACAGCCAAGCACTGGGGTAGGCAGCTACAAATGGCATCAAAGCATGTGATGACAGCAGACCCAGCTATAATGCAGATGAAAAGGGCTATAGGTAATGCACTTCTATAATTATTACAGGCTGTGTAAATCCTTTTCTGGACACGGAGTACATGCTTAATAATTTGACAAGACAGATGAAAACAATGGTTCATAATTAATCATTCCCAGACCGATTCTGTATTTTTTTCAGAGCAGCGATATGTAATGGGATGACAGGGTTACCTATGACTCACTAAGGATCTTCTATCCAAATATAATCTTCCAAGTACAAATATTTTGCAGAGTCTTAATTTTGCTTTGGTTTGGAAGCTTCCCTGTTTGTCTGATGTCAGTTTGAATGCTTTATCTGCACTATTGCTCCCAGATCTTGGCAATAGTAAGTAGAATAATAACAGAACAAGCGAAAGAGACTGTCGCTAGCTTTCACACTCTTTAGCCAGGCGACTTTTCGTTCAGGCGAATGGTCGTTGCTTTGCAAATTCAATAAAGTGCAGATTTAACTGAACGTTACATCTTTCGCCAGAGTTGACTTCACCACCTCGGACCAGACAAACTGCTAAAGTAAAGCTAGATCTTCCTTAATCTTATGTCACTTACATCATATCCTGTCTGCCGAAAATGTATTAAAGTTGAAAAAACGCAAGCGTCTTTTCATTTTTTTTAAGCGGGATTGCCTGCAAAAGTCCTATCTTGAACTTTTTTGGGTTAACATTTATCCCCAGACATTTGAGGGGCATGGAACATTCATTTTAGGGTGTGCTCATGAGTAGGGCATTATATGTATCTCTTTTGCCTTCATTAAGGTTCCCTGGACATTTGTAATAAAAAGTGGTCACTTCAAGCATTTGCACCAACATCTCTAATAAAGACATCCATACAAATTTAATGTACCCGCCCTATTCAAATTGATCTAAGCGCAAGGTCACTAGCGACTTTTCAATAGGCATTAACGAACGCTAGCGAATCTTCGTTATGAAATGCTTGCACTGAAGAAGTATCGCTAGCAAAAAAGTCACCAGCGTTCGGCACCCAGGACGCAACTTCGCATTTTAGTGAATTAGCGTAGTGGTAACAAATTTGCGCCTGCCAAAGTGGTGCGAAGTGTGCGAAGCGGACGCTTGTGACAATTCACCCTTTAGTAAATCTTCCCCTAAGAGACAACACTAGAAACACATTTTCCAGTTTTATGGTGTGGTAAAGACACATATTAGAAACTGAAAGAGGAACTGTGAATGATTCAACTGAAATAATTATGATTATGATAATTATGCCTTGCCTTTGGTTCAGATTTAATCAATATCTTACACATATCTAACCAAATTGTGCAACATTTTTTATGTTACAGTATACTGGTAACTACCATCTGCCATGAAATATTAAATGTTTCACAAAACACAAAAAAGTACCTCAAACAATGCAACACACATCACAAGTTTACGGCTAGGCATCTTTATGGTACATGAAAAGGAAAGTGAAGTAGGTAATATTATATAGCATTTTCTCGAACAGAGTTTAACTGATTTTTCCGCAAGACAGTTATCAAAAGTTCACTGAGTCTGCTGGGACACCAAGAGATTAAGTGCATTGTCAAAGTTCAGAAGGCCTTGTTACTGACATTCACAGTAAGGCCTCTAGCTTGAGTTTCAGTGTCAGAAGAAGAACTTTTAACCTATAGGCCAAAATACAAATCTCTCTTGTTAATTCACAATATGTTTCTCTGATCTTTATCTTATCTACAAGCAATCTACAGTGGTGCTACACTTAGCTAACTTTGGAATGTCATGTATGCATACGTAGTTCTACAATGTATATTTTCGACATCTTTAACATTTCACAGTTCCCTGCATACTAAACCAAATGTAATTCCAAACTTATTACAGAAGTCCACCACCCAAGGCATGACTCAAGTATTGGAGGAAGATAATGATGGCTGGGGACCACAAATAAATCAAATTCTATTTAAAAAAGTTAATTGAGAACAGTAAATAAGCTGCCCAATAACTTAGTTTGTACCCAGGAATTTGTACTTTGAGCAAATGGCTTAACAACAGTTAAACATAACATGGGGCATGGGAAGATCCACTGGGAGGCTGCGTATTTCTAATATATATGCAATAATGGGGAGCAAAATTAGGAAATGTATAGATCAAATATTTAATGCAGAGAGAGTGCAGCAGAGATTTGTAAAGGGATAGAGAAAGGGTAAGAAAAGAGAAATTAAAAAGGAGGAAGAAGAAAATAGAGAAAAACTGGATAAGAATAACAATGAAAGAAAAAGACAGAAAGGAAGGGATTGGAGAGAAACGAGGAATGAAATTTGAGTCAAAAATGGGGTGGTAGGAAAAATGCAAAAAGACCATAAGACAGAAGAGAAGGGCAGTGGACAAGAAAAGGAATGAGAGAAGTAAATATGGAACTAATGGAAAGAAAAATAGACAGTGGAATAAGTAAGAGACTATGTCAAAACCTAAAAGAAATGGTGAAGTGAGAGTGTGAAGGTGTGCTTTTATGGTACATGGGTGTTGGTCTGTTTCTTAGGTATATTAGCAACCTACAAATGTTCAAGATTCTTCCATAGGAAGATGTCCCACTAGTGTGCCATGTAATCCATTCTTGTATTTAAGAATAATACTGCATGAGGTTTGCAAATCTTCTCAAAATACATTTTGAGGGGCCATGCAGGATTGCTTCTAGTCAAGTGATTTTTCTTACACTTTTAAAGTTAGACTTGTTAGTGTATTACTGTATATTTAGTGTGTTCTAGAGTAAAAGCAGTAAAGTAAAAGTCAGTGTAGAAGTGTCACTGGAAGTAATATTAATTGTATACAATATAGATAGCTCAATACTAGAGTAATTATCATCTGAGAGAGAAAGAGAAAGAGAGAATTAATAGTAAAGTAGTAAAGGCAATGGGTGATGCTTAGTCAGGTGATGCTTAGTCAGGTAATATAATAAAAACAAAATCCCTTGGGTTTCTGGAACACCTTCTCATACCTCCTGTCAGTATATCTTTATTCCCCACTGACATTCCAAATGTGATATTAAAGAAAGGAAAAGACGTACAAAGGAGACATTTGATACCCAACATTGGATTGACAACTCTGAAAGCAGTTACATCGCTTTTCTCTTTTACATGACCTAAAATAATAACTTCAATGGACACTAAATTCTACATAAGCATTGTGTTTTTTTTCAAAGCATATAAACAAAACAGAAAAAAACACCCTGGTATATGAAATTAAACAGCAATATGCTATTATACTCTGTAAAATGGCACCAAAATGTACTCACAGGTCCTTTAGTCCTGCTGTGATCTTTCCTTCCTACAGCTTTTGTAAATGGCTTGAGCAAGTTTTTAAAAGAACATATAGGAAACACATACATATAGGAAACACATGCAGTCATACATTACCATTTCTTGGTGGGGCTGCTATCAGAAACTTTGGAGCTTAGTACAAGTTATTTGCATTGTGCCCCCTGTAAACATAAGCGTGTAGTATCAAACTTTCTGGCCACACTTCTTGTGTGAGCTACAAAAACAATTACCGTATATCAGCAGTAGGTTGGTTTTTCTAGGAGAAAAGATTGAACTTGATTTTTATTGTTTTTATGTTTTTTCAACCACAGCTACTACTGCCAATTATTTTACTGAAAAGCAGGGGTGTTACTATAGAGGAAACAGAACCTACAAATGCTGGAGGTCCGGGAACTAAAGGAACCCAGTGGGACTGTGACTTAGATAAGCACCTGCAATATATCTTTATGAAAAATATATTGTTCCCAAAGTTTAGTGACCCATTGATCTTGATGTGGTCACGTGGTGCCCCATAACTACTCATTTGCTCATTGCTTAAAAGTTTAGGGAGGTGACACTCATATAATTCAGTAAATAGAGCCCATTAAAAACAGTGATGTTACTCTATAATAAATAGTTCATATAAAAAGTTCATTTCATTTGCTAATAAGTCAATCAGTTCATTGGTGGCCATTGGAGCCTGCCCCTGTCACAGTAATTTGTATTGTTATTGCTTGATACAGTATAGAAATTAAGTAAGTTTGTGCAAACTTTATGGAGCCCAATAATCTTGCTGTGGGGTCCAATAACTAGTCAGCAGTAGTTTATATAAATAGTAAAAATAATTAATTAATGTGCTAATAAAGTCAGTTAATTCATTTGTGGTTGGTGAATGTTTGTAGGCAAGTCGCAGAAGTAAATTGCCTAGTGTTTTGACAATTTATGTAACTGCCCCACACGGTCGGGACCCTCATTTGGATTCAAATTTAACCAAGCCCGTGCCAAGTCTCCCCCTCTCTCCCCCCTGATGGCAGGCCTTAACTCATGTACTATACGTCCACTGTCCATCTCTTTTGTTACTTTAAGATCATATTTGGAATGCCAGCAGAGGATATAGATATATGGATAGGAGGTAGCAGCAGGAGTGACAGAAACGCTAGGATTTTCATCTGTTATAGAGGTGGAAAGAGTGGTTCCACCTCTGTTGGCAGAACCGTTACATATTTTGGATTTTGTTGCTGTAGTAAGTGCAGGACTTTCTCTTTTTAAGATTTATGGTATTATATTAAAAGTTGCAAAGTTTACAGGAGATCAAATAATCAGATGCAACCAGCAATCACATATTTGACTTTCACGCCACCGCTAAATGGTACCTGCTGATTGGTTGGTATGGGTTAGTAGTCACAGTGCAACATTTACACTTTTAATTAAATTAGCCAATAGAGTAGAAGCAAACCCACAAATGAGACCTTCAAGTATAACCTTTGGCTAAGCTCCTTCCAAAGAGCAGGGCTGGGTTGGGGCAGTGTCAGAAGATTTAACTGATAAATGTTCATATATAAATGTAAAATATTGACTCATTTATGATTTACCACAGCAAATCTTTATTGCCTCTGGTATCTGAGACAAAATAAGTGGCATAACGCTGGAATTCTACAAAAAAAAGGTTGCATTGTGGGAAACAAACACAATAAATTTCACTAATTTGTAATGCTTTGAACTCCTTTAGTACACAAGCACTACTGTGTGATAAATATTAGATCATGTTCACATTTACATTAGGAATATGGGAAGGTTGGACATGTCTGAGTTATGTAGATTTATTTTTGTTGGGGTGCCCACTTTCATAAATATTTCAGAGCCTTCCTTCCAAAAAACTGACTAGGAAAAATGATATACACATATGAATATCCTGCTGTCTGGGAATTATCTCAAAGCAAAATCAATAAGAAAACCACAAGCAGACTTTTCATGAGACAAGGCTGGGAACTATGTCCCAGAAGAGTCTGTGGGAAATCTGGTTAGAGACACAGGTGAGAAATGTCTTGACAGAAAAGTCTGTGTGAAAACCAGCAGGGAACATATTCGCCACAGGCTTTGCAGACAATACACAGCATTTTATTGCAGCACTTAGTTATCAATCACCCTTAAAACTTGCCTACAAAAATTGGTTAACCCATGTAGAAATGCCATGGATTTGTATTTGCATTGGAAGTCGTTTATTGAAAGTTGCTGTATTTAAATCAGAAAACAATTGTGGTAGAAAACCTGCTTGTAGAAAAGAAATCCCCCTGAAAAGAGACTGTAAACAAAATCCTCCAAAGCATCATATTAACCACTGAAAAGTACAACTTCCAGAGACTTAAGACATGTATGTCCCTGTGCCTTTTTCTCATGACATACATACGTAAATTATTGTGTAATAATACATTATAGACATCATGCAATACTTCAGTTTCCTGCATTATTTTGGTGGGGAGAAAAAAAATATGAGTAAAGAAAAGGAAAGAATAAAGCTGTAGTGAGAGAGGAAACTGGTTGTGTCATGCCCTCTTCTGGCAGCCTTTTGCAACAACCACAAAATTTTAATGACAAGGTATCTGAATGTTTTTAAAGCTTCATCTTTTGCATACAATTATGAGATCTGTTATCCAGAATGCTCAGTACCTGGGGTTTTCCAGATAACGGATCTTTCCGTAATTTGGAACTGCATACCTTAAGTCTACTAGAAAATCAATTAAACATTACATAAACCCAATAGGCTGGTTTAGCTTCCAATAGGGATCATTATATCTTAGTTTGGATCAAGGTACTGTTTTATTATTACAGAGAAAAAGGAAATCATTTTTAAAAATTTTGATTATTTGGATAAAATAGAGTCTATGGGAGATGGGCATTCCATAATTTGGAGTTTTCTGGATAACGGGATTACGGATAATGGATCCCATACCTGTATGTTTTTTGTTAAATCCAGTGGTACATATAAATATCTAATATGATAATCAAACAAATGGCTATGGGGATAGAAGAAGTTAGTTAGAGAGAGATACTCCATAATGGAGAGAGGGAGAGTGATGTAAGCAAAATAAACATGCAATGAATGTGGTAGACAGTTGCCAAATTATCAGTATCATTTAACTGCTCATATTTTATTCTACATGCATTTGCAACTGGGCACGTTTGGCAAAAATTCTGGGGACTTTCTTAGAAACTGTTGAACTGTGGGGGTTTGGAGATCAGAGTCCTGAGATACTGAACTATGAACAGTAAACATTTAAGCTATAATAATGAGATATAACCACAAATGGTTGCAATAAAACACTAAAAGAAAGAACCGGCTGGACAGGGCTGTTCTTTAATCGATCACACAAGACAGGAACAGAACAAGACATTCAAAAAAAATAATTAGCAGCAAATCAATATAACCCTGTAGTAGGACAGGGGGTGTAGATATACTTTCACAGCACAAAGAGGTTAAGGAAGATGAACCCTGTGCGGTTTTCATGCAGCCATGTGTCAGGTTGTTTTACACTAGCCATAGGCCAGCTCTCAATATTAGGACAGTTTCCCATCACTCAATGTAGTCCTTTACTCAGTGTAGTGATTAAAGAGGCAGCATTAATATAATCTCAATATATGCTATAACATTTGTAATGCTATTTTGTTAAGTAAGCAGCTTTATAAAGAATGTGGTTTATGTAAGAAAAGGTGCAAAGTTATCCACAGGTCTAGTAGTTACCAGGTCTAGTTGCCAATGGGCCAATATAAATGATGCTTGATGCAAATGTTAATAAGAAATAAACATTATAGGAAGCCAGTATTTTTGTTCCAGAAAAGGTGGAAAACCTGCCCACAATCTGGCATCCCACTGCTTACGACAGCCTGGTCCAGGATAACACACAGGGGCAAATCTATCAAAGGTCGAAGTGAATTTTCGAAGTTGAAAAAAACTTTGAAATTTGAATATCGAAATTTATCATGTACTGTCTCTTTAAAACTTCAACTTCGACCATTCGCCACCTAAAAGCTACCTAAATGCTGTTTTAGCCTATGGGGAACCTCCTAGAACCTATATGGAGTTAATTGGTGGAGTGAGAGATCGAAGTTTTTTGGGGGAAAAACTTTGAATCTAAGTAGATCGAAGGCGCTATTCCTTCGATCGTACGATTCGAAGTAGGCTGAATACAGACCACTTTGACCCCCAAAAACCTTCGACCTCTATTTGGTTGGTCTTTTTGAATTCGAAGTTCGAAGTTTTTTTAACTTTGAACTTCGACCCTTGATAAATATGCCCCACAGTGTTTACATTAAGGTTTGTTCTAGTAGTGTGAATATATCAGAAATATATCCGAATCAATTAGAACATTGCATAGCAACTCTGGCAAAAACATGATATTTTCTGGACTAGATTGAGTTAATTATCAGTATTATTGGACTGTGAGGAGAAATTTTGACTCATGGGGTGGCTTAGCTGTTAGCTATGTAACAGTTATACATGTATGGTTCATTATCTGGAAACCTGTTATCCAGAAAGCTTCGAACTGCGGAAAAGCTCTCATAGACTCCATTTTATCCAAATAATACAATTTTTTTAAAAAAATGATTTCCTTTTTCTCTGCAATGATAACAGTACCTTGTACTTGATCAAAACTAAGATACAATTATAATTTTTTGGAAGCAAAACCAGCCTTATTTAATGTTTACATGATTTTCTAGTAGACTTAAGATATGAAGATCCAAATTATAAAAAGATCCATTATCCGGAAAACTCCAGGTCCCGACCATTGTGGATAACAGATCCCATACCTGTATAAAGATCTGCATTTCCCTTTCTGACTGTCCATAGTTTCGTCTAAATGAAATGTAATTCTAAGCAGGCCCTGGGCCTAGGGCGGCAAAATGTGATTGGCGGCAACGCCCGCCCAACCGCTTTCTGTTGAGCACTGGGGAGGCGCAGCTCCCCAGCATACCTCCCAACTGTCCCTTTTTTGGAGGGACAGTCCCCTTTTTTTCAGCTCAACCTGCAGTCCCTCATTTGTAATGGAAAGTCCCTATTTTCTCTGCACTGAACAGCCAGAAAAAAGAAACAAAGTTTCTAACTTAATTGGCTTTTAGCAGAGAGCACAGAACAGCTAACAGGTGCAAATAAGATACTGTGTAACAATTTTGAGACACCAAAAAACTGTTTAAATAAGGAGAAATATTTTCAAACTTGCATAACCTGCCAAATTTTGTAAACATGGTAATTAGGGGGTGTGGCCACAGAAAAGGGCATGGTCAAAAAATGTCGCTGTGCTACGTGCGAAAAAAAGTGCTCCTGCGCATGCTTTTGTGCGCTCCTGAGGAGGGGGGCAGTGATTCTAATCTGCTTTCTAATATATATTAGCTAACCTTTTTAATGATTCAGTCATACACGGCATACATGGCTTCTCTATACCCTGCATTTTGTACCCAGGTACAAAGAAGCAAATTTGGTCCTATATACTCCTGTGTGTAGCTCCACTGACAGGCACAGTGTCCACCTGAGTGCAGCTACAAGGAGCGGAGATCAGGCTGAAAAACACAAAAGCCTTCATTTTAGGGCTGATCTTCGCTCAGTGTAACTGCACTTTGCCTGATGCTTTGCCTGTTAGAGGAGTTTTACACAGCAGCAGATCCACATCTCTTTTCCTGTCTACAAGATGCAGGCAGAGAGAAGCTGACCATACGCATATATGACTGTGGAGAAAGATATTTGTAAATGTAACTGCTACTAAAAACAGGCTTTGTTTATGCTTTTCTTTTCTCTGATTCTTTCTCTTGAAACAATGTATCAGAAGTCAGTTCTCCAAACTTAATAGTAACATTACATTTACATATACATTTAAAATCACTGAAAATGTGTGTATTCCAATTTATATAGGAATGTTGTGTGGAGTGATTATTTCCTTTCATAATCAATAAACAGTGTTTGGGGAAGAACTCCATACATTTCTTTCACAAAGGTTTGTTTGCTAACGCTCCATCAATGGTGCCAAAAAGTCATTAAAAATTCCACGAGAAACAAAATGTGCATGTTTAGTGGAATGCAAATAATCTAGCGCCTTTTTTTGGCTATTCAAAATTTGCAACATGTCAAGATTGAAGTAATAAATAAGTTTGATTCTGCGGTCTATTTGTTGAAATAGTGATGTGTTGCAAATATTAAATGTGTATGTCCTTAATCCTATTTTCTTTCCAAAAAGGCATTATTTATTAGCAATGTCTTCATATTTTTTCCACTGAAAGTATAAAGTAGGTAGTGTATATTAGAATGATCAGTTTCTGTTTATATCGACTTGCCAATATAAAACCAGATGAAATTGCTGCAATCTATATCATAGCTGAAAGGAACCCCAAGGTTAGGCACTAAGATGACTTTCAGAAACACAAAGAAAATATATACACACGTCATTGTTTTGACCCCGTTTGCCACCTGCTCTGCTGTATCAGCTGGATTCGTGGAAAGGAAAAAGTGATTATTCTCCTCAGCTTGTTGGAGAAAACTGAAGTCAGTGTTTGTATTAAAATAGCACCAAGTATGTTGCTTGCTTCCAGGGTAAAAGGTTGGACACTAAAGAAAACAGAATCACCAATATTATTACAATCCCCTTTGCTAAACAGTATTCAACAGCCTCAGCCCAACCATATGGACACATCTGTAGAAGGTATGAGGTTGTGCAGCCAGGTGGCAGTAGTTCCTCATGCACATTTATTATTTTCTTTCCACTCTAATAAAACTTCAGGTCTGTATACATTTAACAGTTATTAAAGACCACACAGACTATTAATTCCTGGCTGAACAGGCAACACGCGGGACCAAAATGTTTTCATTTGCCCCTGTGCTTATCAGATGACCAAACTTTCACAATGATGCCCTACTATGTGGAGGAATAAATAGGATATAGATTCTCTCATTATGTGACTTGTCCATACAAGTAGAGCTTCGAATGGCCAGTTTATTTTAAAATAACAGGGAAGTAGTCCATCAGGCTCGCCCAGAAATAAAGATAACATCCAGGGTTGCAAAAATTATTTTTATTAGAAGAACTCAACTTAAAATGAATATTTTATCTACACAGCTATTCACAAAAGCCTCCTTGGAGCTCACAGTGGTTCATATATGCATTTGGAGTTAACAAAATGCAAATGCGAGTTGCTCTGAAGTACTTAAACAGCAAGTGATTTTATTGTGACAATCAAGGCATAGTGCCAAAGTGAAACATTTTGTTGACCAATGAGAAAAACTATGGAAGCAGAACTTGCAAAAGCTATAGGACGTTGCATTGTTTTGTATCTACAATGTCAAGGGCATATTTGACATTGCTGATCAAGCAGAATGCAACTTCCTGTACCTCTCGGCAATTTTTCATTTGCTTGTTACTGAGTCATAATTAGAATTATTCCTTTGTTCAGTTCTAGTTATAAAAGCTGTCACCTGATGTTTTTCTTATCCAAAAAAATGTGGGAATCTGTCACTAGGCAGCCAGGCAGAGGATTCCATAATTGCGCCACTGACACAGTGAAGAGCCATTTACATTTCTGAAGGTGAAAATCCTCTTTTCACTAATGTAAAGGGTGACCTTTTTGTACATGTCTCTAAGTAAAGAGACCCACAGAGATTTGCCTTTACTGACCTTTAGCACATTTTTCCTATAGCTTTGCACTCACCAATTCTCCAGAGAAAACAAACACAATTTTGTCAGTCTTTCCCTGCAATGTAAATATACCATCCAGTTATTCAATTCCTTGCTCCTCTCTGCACTTTTCTCAGATCAGTGTTATCCTGCTAATGTCCTGATGCCTGTATATAATAATAGAAATATACTTAAATAAATGTTTATTGAAAATAAAATACTATTTTTTCAGATACTAATGCTACTGTGTATAAAGTGCCATTTGAGTGCAAGAAAATTGTATTTGTATGTAATTTACATTGAATGCAAAAGTTGAGTTAATACATTGATTAAAAACTTTTAAAGTAGAAGTAAAGCCTAAACATGAATATGGTTAATAATACTGTGCTTTATATACTAACTTAATCTATCTGGCAAGAGGTTCAGCAACCATATCAGTAATGATCCAGGCCTTCAAGACTGTCTGTTGCAGATCCCATCTTGGATCTTGTTAAGCCATCTTTTAAAAGTGACACTGCACATATTCAATGTGCTCTGGGCAGCTGTTGAGAAGCTAAGCTTAAGGATTATCCAAAATCATCAAGCAAAAATGAGCTTTGTCTTTTAGAGAAGCTGATGCTTCAGATCTGAATATGAAATTCTATTGCAAATGCATTGGTTTCTGAGAATCTGAATTAATTACTAATTAGCCTTGTATTGTGAAATGTCACTGTATATTGTGAGATATTCAATACAAACCTTACTGAATTGACTCCCTACAAATCAATATTAAGCCAACCTGCCCGTAGTGTTGCTGTTGGTCTTTGGCCTTTTGTTCTAAGTTTGCCAAAATATTTACGTTTTTTAATAGTTTTTGTTATTGAGACCTGGACAAGAATAGGAACCTCATAAGCTTTCATACTGATTGTCCTTCTTAGCTTACATAACATTATACTATATAGACATTAACATAGTGATGATCACATTCCACTTGTGTATTTTCGTATGGCTACAAATTGGTACTATCTGAGACTATGTCTAATATAGAATTATTACTCTTTCTTCTTTTTTTATTCCTCTAAATAAAAAGTGTAATACAAACCTTTCACCCTAGCTTAATATGGGGTGTACCTGTACAATGTTTTAAAACTTATATTTAACACCCCGGGCCTCAGATGATGATAAACTGGTCATATACCACATCAGTCAGTTTCTATTCATACATTTGTGCATACACAAAAATGTGTAGTAGTTTGTGAACAGTAATTATAAGCTCTTTGCTATGTGCTCTACCAAAATAAATACCTTGCAAGGAACACTTTTAAGACTGACCTGACATGGCTGCCATTCCTTTAACCTAATTTACTAGTACCTATAACATGTAAGAGCAAAACATTAACATCTGCAGTGCAGTCACAAGATAAAGGTAAAAAATCAGAAAAACCTTATTCTTATGCATTTACATTTTAAAAATCAATTCCATCTCATTTTAGAAATGGATATGATAAGGAAAAAATCAATAGATAGAACTGAAACCTACAAGGGTCATAATCAGCAATTTTAAGGATTTAAAAATGTAACAGAGAATGGACAAACCAAATGGTCCACCTGTATCTTCTCTACCATTTACTGCAATTCTGTGTCTATGTTGATAAAAAGTTAAGTGATATCTTAATATTAATTATAAGCAACTTCAAAAATATGTAAATACAGTGACACAACACAATAAAAAAAACCTCCTCTACTCCCTAAGTGGGAGGTTATTTATCAAAGGTCAAGTTGTATTTTATCCGAAAAATACAAAGAGTTTTCAGGGGTATTTTTTAGTCAAAACGCGATTTTTCAGGTTAAAAAAAACTATTTTTTTCCCCAATATTTATTATACCCCGAAGCTGGAAACACACCATCTAAAACCTTTTGAGGTCATGTAGAAGTCAATGGCAGAGGTCCCTTGAACCATATGAAGTTGCTTGTAGCCTTCATGATGTTCGAGTGTTTTTCGGTGGGTTTCGTTTGAAAACGAGTTTGAGGTTTATATTTCACTGAAAACTCGATTAATTAGAGAATTTGAATTTTTCACTGATTCTAGTTTTTTCTATTACAGTTTTTTTCCATAAATTAGAAACCATCAAGCTTGGATAAATAAACCCCTTGGTGTCAGTTTTTGTGGCCCATGATTTAGCCTAAATGATGTATACCCTTCTAAGCACTGTTGCAGGTATAGGCAGCCTTTAGTTATTCAAAAGAACTAGAATTTACCTACATCACTACTGGAAAAATTTCCTATGTTATTCTTCTGCCAGTGGTTGCCTCTCCGTGCTCTATTATATGTTTAAGAAAACATTTAATTCAATTAAAATGCATCATGGAAGCCTATCCTAAACAAAAATGTCATCCATATGTTAAGTACTCACAATGTATGCCTATTTGACACTTTTTAAGCAATGAAACATTTTACTTATGCCAGGTTCAGATATAAAGATCAACATTCCAGATGATGGCAGATTAGAAACTGTAGACTATTTGGCAATTCCTCAATGTTCCTCATCACTTGCAATATATTTTGGGGTGTCCCATTAAGCACTAAACATTTCTAAAACATTGTTAATATAACTTGTCTTATAGACTTGTACTTATCTTTACATATGTTACTTGTTACTTTTCTTTACTTATTATCATTGCTTATATTATCTTTAATAATCTAGATACTTTAATACTCAATAGCTTCCTGTAGTAATCACAAAATTAGAATTACATATTCAAGTAAATCAGTCAATCAATCAATCATGGCACAGTTATTATAATTATTTATTTACATTATTAGAGACTGAATGTAATTACTAGCGAGAATCCAGATCAGATGAGAAAATCATTATTGTGGGTGACCAACTGCTCTAATAGGCAATAGGAGGTTTTATAATTACAAAGTTCCAAACACTGAGTAAACTCTAAATTTGTAAATCATGTCAAAAATTTTATTGAGTCAGCAGCTTGGATTTAAATATCACAGGAGGTATCCACATTAGGTGAGCATAATGTTTGATACTCAGAGAAAACAAAGTTCTAGAACAGCTGTCATGCTAATTATTATTTTGTACAGTCTCTCATTTGTGAGCCGACACACCATTAATCAACGAAGCCAAATCAAAACAACAGAATAGGTAAATGTATACAATATAGTATAAGACTATAAATTAGTAACTCAATGCCTAACAATGGTATACCAAATGTGGGTACATCAGTCATTTAACAGTGTAGGTCAAGATGTACCCTTTCTAAATCTTAATAATTTTTATCAGCCCACTCCCTTATATGGGAGGTCCTACACTTGTGATTCATAGGCTTGATTAATGGTTTAAGCAAAAAGTTAAACTTTATTAAATTAAATCACATCAATATATACCTGTATTAGAGTTCAAACACTGCAGTTCAGTGTATAATCATGTATTAATCTTGATTTCATCCAGGAGAAACCTATGCTTGAAATTTAGCAGTTTAGTCTCTCTGCAGCCATATCATGTACATTTGACATTTTCTGTGTTTTTTAAAAGTGTAAGAACAAATGCTAATATAAAACCCATACTGTAAAGAGGATAGCAAACTGCTGCTATAAAATATAAAAAGAAGACCAGTGCAATAGAATGAGAACAGGTGATGAAAAAATAGCAAAATTTCGAGATACAAATAGAAATTATAGAAATTGCAAATTGTTGCTAAAAAATTTGTGCATTTGTACAGTAAAATGTGAATCACTGCTAAAAAGAACATTGTATTCTAAATACTTACACGTTCATTTAACTGCAAGACCATTACTGATGTTAATGTATATTTATTCATGTAAACAATATGAATACATCATAAAGGTGAAAAATAAAAAATACTGAGAGATAATACATACGGAGGCCAATTTTGAAAGCCATTCAAGGAAAAAATATTAAGCTCAGGGTTTTTTGCAATTAAAATCGTCGCTAGGATATTTACAAAAAAAATCTAGATTGCATTATATTTTGGAAAAACTCAGTTGCAGCCAAAACATCAATATTACCTAATATAGAAGCTTCAAATGACAATGTACCATGGCTAGGAGGCCTCAATTTCACTGATAGTTCCAGAATAAACTCTGGTCATGGATGTTGCTTTTATTGCCCATAAAGAGTCCCCGGGATGATTTGTTCATTCACAGAATTCCACTGCTCATAGGCAGTACTTGAGGCTCTTTTTTCTGATACATTTCATCAGAATTACTTTGACTTTACCAAGGAAATAATTACAATGCATATCTGAACTGCTGAAGACAATTCAAAGAATAACTGGATCATCATATGGATTCTTAGACTTTTCACGGCCAATTGTATTTAGATTTGTTGTATGTGCAATCTGCATCATATATACATGAAATTTAATATACTACACAGCTGCTTGCTGTTTCTATATTTTTATACATCTCTAGGGATGCCAAATGACTGGAATTTTACCCCTGATCTGAACCTTGGAATACATTTACCTAAGTCTGGTGCTCTCTTTGATGAGAGGATATTGCTGTTGTTTGCACTTGTCTTGTGTAATTGTATTATTGGAAACAAGAGAATTTGGTTTGCAGACATGGGTCTCCTTAATGATTTGGTTAGTAAAGCTTTGCCCTCAATTTACTCTATTAATAGACTTTAATACATTTATATATTGTCACCGATTTACTAACAGGTGCTGGCATAAATTTGCTAGCGAAGTGGACCTACTCTAGCGCTACTTCATGCCCTTACGCCAGGCGAAGTTATGGTCTGGCGAAGGGACGTAACTACGCTAATTCACTAAGTTGTGGATTGTCGTGAACGTTACCTCTTGCGCCAGACTTTACTTCGCGACCTTAGACCAGGCGTGCAATAGAGTAGATAGGAATGGTCCAAAAAAAGTTGAAATGTTTTCTAAGTCCCCAAAAAAACGCTGGCATCTTTTACTTTTTATAGGGTGATAGGCTGAAAAAGATCGATTTTTTTTTAGGGTACCCTCCTTCCCCCCCTACATTTGATAACATATGGCACCTAAACTATACTGTGGGCACATGTGTAGGGCATTAGAACATATTTATTAAGGTTCCCTGGCCTTGTGTAGTGTGTTGTGTAGTGTAATGTGTTTGCTGCTGTATATACGGCCATTGTACTTTAACTGCACACCGTATGCAAATTTGCCATTGCTAGCTTCAAACTTCGAACCGCTAATCGTAACATCGCTAGCGCAACTTCACAAATGATCGGTAACTTGTGCGCAACTTCGGATCTTCGTGAATTTGCGCAGCCCTGGTGAATCTACGCCTGTCGAAGTGCGTCGAAGCCAACTCTGGCGCAACTTCGAAGGTAAGTAAATTTGCCCCCTGGAGACTAGCTGAAGGAAACAAGGTGAAAATCCACCATCTCAGATCTGTTGAGGTCATGTATAAGCCAATGGGAGTTATCTCAATTTGTCTGTTCTAGGTTGATTTTATCGAGTTTTTCTGCGATCTGATTAAATCTAATTTTTAATAAATAAGCTAAAATCGAGCATGGGCATTTGGTTGTGGTTTTATTTTTTAAATAAAATATGAGATCAATTTGGATTTTATTAAATAACTCCCAAAATGTTGGAAAATATTTTTCTATGGAAGTCAATCTGAATTTTAAAAGATTTGAATCACATAACATAATAGGCAGGACAAGGCAATTTGGCACAATTACATGATTCAAATGTTTTTCCAGCAGAGATTCAGATTTGTACAGTAAATTGTATTTTCTGACATTTTGTTGACCCATAAAAGTGACAAAACTCCCTCACTTATCTGTCCAGATCAATGGGTCTTTAAAGATATATGGAGAAATGTAATTCCTACCAGAACTGTATTAATTTTTTAGCACTGGACTAGGATAAATTGCATAGATTTTACATGAATTTGGACATTTCCTATAGAGTGTAAGTTTAATTAGCCTATGTAGTTAGGATGTCAGGCTTGTTTCTATTACTAAATGCAGTATGAATTCTACCTTTGTCTGGTTATTTGCACTGAAATTAGAGTGTGTTGCAAACATTTCCTATTATGAGGTACCTTGTGTGACAACAAGACCCAGGTTGGGTTGACCCATTTTTTTTTCATGTCTGCAGTCATACATAAAATACATGTATGTATGCAGTCCGAGTCCGTGTCTCCACCAATTCCATAACCAACTGTGTACATATAGGATTTCAATGTCACAAATGTCTCGTATCCACAATATTTACAGGATTAACACTAATTGATATTATTTTTATGGTATATTGCTTTAATTCTTTAAGTACAGCAATTTTGTCTATCAAGATTAAATCCCAGGAGGTCAAATATCAACTACTTTCTTTGATGATGCAATCAATCTAACAGAGCTGTATTCTGGGGGAAGAAATTAGGAAAGGCAAAGAAAAAGATTAATTGGTTGAAAATGACTGTGGTGTGTTTAATTGGCACAGTGTGTGCTTGAAATATATACTAATTAGGTATGGTGCTTTTCAGTTGGATGAATGATTGAAGCTCATTCGGAACTCCGTAAAACTCAGAATGTAATTCATAAGGAAACAAAATATTTATCAAAAGCAAAATCATATTATATGTAAACCTGAATTCTCAGATGCATTAAAATCTATTTTTTCAGTGTCTTGGGGAGGTATAAGCAGTGTGTTTAATTAGCATCAATTAAATAGAATGGCACAAATACTGTACCTGTGAGAACCAAGTATGTTTTTGTAATATGATATATAAACTGGAACATCTTAATAGGAAAGCTAATTTGGGGTTATCCAAAACATTTGAAACCTTATGGGGCAATGTAATGAAGTAATGTGTAGCAACCAATCAGCAGCTAGCAATTACTGGTTACCTTTTTGAATGCAAACTGCTTGTGGATTTGCTGCTGTGGGTTACTAGAACCTGATAAATTTCATGCTGCCATTTCAACACTTTATTAGAGGTCATTAGTCCACCCCCACGTCCAATATGTATATATTCCTTCACTCCAACAATCCATGTGTCAATCACTATTAAAAAAACACAGTTATAACACATATAGCACATATAAACACAGTTAATCAATACATAAATACATATATGTACCAATTTAATTACATTTACAAAAATAACTTTAAGAGAGACGTGTATCATAACCAGTCAATAGAATCAAGATGGTTCCTTATCATAAGTGAGGTCTAGTGGGGATCTCGTTCTTAAAATATAACTCAACACCCCTTGGAGCCTTTCCATTCCCCGAACTTTGACGTGAACTATCACAATTATATATATATATATATATATATATATATATATATATATATATATATATATATATAGTATATATTAATAATTTCAGAAAGCAACAAGGAGACCAATGTGTGCAAACCAAATTATTTTGCTTCCAAAGACAAATTAAATAACACACTGAGAGGGTGGTCATTAGAGAACCCTTTATATCTATGCACTACCAACCACAAATCAGTGTGATGGAAAAGGAGAATGATTTAACCTAAAACGTAACTTTTATTTATAATTAATGAATCAAAAAATTAGGGACATCAGGACAGCATCTAAATTGAGTGAACCCGAGTGTTAAAATAAGTTGTCTGCTTGTCTAAGGATTATAGTACGAAGTATAACTTGATTACCTCAGCATATAACTATCTCTCACATGGGTTTCGGACCTGTGGTAGCCAGAGGAAAATATATCAAAGGATACAGGATGAATATTGCCAATCTGGAATTCATAGGACGCTTGTATATTCTTTCTGAATACCTCAGCTTCCTGCTGTCCCTCATCAGAATTGCTAGCAAGGTTTATCCACAGATATTGCCCCTTGTAAAGTTCCCCCATAAGATGCTCTCAATTCACCTTAAAGCCAATTACAGATTATGTAGATTCTTTATACCAGTCATAGCCAGGAGGTAAGTGCTTGGCTTTTGCATCTTTGCTGGAGTACCTGGGGGACTTTATCCAGTCTATAAAGACTTTGTATAAAGACTCCTTATACTTCCTGGTAGGTCATTCAATATGTCTTTCTTGAGCTTGTTACTGATGACATAATTTGCTGTGATAACCTTTTTAAAGGGAGACCTGTCACCCAGACATAAAGGGGCCCATTTATTAAACTTCAGATTTAGCTGTTTGAGTTTTTAAAGGAGAAAACTCTAATTTTTAGAGAAAAAAATAATCAACATTTTTAGAGCTTTATTATACCTCAAAGCTACTTAAAATCCATTTGAAAATACTAAAGCTAAAACCTGTCGAGGTCATATAGACGTCAATGGCACAAGCTGTTTCTTGACTTTGTTATCTGTGCTGAATAATCCAATAAAGTCTAGGTTTTTGCTGATAATCTGCTAAATTTGTGTTTTTGCAGTCAAGTCAAGTTTTCAGAGCGTCAATCGTATGATTCGAATTGAAGCAATGTTTTTTCACTCAGACTATTTAAAGAAAAATTACAGCTAAATATGTACCATTTGATTCCATACTGCCTGATGGATCTGTGGTTAACAGACTAGACAACAGTCAGCGATTGTGCCATGGATGATTTATAAAAAGAATGTTAAATGTTTCCATTTAAGCATAAGTGGCTAACCATATTTTGACTGGTACTTGAGATGTCCATACACCATAAGTGTTGTGAGTATTCATTGCTAAAAAGTACTCATTTTACAGACTTATGGATCTCTGCTGACAGCAGTATATATCATTTATAATCATTTATTCCCACATCTGCTATGTTTACATAAAATGTTCATTGCAAAACCAAGAAACAAAACGTAACAAGATGGGTGAGATCCCACCACTTCTAATAACAATTATATAGAAACTTCAGGTGTAATTGGCCTGTATGTTTAAAATGTTTTTAAATCAAGCTTTAAATAATACCATTTGGTTGATCCAGAAGAAGCCAAAACTCTGAACTGTCTCTGATTATACAGAAATTAGCCAATAAACATACTTCTTGACTCCAACCATTTGTACTAGCCCCAGTACTACATGTATTGATAGCAGCAAATTGTATTTTCTTCTATTTTTAAAAATGGTACTGCAACCTTCTTGAGAGAAGAATTTATATCAGCTTCTGGGAGTATTCCACAGCCTTACAGCTTTCACTTTAAAAACCCTTTTACATTGAAGATGAAATCAGCTTTTTCTCATTTCAAGGGATGACCTAGTGTTCCCTCCCATAAAATCTTTTAGTGGATAAGGTCTGATGTAAACTTGGGGAAGTAAAACGCTAAGTAAATATTGTCTTGTTTATTTAGAATGAGAGAATAAAATTACTATTCCATCTATTAAGGTCAGCATTAGGTCATGATTTTGAAGGTTTCTGAGAATATGAATACAGTAGGTGATATATTTCCAATAAGCTTCCTTGAGGTAATAGGAAATAAAAATACCAAGCTGTAAAGATCTGATTCTACTACAGTATAAAGCATTTATATATATATGCAAATTGAATTAAGTGTTTGTGTTGATCACATTTACACGTGAAGAATTTACAATATGCTGTCTGCGTTACCCACAAATCAAGAGAAATCTCTGCTGTACACCACAGAATAAAACAAGTCTGGGAATAAAATAAATGATCAGGCCTGATGCCAGCAGGGGGTTAATTGTTATATGACCTCTAACTGGCTAAGAGCACTACAAACAAACTTGATTATAAAGCTGACAGGATGACAGGTTGAAATAGAAAGAGAATGTGCCATGGTATAGGTTCAAGGTAGGATAAGTAAGATGTTGTAATTAAAGTTTACTGGTCTGATACAAAAAGGAAAATTAGAAAAAGTGCTGAACCATGTGCTAAAAAATACAAAAACTTCAAAAAAAATTCTAGTTTTTCTGACAATTACTAGCAAAAAAAAATCTGAAAACCTCTAAAAGTCAGATTGGCTAAAAAAAAGTCCAATAAGATCAGTACAGCTCCTACTGAGTTCTATAGGGCCTTGACTGCTTTTATTTAGCAAAATATTGTATTCGTGTTTTTCATGGTTTTTACACTTAATAAATCTTTAGACATTTAGAGACATTTAAATAAAAAAACTAATTTTTAGAGAGAAAAAACGATTCAGATAAAAAAACAGAACTCTAAATGTTAGTAAACCGGCCCAATAATAATAATAATAATCCCTAACCAAACCACAGAAAGAACAAACAGAAGGTACAGACCTGTCCAAGGATAAAATTACTTTGTCATTGTAATATTCCAGGTGGCAATATTTGCTGCTTGAAGACAGACCAAGTGCACATAACATTCTTTAGGCAAGGTAATGCATATGTATCTCTGATGAAGGAGAATTCAACCCTAACGTTAAAAAACCCCTACCCTACATAGACCTCCCTCCCCCCCAGCCTAAGTGTTACCCCGGCCAAACGGCCCTAACGTTTTACTTAACCCTCGGTGCAGATTCAGGCATTAGAGGTCATTGGCGCCATCTTCTTCTCTTCGGAAAACTTCGGAATGAGACCGGCGTGCTGGCGCATGCACAGTTGGAGCAATTTTATGTTTTGCGCAAACTGGGGGGGTCTATGTAGGATAGGAGGTAGGGGTTTTTTAACAATAGGGTTGGATTCTCCTTTAAGCACCAAAATGAATTTTATGGTTTAACTTGTGGGCAGTGCTTGAACTGATTCTCTTGCTCCTTTAAACAAAGTAAATGCCACTATACATGATGGTGAGTGTTGGATACCAACTCAGAGCTAAGTGTTAGGGATCCTTATGAAGCTTAGCTATATGCAGGACTAGATTTAGGTCTGGTGCTGCGCTTCCTCTCAGAGATCAGTGCATGTGCAGATGATCTTTCTGCACTGCACATGTGTTGATCTTAAGAGAATCAGGTATCCCACCAGCTCCACTGCAGGATTTAGCCTCAGGTATCCAGCAGAGGACTGCCAGGATTGGTTTATTTCTTTCCTTGTGCTTTTTTATTTACAAATAGCAACCTGATGACCACCTCAGACAGGGTGTCTGTAAGGTAACACCTGTGAATAGTAAAATCAGTCTTCTACCTTACAAGAATATATTGCCAGTGTAGTATATCTGTGTGTAGAGACCCTGAGATTTGGGTGTATTTATCTCAGGCATTCCTCTTTAGTATTTGGACACCTAAGGGTTCTTTAGTTAAGTTAGGCAGCTATGTCCCTAGTGGGGTCCACACTAGTACCTGGGGATTGTCCACTAGATGGCACTGTTTGATAATATAAAAGGGTTTAGCACCATGAGGTCTGGGTCTGTCCTGGGACTTTGCCTCACTGAGAGGTACTACAGGTCTAGGTCTGCCGAGAAAGTTAGTGAAGTGTAAGATAGTGATAGTAGTACTGTAATAGTCGCTCTAGGAGTGAAAGTCAGCTCAGGGTAGCTAGTGAGCAGATGTGGCTCCAACGAGGAGAAATAGTGGGGTTAGGACCCTGTGGTATTTGAACCACTAGTGCAGGGACTACAGTGGGTGAGTTGAGGACCAGATAGGATACCAAGACCCCAGGCTGAATACAGTGGGTGAGGTGAGGATCAAGTCCGGTGCCAAGATACAAGACCCCAGGCTGAGAAACCCTTGCCTTAGTGTTTCACCAGAGGGATAGTGCCTAGTGAGAGTGGTAACTATTCCCCACGTCTATTGTTGCTGTAATACTGAATACTAGCCCGTTTGCTGCACCCTGTACTCTCTAGAGGGATTATTGCTGTGTGAAGCTATTCTATGATAACTGTGAACATCAAAGTGCCTGTGAACTACTACTTTGTTACTGTTCTCTGTAAATAAACCAGTTATAGTTTACTGCAAAGAAACTGTCTGGCTGAATATCCTGCTGCATTGATCTACACCAGGTACCGGGAGTTGCAGGGAGTTGCACGGGTACACTGGGGGTCCAGGGCACAATACAAGCAGTTTTAGCCTGGTCACACACAGCCTTAATACACAGCAAAAGTACACTCAAGGGTGTGCTACATGTGCATAAATAAAAAATGTAATACAAAAAAAAAGAAGAGACTAATTTCCCAAGTAGTGATGCATTATCTAAATCATTATACAATTTTACATATTTATTATAAATTATTTAGAAAGAAAAAATTAAAACAAAGCAATCTCTCTAATGGACAGGGCCCTCATTCTTAAATCAGTTATACAAAGACAATTCAATGACAATAAACCACTTCATAAATTACTGTAGAGACCAATTAATGTTCATGTTTCAGATATCTCAGCATACATTTGCACAAAGTCACAGTAGTTTGAAGGAAAGTCTCTGGTGAAACCAATTTTCTGCACTTGAAAAATCTGCACAATATTGTAATCAATGTTTTACATTCAACTAAAGGGCCAAGAAAAAAAGACAGTTTGTTTGAAAAAAATCCTCGATGTGAACTAATCAGATAGGCTTAAACATTGTCTCACTTTGAGTTTTCATGCGTTGTCACAACATTAAAGTTACCAACTCCAGCATCGCACCCAGACAGGGTAATGTAATAAAATTCGTAAAGAGAACAAATTTGTGAATAAAGATTTGCATGTCGCAATGACTATTCTTAATTAGGCTTTTATTTCATTGTGGATCTTAATTGTTCAGTGTGAACCTTTAACACATGCTTGAAGGTGGCGTAAACTTTTGGAGCAAGCTTAACAACGTTTTTATTAAGAAGTTTTATTACATACACTGCACGCTATCACAAACTATAAAATTCTCAATCTCTATCCTACTGCTGTGTGAGGATGGCTTTAATAATCTTTTGGGAGGGACCACTTTTTTTTTTGCAAACGGCAATCAGCATATTGCTGTGCAATACTTCCTCTTATTGACATGTTTGATACAGTATATAGTAAACTTATAAAAGGGTTCAGTACTGGGTTTAATACCTGGTCCAATTCTATTTTTGTTTTTAATAATGGTTCTATAGTTGCACAAAGAAGAAAGATGCCATATTTTATGTTAATAACATATTAACAAAGATTGACCTATGTGCTCTACAGAAAGATTTAGAAGTCCTGCCAGAGTTGGATGGAATGTGCACTGTTTTAATTAGATGGATGAAATAAACGAAGAACAGATGAGACAGAGGAAAGGTCTCGGCAATAAAGTACAACATCTGGTTACAGTGCTCAGCGACACACTGATAATACAAGTGCTAATAAAATAGCAAAATAGTTCTGAGTAAAACAAAAGTGCTTCTAAGTAAAGCATTGGTAAGATCATATATGGAATATAGGCTATCATTCTTGGAAATCAGTAATACGTTGGACATTGAAAATATTCAGAGACATGAACCAAATTATATAAGGGAATGGGAGTTGATGCTGGGTGATTTAGTCACTAGTGTTGTCTTGACATATGGGTTACCTATACCACATAGGGAGATCAGTTGCTTCTACTTTATTACTAATATATACTTAAAAATGCTAAACTGTTACTAAAATGCCAGTAGATAAGCTACATTGCTTCCTAAGTGGCAAAATTGTCTATTATGCCACCAAAGCTAACTAAGCCTTAGGCAAATGTGACACAAGGTGGTCTCACTTCTATGGGGTTTCAACCGGAGGAGAGATCATTCAGATAAACTGTTCCTTGTGACTAGCATAGGTAAATCTAAAACAACTGGACTTGCTGAGTAATCAGTGAAGACGTTTCACTACTCATCTGAGCAGCTTCTTCAGATGTCCCCTCTTTGAAGAGTTACAATGTGCCATTGTGATTGGATTAGTGAAAGAGTTTATATGCCGAGAACTTCCCACACCATACCACTAAAGAAGCTGCTTGGATGAGTAGTGAAACGTCTTCAATCATTACTCTGCAAGTCCAGTTGTTTTCAGATTTACCTATACTAGACATACCATGACTTGGATGAATGAAAATGTGACATTGGCGTAAAATTACAGTGATGTTCTACAGTTACCTTCCAGTGAAATTGTGGCAAAGAATTCATTAACTGCCATCAAAGGGGTTATCAGATTTGCTATTTTTGTATCAACCCTCCCATGGAGTGCCTTGAATGCCTGTGGAATTTTGTTTACCTTTTCATGAATCGTCATAGGCAAGGTTTGTAAAGTTTAACCGGCACGGACTCTGTAGGTTAAAGGACCATTAACATTAAAAAAATGAAAGTGTTTTAAAGTAATAAAAATATAATGTAGTGTTGCCCTGCACTGGTAAAACTGTGGTGTTTGCTTCAGAAACAATAATATTGTTTATATAAATAAGCTGCTGTGTAGCAATGGGGGCAGCTATTCAAAGGAGAAAGGGCTCAAGTTACACAGCAGATAACAGAAAAGCTCTGTAGAACAAAATGTTATCTGTTATCCACTACTTATCCTGTGCCATATATAGCCTTTTTTCAATTTCTGCTATTGCTACTCAGCAGCTTGTTTATATGAACTATAGTAGTGTTTCTGAAGCAAACACATCAGTTTTACCAGTGCAGGGCAACACTACATGACTTTAAAACACTTTGACTTTTTGGTGTTACTGTTCCTTAAAATACCGTAGATATGAACTCATTAATAACTTTTTACAATTTATAAACACTGCAATACACTGAAAAAAAACTGTTAGATATAATTTCTACTTTTACATCAATTCTATGTTGTGAAATATATGTGTAAATCTTACCTTGTGTATGTTTTAAAAAAAATCTAATGTATCAAAGGGATTTGCTAGACTAACAAGACATTCAGTACCTTAGGAGCTCTGTGCTATTTTATCTTCTTTACCATGGTTGAGAAATATTGCAACATTTTACATTTGTGTCACATTAATGCCTAGTTATTTATTAGAGACTGTAAATATCAGAGATGGAGCTGGCAAATTGAGCCAGTTACAAGCGACCTACTATTGCCTAGAGAAATGTTATAAAAGTAAAAGGTTATTTAAAAGGAAGTGTTTTGTCCTGCCTCCTGGTACTCAGGCAAAGGATTATTCTGAACATGAATTTCGATTGTATTTTAAGTATCACCTTGGTTTCAAATTTTGTGTTTAAATCTTCTGCTGGTTTCAGTAATGAATGGACTTTAATGACGCAGCTTCTTACCATTAGCATATTGATCCCTGCATGTGCTTCTCTTGACAAGCAATTTCTCAGAGCTGTGTCAGTGGGGTTCAGTTGCTCTGATTTGCATAATTTACAGTATCTACGTATCTATTTCAAAAACAGCACCTAAACTAGAAGAAAGGGTGTGTTTAAATGCTGATATGAATGTCAGTCACCATCGGAAAGCATATTGCAAAGGCCAGAAGCAGAGAAGAAACATGCACGGTGGATTCTAGAAGTGCATGGAAATTAAATAAACCAAACGCATAGACAGCTTCAATAAAATAAAGTGAATGGACAATGAACTGATCAGAATGATTAATAGCAGACATATATAAAGTGATTAAATATACAGAGTGAATTCTGAAGTGCCAAGAAATTGGTGAGTTTTTAGTTTTTACAAAGTAAATATTTTTACTTGTGTATATAAAAAAATGACACTTATATAAATCTTCCAATGAAAAATCCTATTGTAACAGATTTGACCCAAATATAGTAAAAAAAAAAAAACCATGCTCAAAAAATTTAATTTTTGTTTGAAATGGTAGAAATCAAAACACTGCTAATATCATGAAGAGGCATCTGCTGTTTTCACAGGCTACAGACTAGATAAAAGTTATCACTTCTATCACATTGGTTGATAGAACAGAGCAGATAAGCATTGAAAAATGCTTACAACAGTAACTGAGATAACTTTTATTATGATGTAGAGAGTGATATTCTGAGACAATTTGCAATTGGTTTTAATTTTTTATTATTAAAGGTTTTTGAGTAATTTAGCTTCAGCAGCTCTTCAATTTGCATTTTAAGCAATCTGGTAACTGGGATCCAAATGACCCTAGCAACCATGCATTGATTTGAATAAGAGAGTAGAATATGAATATGAGAGGCCTGAATAGAAAGATGAGTAATAAACATTAGCAATAACAATACATTTGTAGCCTTACAGAAGCTGGAAAAAGACAAATGAAGATGGCAAATAATTTAAAAACTATTAAAAACAAATAATGAAACCCAATTGAAAAGTTGCTTAGAATTGGCCATTCTATTGCATACTAAGGGGCAGATGTATCAAAGGTCGAATTTCGAAGTGAAAATACGTCAAAATTCGACCATTGAATAGGGTAGTCCGACATTCGAAAAAAAATCCTTGGACTTCCCAAATACTGGCTATAGGTTCTAGGAGGTTCCCATAGGCCAACATAGCAATTCGATTTAGAATGGTCGAATTTGTGAAGTATTTTCACTTTGATACAAAGTCGAATTTGGCCTATTCGATGGTCGAAGTACCCAAAAATTACTTCGAAATTCAGTTTTTTAATTCAAAAATTCACTTCGACCCTTAGTAAATGGGAAGGAAAAAACTCACATGCCCATACTGTGGCCACTCTTCCATTGTGTCCAATATCAGTGGTGTGTTGGTTCCCTCATACTGGTCTCCAGTCCAGTAGACATCACATGTAGGGGGTTTGGTAGGTGAGAAAACCATTCTTCACACATGAGATAAAATTCACAGTCCAGCTTTATTGGAATAATAAAACAACAAACAGGCATCTATTGCAGATGTACTCCTACCCTATGACATGTTAGGTCACCTGACGCGTTTCATGCCTCCTTCTGGCACTTCATCAGAGGTGTAAATGGGCCCCTAAAAGTTACCTTAAAGGTGAACCACCCCTTTAACTTCTGAAGTTCTGTACAACCTGCACCTAGAGACAACAGCAGGGGGCACTTGTGTTACTCATCCATGATTAATATTAGCTGTATACACTTAAAGGGATACTGTCATGGGAAAACATGTTTTATTCAAAACGCAACAGTTAATAGTGCTGCTCCAGCAGAATTCTGCACTGAAATCCATTTTTCAAAAGAGCAAACAGATTTTTTTATATTCAATTTTGAAATCTGACATGGGGCTAGACATATTGTCAGTTTCCCAGCTTCCAGCAAGTCATGTATCTTGTGCTCTGATAAACTTCAGTCACTCTTTACTGCTGTACTGCAAGTTGTGATATCACCCTCCCTCCCCCCCACCAGCAGCCTAACAAAAGAACAATGGGAAGGTAACCAGATAACAGCTCCCTAAAATCTAAGAACAACACTCAATAGTAAAAGCCAAGTCCCACTGAGACTGATTCAGTTACATTAAGTAGGAGAGATAACAGCCTGCCAGAAAGTAGTTCCACCCTCAAGTGCAGGCACAAGTCACATGACTGGGGGCAGCTGGGAAACTGACAAAATGTCTAGTCCCATGTCAGATTTCAAAATAGAATATAAAAAATCTGTTTGCTATTTTGAGAATTGGATTTCTGTGCAGAAGTCTGCTGGAATAACACTATTAACTGATGCGTTTTGGAAAAACATGTTTTCCCATGACAGTATCCCTTTAAAGAAAAAAATAAATTATAATATATTTTGCAATAGTTCCCAAAAAATGTTTACACTAGTCATCCTGGATGGTATATGTGCTCTATCCAAGACAGCATGCTTACAAATGAAGTTTTAAGCATAACGATTTAAACTAAAGGCCAGCAACATGCCCCAGCAGATGCTGTAAAACTGTTATAATCAATAAAAGTATTTCTTGCCAGCTAATGAGAAAGGTGTTTGTTTATATAGAGTGCCAAGAATGGCATCTAACCCTGTTTTTCTCCATTTACGTTTGAAACGTTTGTATTATAGATTTTTAGTTTAGTTATATAAAGTCATATAAATGATATATGAGATTTAGCAGCAAACACCCTAGGGGTCATATTCAACCAAGTTGTGTTTGCGAACATTTCCCCACAGTCAGCTTTGTGTAAAACCCCATCCATTAAATGTTCTTATGGTAAAATGTGCCCCTTGTCATATCGTTATGTTTGCAACTATACTGTATGTAGCTGCTGCCTTTCTTCTGCCTCCTGTTTTGAATCAAGTGCTGCGCCAATTGACACGGAGGAACCCTGGAGCAACCAAAACTTCTGCACGAGGCGATAGTTCCCGGGTTCTCTCAGTGCCCTGTATCATCAGGTTCAGCACACGTGTCTAAAGATCCAGACTCACACGGCACTCTCACACCAAATACTGGAAATATGGTGACATTTGGAAAGGGATGTTTTCACTGAGACTTTTCCTAGTGTTAATCTTCTTAATAGGAATTAACATTTATATTAAGAAGCTAGTTGTTAAAAGGGGATTCCTGTACTGGCCCATTGAAAATGATGGAACAAAATAGTTTTGTCAGGTTTGCTGAAACAGAACCAAGTACAGGCAGACTATTTGGTGATTAATCATGTGATTTTTTTTTTTGCTTTCTTAAAACCTGCGGGCTGCAATG
Source organism: Xenopus laevis (assembly GCF_017654675.1). Taxonomy (NCBI): domain Eukaryota; kingdom Metazoa; phylum Chordata; class Amphibia; order Anura; family Pipidae; genus Xenopus; species Xenopus laevis. The sequence continues at coordinate 77,852,765 of NC_054375.1, read as the reverse complement.
TTTTATTGTTGGCTTGATAAAAGGAGTGGATACTATGAAAATGCTGCCATGCTTCAATAAATGTTTGTCAATTTTAAGAGAGTGCTGCTTATTTTTCTTTTTATCTTTTGGGATGTGCATGTGCACCTCATTTAGATAAAAGCTGCAGTGCTGTATCCACAGACTATAAATAAATACATGAGGCAGCTGCACACCTTACAGTTCATGCCCTGAACGACTTTGCTAAAGAAGTAAAAAGGATTCCTAATGGGTCTTAATGAAACAAAAAGTGCAAATTTATTAGGTCGGTGTTAGGTCTTCCCTGGGACCTTTCTCAAGACCTATAAAGCTAAAAACTGCAGCAGCCTGGGTTTGGAGCTCCACACCATTATCTTCTTTTTCTTTCCAAATCTTCTCTCTATTTCGCACCTGCAGTAAAACCCAAACATAAAATCTACTGGACATGAGCACCTGGCCTGGGGTGGCAGAAGAAAAACTAAAGAAGATCACCATGTGTAGCACCTACATAAATACCCTGGGCCAGTGCAATTATTACTAACAGGAGTACAGGCCCAGCGGCTAACAATCAGCACCCAGGGGTGCTTCGCCAATGGGGCAAGTTGAGGCTGTCGCCTCAGACGGCAGCACCCCACAAGGTACCAGGGGCAGCAAAAATGCTGAGAAAAGGTCCTTGCGAAGAGCGAATTTTCAGGGGAGGGGGGGCTGCCTCAGGCGGCGGATGGGCCAGGATCACCCCTGTCGGCACCCCCCATTGATTATACATTTCCTTCACCTTTATATTTAGTAAGCACTGTTTTGTATATGCAAATTGTGCTGCTTACAACAACATTAAAAACAATCCTTATGTTTCTTAATAAAAAAATGTGCTAACTGGAATTTTACACAAAAACAGCTAATTTTTATCCACAGTAACATTTATTCTTAGAGCAAAAAAAACTGCCTCCTCTGTTAATAACTACTATGCTTCTTCCTTTGTCAACCTTGACGATTAGTAGCCATATACTTCCCCTGAGTGATCAATAAACAATGTTTTTATTACAGAGATTATCACTCTCTTTGTGAATAATACCCCTAGACCACATTTTGTACACTTTTAATTGTACCATCAATTTGAAACGTTCAATGGAAGGATATCCCCCTTTAGGTATAAATGAACCCTTGTTGTTTAATTCAGAGTTTAGGCACGTGTTAGGTTCATCAGTTACAGAATCAATATCATTGAACCATTAAAAAATCATTTTTAATTTGAAAGAGCACACAAATGTAAAAAAAAGGAAGCACCCGTTGCAAAGTAGAAAGGAGAATAGAGTGAGTGGGTTCTAAACCTAGATCTTAATTTAATAAGAACTCTGGATTTCACTTTCCTCCGGGATATTTTTTCTACAGGTTCTTGCCTTGCTGTTGCCCCCATAATGTATTTTTATGATTGCAACCTATGCTAAAATTATTTCTGGCTCATAGACGTGTGCAGGCAAAGTGGTCTTTGATTTATATGGTAAAAGTCCACAGGACTGCAGTCATTACTGAACTTGTGGTGTTCGTGCTCATATTCTTCAAGATGAATACCTGGATATACTTATTTTAGTGGGTATTGCATTTAGATTCTGTTCCAAGGGTTTCATGCTAAAGCCTATCTGATTTTGCCCTGTTACAAGTACAGAAAAATACAATTTGCTTTTAATATTAAGTTTCATTTTGACCTTTTTCCAGAGTATTGCCAATCTATAATCTGCTATATTAAAGAGAATACTGCATAAACCTTATGTATGTATATTTTTATTTATAAAGCACTACATGAATACGCAGTGCTGTAAAACTCTAATGAGTAGAAATGTACACACAGGGACAAGCACTATAATAGTAATTGTATTCACTTTGTTTTTCTTTATACAGTATATGTAAAATATACAGTATTGGCATAGATAACCTGCAAAGAAAACCTTTTATATATTTGCTATGCATTTCATAGGGGCCGGCAAAGATTGCTTCGATGAGATAACCTTATCCTCTTTACTGTATAGGGCTTTCTGCGTGTCACTGGTTTAAATGATTGAATGCTTGCTAGGCAATAGCAATAACACTAAAAGCAATAGCTTTTGAACAAATCATCATTCAGGCATTGGAGTACCCTTGTTTTGGTCAAGACAAACAGCCATATAAATTTTAAATCCATAATGTTTCTGTCTAATACACCTTTAAGGTGAAAATGGCCTAGGTTGCTTTTATTTAAGATATTTTGCCAAGGAATAATAATGTTCTTGTCTATATATAACAGCCCCCTTGGGTTCCTGGTCATTGTACATACACAGGGAAGATGAAAAGTGAAATGCATTTGCTGGAAGTTAGAATTGTTGGTATTGATAAACAAGCTTTCTCTTTCAGGACCCACTACTTTCATCAAACGTCAATTATAAGTGTTAACTGGATAAAAAGATACAGATATGGAATATATTATTCAAAATAACTGGAACTTGGGGTTTTCCAGATAAGAGGTTTTTTTTCTGTAATTTGGATCACCATAACTTAAACATGGAGTTAATGCTGTTTTTCCACCAATATGTAATTATGCAGCGTAGTTATTATTAGGTACAAGAGGGGGGTTGTGGGTGCACTCCTAAGGCCATATAAAAAATATATAAATACAATAATCCCCTGTCTAAAAAAAGAAAAACAGGGTTTTTTGTTACAAAGTTATGATCATAAAATTGGTAAGCCGCCATACCACGTCAAGGTAAACCCCATACGGCGGTCCCTAACCTGTTTACCTGTGATCAAAATTTAAAACCTTGGTTTCAATCTGGACTAGATCCTCCCCCGCCACCTGCATATGCGGCTTTTGAAGGGGAGACTGCCCAGGCCAACGCCCATTTTAAAAAAACAAAAAAACAAAATGTGATTGTGAAGAGACTATAATGAAGGAAAAGTAAAGTTGTATATATAAGTGCACACTTGTGTGTGTATGTGTGTGAGTATAAGTATAAGTACAGGTGTGAGTATAGATTTAGAGGGAGATGAAAAAGGAAAAGCTAAATGTGGAGTGTGATAGGTGTAATGTGTGTGGGTCTGTGCAAGTGTTACCTAGTGATAAGTGCAGCAAATATAATGAGTGTCTCACAGGCGTTGGTAATAAAAAGGCCAAAGCCTCCCCAGCCGCTAGCATTTGTGGCTTTTGAGGGAGAGAAATTGCCCAAACCAAGGATTAATAAAAAACAACAAGGACATAGGGCCACCGTTAATTTAAAGGGGTGGGTATGAGGGTGCACTAACCACATGAAGCTTAGCCACAGCTATATGGCCTTAGGAGTGCACCCACAACCCCCCTCTTGTACCTGAAATGTAGCCGGAAGCTGTGGCTAAGCTTCATGTGGTTAGTGCACCCTCATACCCACCCCTTTGAATTAACGGTGGCCCTATGTCCTTGTTGCTTTTTATTAATCCTTGGTTTGGGCAGTTTCTCTCCCTTAAAAGCCACAAATGCTAGCGGCTGGGGAGGCTTTGGCCTTTTTATTACCAACGCCTGTGAGACACTCATTATATTTGCTGCACTTATCACTAGGTAACACTTGCACAGACCCACACACATTACACCTATCACACTCCACATTTAGCTTTTCTTTTTTCATCTCCCTCTAAATCTATACTCACACCTGTACTTATACTCACACACATACACACACAAGTGTGCACTTATATATACAACTTTACTTTTCCTTCATTATAGTCTCTTCACATTCACATTTTTTTTTTTTTAAATGGGCGTTGGTCTGGGCAGTCTCCCCTTTAAAAGCCGCATATGCAGGTGGCGGGGGAGGATCTAGTCCAGATTGAAACCAAGGTTTTAAATTTTGATCGCAGGTAAACAGGTTAGGGACCGCCGTATGGGGTTTACCTTGACGTGGTATGGCGGCTTACCAATTTTATGATCATAACTTTGTAACAAAAAACCCTGTTTTTCTTTTGTTAGACAGGGGATTATTGTATTTATATTTTTTTTATATGGCCTTAGGAGTGCACCCACAACCCCCCTCTTGTACCAGCGTAGTTATTATTACAGAAAAAAAGGAAATCATTTTTAATGCTTTGCTTATAATGGACTCTATGGGAGATGGCTCTCTGTAATTTTGAGCTTTCTGGATACTGGTAAAGCAAACACAGCTGAAGCCAACACAACTGCGATAGGCACAGCAGAAATAACAGCAAGTAAATCGGCTGTATGCTTTTGGCAATTCTGGGGAAAAAAATGGTTCATTGTGGGACAAAAACATGGCGATTGTCCTGGAAATTGCACTTTGCCCACTGAGCCTAGGTAAGTGAATCTGCTATAAAGTCTTCTGTCACATTGCTTTTGTCCTACTATATTCAGACAGGACAAGACTCTTGTCGAGATATTGCATTAAGCCTTTCTTTTTACTACATTTTGATATTCTGTTTCAATTTTCAAGGTTAGTGCAAAAATACAATATTGTGTGGGTGCTGTATGTGAGCCTGTCCCATATTTATTGTTTGCTAGGTGCTTTGATTTTTTTTTCTCTTGTTACTATACTCAGGCCTTTGTTATTGTGTCAGCTGCTTTCATCTAACCCTGTCTAAAAATGTCATGAAGCCTTGTCAGCTTGATCATACTGTTTTTGGTCTCTTGTTTAAGGATTATAAAACAACCACCATAGCTGCATTGCAAATGTTGTGTACACAAAGTGGATATTATCAAGGTGGAATGCAATGGGTCCCCACAATACCAAAGATACTCAGTAATCTGAGGAGCTGCGGAGATGTAAGGCTTATAAATAGTATAAAAATGAAAACTATAACAGGACATTATATTTATAAAGGTTACAGTGTTAAGTAATTTATGGTGGAAGAGTTTTATCCATTTTCTCCCCTGTTCAGTTGACTATGCCCTCCATCAGAGACCCACCCTAAACGATATAAATACAGTTATACATACTGTATATAGTGTGGGAATTCACTCAGATGGCAGAAGTGGCAGCTCTTTTTCTAAAATGAAAAACATCGACACCCATGGCAATTTCAGCAGATATTGTAAGCTCTATTGAGCAAGGACCTTTTCTCTTGTACCAGTTGTATTGTTGTATGTAATCTACAAGTTCAGTGTATACACCCTTTTACTGTACAGAGTTGTAACTTCATAAATACACAATAATAATAATAATGTCTGCATTTGTATTCACAACAGGTTTTCTCAACATAACATATACAACATTAGTTCAGTGCTCTGAGAGCAGAACTAGCTGTTTCATAGATATACCCTGTACTTCAACATTTTGACAGTGCCTTAACATTTTTAATCCAAAGCAATACAAATGTTTACAATGCAACTGCTTTCAGATAAGCAATTCAATTATATATCCTAAGTACATTAAATGATCTGGTTTTCTTCTGCTTGGGTGCTATTCTCATATCTACTAGTAGGTGGTGCATGGGAGCATTTTTTAAAAATGAAAATGATGCTTGAGTTTATTATAACTTATATAACGTTGAAACTTTCTCCAGCCTTTAGGTAACCTGCTTTTTGGAAAGTTTAGGAATTTTGTGGGGTTAGGAACAATTTATTTTCATTGTAAAATGTATTTGTGGCTAAAGTTCCCATTGCCACTATATCTAATGTAGTTGTGGTGTCACTATCATATGCCTCTTAATGTATAATGTATTAAGGATCTAGGGCAGTGGTCCCCAACCAGTGGATCGTGAGCAACATGTTGCTCACCAACCCCTTGGCTGTTGCTCCCAGTGGCCTCAAAGCAGGTGCTTACTTTTGAATTTTTGGCTTGGAGGCAACTTTTTTATCCATAAAAACCAGTTGTATTGCCAAACAGAGCCTCCTGTAGGCTGCCAGGTCAGATAGGGGGTACTAAATAGTCAATCACAGGCCATATTTGGTATCACTAGGAACATTTTGCATGCTTTTGTTGCTCTCCAACCTTTTTTTTCCATCTGAATGTTGCTCACGGTGAAAAAGGTTGGGGACTCCTGATCTAGAGTGATAGTTCTTGGGAGTCACTGTACCACAAGTGAAGAGATAAACAAGAAGGAGAATGAGAAGCTGGATATGTACCAATCCTTGAAAGAGGAACTAGGAAGGATGTGGAAAGTGAAGGCCAATGTGGTCCCAATGGTGGTAGGAGCACTCAAGGCTGTGACTCCTAAGCGGAGAGAACAGATCCCAAGAACAACATCAGATAACTCTGTCCAGAAAAATTCAGTGTTAGGAACAGCCAAGAACCTCCAAGGAGGAAGACACAAGCCACCCATAGAAGTGATAAGTCTCCTTTTTTGTGTAAATATATATATATATATATATATATATATATATATATATATATATATATATGTATAGCTGAAGCTGAAGCACACTGGGATAAAGATAAAACTTAATTTATTTAATTTATTTTTTTTATCTTGACAAATCCCAGAGTGCTTCATCTTTCTATATGGATATACATTTTTTCTCTGAATAGCACCTGGGTCCTTGCTCCAGTAAGTGTGTGCCACAGCCTTTCTACATATATATATATATTTATATATATATATATATATAGAGTATGTAAAGAAGAAGCAGCACTCGTCAATTGCAAAAAAGTGTATTAAAAGATCAGAGCATCACTCAAGGCAACGTTTCGGACAACATATGTGCCCTTTGTCAAGCCCAAAAAGAGTTCTCTCAGCTTATCACAGGTATCACATTATATAGGCAACAAACAGGAAATGACCTCAAAATTTGCATATACACAGGTACAGAGCATTATCATATACATGTATCTATAGAAACAAAAACAGGTCATAATCACGATTTAAACCCCGAGGATATAAAGATTTGAGCATATTAATCCACCATACCTCTCTTCTTTTAAGTTTCAATTCTCGATCCCCCCCTCTTTTCATGGGCGGTACTACTTCCAAAACCATAAATTTAAGCTGATCTGCCGTGTGTCCCAAATCAACAAAATGCTTAGAGACAGGTAATGTGGTATTGCCCAAATTAATGCTAGACCGATGTTGCGATATACGTGATTTGACCATCTGGGTGGTCTCACCCACATAGATGAGACCACACGGACATGTCAACACGTAAATCGCAAATTTTGAAATACACGTGAAGTGTCCTCTTAGCTGTATCTGTTGGCCAGTCTGGGGGTGAATAAACTCTCTGCCTTTCAATACAAAGGGACATTGTACGCAGCTAAGGCAAGGATACATACCCTTAGATCTACCTCCCCAAAATGTATGAGTCTCCTTGGGTTTAGTTCTCACTAAAGTGGAAGTGACATGTGCCCCAATAGTTTTGCCTCTCCTATAGGAGATAAGCGGAGGTGCTCTAAATTCTGGTATGGTAGGATAGGCATTTCGTAAAATATACCAATGCTTGCGTAGTAATTTACCAATAGCTTCGCTATTGTTATGAAACTGGGTGACAAATGGCACACGTTGCGTCTGTTTAGTTTTCCCCTTAGGATGTCTGACCCTTTGCTGGGCTTGTTGAATCACCTTTTCTGGGTATCCCCTCTCTCTAAACTTGTGGCACATAATTTGTTCCTGCTTCTCTTTTTCCTTCCCTTCACTCACTAACCTCTGTACCCTTGAGAGTTGGCTAACGGGGATTGATTTCTTCGTATGTGGGGGGTGCTGACTGGTAAAATGAAGAATTTGATTCCTATCAGTAGGCTTTGTGAATAAAGAAGTACATATAGAACCTTCTAAATCTTTGTATACTAGAACATCAAGAAAGTGGATTTTTTGGAGATCATAGACCAGCGTGAATGAGATTGAGGGGTGTACCCCATTAATCCTACCATGGAACCGCTGTAGGGAGTCAACGTCACCCCGCCATAACACAAATACATCATCGATGTATCTCCACCAGGCCAAACAATGTCTGGAGAAGTCTACATCAAGGTAAATGTGTAGCTGTTCAAGCCTTGCCATGAAGGCATTGGCATATGACGGGGCGACGTTGGATCCCATCGCGGTTCCACGTAGTTGGAGGTAGTACTGTTCCCGAAAAGTGAAATAGTTACAACATAATATGATCTCCAATGCCTGTAGGAAGAAATCAATCTGATGTACAGAGTACTGCGCTCCTTCCCTCAGTATCCACTGACTTGCTTCTAACCCATCACTATGTGGTATAGACGTGTAAAGACTGGCCACATCCAACGTGGCCAGAATTACACCCTCCCCCACATTTCCTAGTGATTGTAATTTATGAAGAAAATGTCCAGTATCCCTTATATAGGAAGGTACCTCTTGAATCAAGGGACTTAGTACTTTATCGAGCATTATAGCTAATGGGCAAAAAACCGAGTCAATGCCGGCCACTATAGGTCTCCCTGGTGGACACACTGGGTCCTTATGAATTTTAGGGAGAACATATATGGTCGGCGTGACTGGGTTCCTGACCATCAAATAATTCCTCAATTTGTCAGTGATCACTCCCCTATCAACCATATAATCCAGTAAAGTTTTAATCTTTCGTATGATGCCCAACAGGGGATCACTGGATAATGGTTTATAAACCTCCCCATCTGCCAATTGCCTCTCAATCTCTGCAATGTACTGTGTAGTGTCCATTACCACAATTGCGCCCCCCTTATCAGAGGGCTTAATCGTAATATCGGTTCTCCATGAAAGATCTCTCAAAGCGTCACGCTGTTGCTTGGACAAATTATGTGTCACAAATGAAGGATCACCCTCCACCTGACAAACATTTTTAACTTCTGCCATGATGTTATTAATATATGTTTCTACAGCAGCGTATGTAGTAGGAGGAACATACACACTTTTGCCGTATAAACCAAAAGTCTCAATGTCCAATGACTGGCTATCGCCATTAGAAGTCAGTTGTTCCTGTGGTTTCTGAAAAAAGTGAACCTTCAGCCTCAAAGTACGAAAAAAGCGGTATAAATCAACATCTAATTGAAACAAGTCCGTAGGTCTATCCGGACAAAAATTAAGACCCAGTGACAATACTGACTCCTCAACTGGTGTGAGCCGTTTAGAAGAAATATTGTAAATTACTTGCTTATTGTCCTCTTGCTGCAACCGCGTAGCGGTCGTCTTGTCATGCCTCCTGTGTTTAACACCTCCTCGTTTCCATGGTCTCCTTGGCCTTTCTTTGGGGATTTTGCCAAAAAATCCGCTCCCTGAGCCCTTTCTTGATTAGAGTAGTGGGAGTCTTCACCTCTAGGCCCCTGTACATGACGTTTTCCTTCAAAACGATAAAAAGCATGTTTATCTCTCACATCAGTTAACCAGGCATACACATAACCTTTTTGGTAATCAAGTGCATCTCTATCAAACTTCGATCGCTTCTGACGCTCTCCCTCTTTGCGATAGCGATCCAACTTTGCAATTAGTTGTTCATGCACCTGTTCCAGTTCCTCAAGTGGGCAGCATTGTTTTAATTCAGCTTCAACCTGGCTGATCTCTTGTTGGACCACTGTAAGTTCCTTATTAATATATTCAAGTGTCAATAGCATGATATCAGTGGAACATCTATCGACAATCTGCTTAAATTGATTACAATAGCCAGTATTATTGGCAAAAAGAGTAGGACGTAGACTTACTCGTAATCCACGTGGTATCCATGCCTTTTTGTGATACTCAGCTAAAGTCAGCCCGTGTAGTTCCAAATCCACCGTCCTCTTGCGCAGCGTTTCTAGTTGCCGCCGTGTATTAGTGACTGTCGGCACTTGCAGAAACTCCGCAGGACCGGAAAAGTGTGACAGGATACGCGTCACTTCAGCTTCCGTGTAGACTGAGGTTCCGTGATGCGTTCCAGCGCCATGTTGCGTTCCACTTTGATTCTCCATCGCGTCTAATCAACCCAATAAAAGGTGCACGTGGGCTACGGAAATATAGAAAATTATACAATGGGTGCCCCAGCACTCTTAGAAGTATACTTGCTGTGTTGGTCGGTGCTCGCTCCAATAGGAGACGCCGTCAAATCCCCACATCAAATAGAGTATGTAAAGAAGAAGCAGCACTCGTCAATTGCAAAAAAGTGTATTAAAAGATCAGAGCATCACTCAAGGCAACGTTTCGGACAACATATGTGCCCTTTGTCAAGCCCAAAAAGAGTTCTCTCAGCTTATCACAGGTATCACATTATATAGGCAACAAACAGGAAATGACCTCAAAATTTGCATATACACAGGTACAGAGCATTATCATATACATGTATCTATAGAAACAAAAACAGGTCATAATCACGATTTAAACCCCGAGGATATAAAGATTTGAGCATATTAATCCACCATACCTCTCTTCTTTTAAGTTTCAATTCTCGATCCCCCCCTCTTTTCATGGGCGGTACTACCCAGTAGTACCGCCCATGAAAAGAGGGGGGGATCGAGAATTGAAACTTAAAAGAAGAGAGGTATGGTGGATTAATATGCTCAAATCTTTATATCCTCGGGGTTTAAATCGTGATTATGACCTGTTTTTGTTTCTATAGATACATGTATATGATAATGCTCTGTACCTGTGTATATGCAAATTTTGAGGTCATTTCCTGTTTGTTGCCTATATAATGTGATACCTGTGATAAGCTGAGAGAACTCTTTTTGGGCTTGACAAAGGGCACATATGTTGTCCGAAACGTTGCCTTGAGTGATGCTCTGATCTTTTAATACACTTTTTTGCAATTGACGAGTGCTGCTTCTTCTTTACATACTCTATTTGATGTGGGGATTTGACGGCGTCTCCTATTGGAGCGAGCACCGACCAACACAGCAAGTATACTTCTAAGAGTGCTGGGGCACCCATTGTATAATTTTCTATATTTCCGTAGCCCACGTGCACCTTTTATTGGGTTGATTAGACGCGATGGAGAATCAAAGTGGAACGCAACATGGCGCTGGAACGCATCACGGAACCTCAGTCTACACGGAAGCTGAAGTGACGCGTATCCTGTCACACTTTTCCGGTCCTGCGGAGTTTCTGCAAGTGCCGACAGTCACTAATACACGGCGGCAACTAGAAACGCTGCGCAAGAGGACGGTGGATTTGGAACTACACGGGCTGACTTTAGCTGAGTATCACAAAAAGGCATGGATACCACGTGGATTACGAGTAAGTCTACGTCCTACTCTTTTTGCCAATAATACTGGCTATTGTAATCAATTTAAGCAGATTGTCGATAGATGTTCCACTGATATCATGCTATTGACACTTGAATATATTAATAAGGAACTTACAGTGGTCCAACAAGAGATCAGCCAGGTTGAAGCTGAATTAAAACAATGCTGCCCACTTGAGGAACTGGAACAGGTGCATGAACAACTAATTGCAAAGTTGGATCGCTATCGCAAAGAGGGAGAGCGTCAGAAGCGATCGAAGTTTGATAGAGATGCACTTGATTACCAAAAAGGTTATGTGTATGCCTGGTTAACTGATGTGAGAGATAAACATGCTTTTTATCGTTTTGAAGGAAAACGTCATGTACAGGGGCCTAGAGGTGAAGACTCCCACTACTCTAATCAAGAAAGGGCTCAGGGAGCGGATTTTTTGGCAAAATCCCCAAAGAAAGGCCAAGGAGACCATGGAAACGAGGAGGTGTTAAACACAGGAGGCATGACAAGACGACCGCTACGCGGTTGCAGCAAGAGGACAATAAGCAAGTAATTTACAATATTTCTTCTAAACGGCTCACACCAGTTGAGGAGTCAGTATTGTCACTGGGTCTTAATTTTTGTCCGGATAGACCTACGGACTTGTTTCAATTAGATGTTGATTTATACCGCTTTTTTCGTACTTTGAGGCTGAAGGTTCACTTTTTTCAGAAACCACAGGAACAACTGACTTCTAATGGCGATAGCCAGTCATTGGACATTGAGACTTTTGGTTTATACGGCAAAAGTGTGTATGTTCCTCCTACTACATACGCTGCTGTAGAAACATATATTAATAACATCATGGCAGAAGTTAAAAATGTTTGTCAGGTGGAGGGTGATCCTTCATTTGTGACACATAATTTGTCCAAGCAACAGCGTGACGCTTTGAGAGATCTTTCATGGAGAACCGATATTACGATTAAGCCCTCTGATAAGGGGGGCGCAATTGTGGTAATGGACACTACACAGTACATTGCAGAGATTGAGAGGCAATTGGCAGATGGGGAGGTTTATAAACCATTATCCAGTGATCCCCTGTTGGGCATCATACGAAAGATTAAAACTTTACTGGATTATATGGTTGATAGGGGAGTGATCACTGACAAATTGAGGAATTATTTGATGGTCAGGAACCCAGTCACGCCGACCATATATGTTCTCCCTAAAATTCATAAGGACCCAGTGTGTCCACCAGGGAGACCTATAGTGGCCGGCATTGACTCGGTTTTTTGCCCATTAGCTATAATGCTCGATAAAGTACTAAGTCCCTTGATTCAAGAGGTACCTTCCTATATAAGGGATACTGGACATTTTCTTCATAAATTACAATCACTAGGAAATGTGGGGGAGGGTGTAATTCTGGCCACGTTGGATGTGGCCAGTCTTTACACGTCTATACCACATAGTGATGGGTTAGAAGCAAGTCAGTGGATACTGAGGGAAGGAGCGCAGTACTCTGTACATCAGATTGATTTCTTCCTACAGGCATTGGAGATCATATTATGTTGTAACTATTTCACTTTTCGGGAACAGTACTACCTCCAACTACGTGGAACCGCGATGGGATCCAACGTCGCCCCGTCATATGCCAATGCCTTCATGGCAAGGCTTGAACAGCTACACATTTACCTTGATGTAGACTTCTCCAGACATTGTTTGGCCTGGTGGAGATACATCGATGATGTATTTGTGTTATGGCGGGGTGACGTTGACTCCCTACAGCGGTTCCATGGTAGGATTAATGGGGTACACCCCTCAATCTCATTCACGCTGGTCTATGATCTCCAAAAAATCCACTTTCTTGATGTTCTAGTATACAAAGATTTAGAAGGTTCTATATGTACTTCTTTATTCACAAAGCCTACTGATAGGAATCAAATTCTTCATTTTACCAGTCAGCACCCCCCACATACGAAGAAATCAATCCCCGTTAGCCAACTCTCAAGGGTACAGAGGTTAGTGAGTGAAGGGAAGGAAAAAGAGAAGCAGGAACAAATTATGTGCCACAAGTTTAGAGAGAGGGGATACCCAGAAAAGGTGATTCAACAAGCCCAGCAAAGGGTCAGACATCCTAAGGGGAAAACTAAACAGACGCAACGTGTGCCATTTGTCACCCAGTTTCATAACAATAGCGAAGCTATTGGTAAATTACTACGCAAGCATTGGTATATTTTACGAAATGCCTATCCTACCATACCAGAATTTAGAGCACCTCCGCTTATCTCCTATAGGAGAGGCAAAACTATTGGGGCACATGTCACTTCCACTTTAGTGAGAACTAAACCCAAGGAGACTCATACATTTTGGGGAGGTAGATCTAAGGGTATGTATCCTTGCCTTAGCTGCGTACAATGTCCCTTTGTATTGAAAGGCAGAGAGTTTATTCACCCCCAGACTGGCCAACAGATACAGCTAAGAGGACACTTCACGTGTATTTCAAAATTTGCGATTTACGTGTTGACATGTCCGTGTGGTCTCATCTATGTGGGTGAGACCACCCAGATGGTCAAATCACGTATATCGCAACATCGGTCTAGCATTAATTTGGGCAATACCACATTACCTGTCTCTAAGCATTTTGTTGATTTGGGACACACGGCAGATCAGCTTAAATTTATGGTTTTGGAAGTAGTACCGCCCATGAAAAGAGGGGGGGATCGAGAATTGAAACTTAAAAGAAGAGAGGTATGGTGGATTAATATGCTCAAATCTTTATATCCTCGGGGTTTAAATCGTGATTATGACCTGTTTTTGTTTCTATAGATACATGTATATGATAATGCTCTGTACCTGTGTATATGCAAATTTTGAGGTCATTTCCTGTTTGTTGCCTATATAATGTGATACCTGTGATAAGCTGAGAGAACTCTTTTTGGGCTTGACAAAGGGCACATATGTTGTCCGAAACGTTGCCTTGAGTGATGCTCTGATCTTTTAATACACTTTTTTGCAATTGACGAGTGCTGCTTCTTCTTTACATACTCTATTTGATGTGGGGATTTGACGGCGTCTCCTATTGGAGCGAGCACCGACCAACACAGCAAGTATACTTCTAAGAGTGCTGGGGCACCCATTGTATAATTTTCTATATATATATATATATATATATATATATATATATATATATATATATATATATATATATATATATATATATATATATATATATATAAAAATTGTAGAAAGGACCAGCACTCCGTTTCCAAAACAATTTGATAATTTATTCAAAACTCACAGTGTCTCCTGGGAGACACTGTGAGTTTTGAATAAATTATCGAATTGTTTTGGAAACGGAGTGCTGGTCCTTTCTACAATTTTTATATGCCTAAACTTGACCAAGCACCCGGCAAAAACTACACGTGAAGGAGTGCGGGTATCATCCAAGATTTTGTTATATATATATATATATATATATATATATATATATATATATATATATATATATATATATATATATATATATATATATATATATATATATATATATATACAATCTAATTCAGGCTTATGGCACCCGGGGTACTTTTTCAGCAGTCTATTTTAGCTGGCAGAGAATCACTTGAAGCCATACACTTCCTTTTTTACAGTTTGTTCTAGTCACAAAAACTCACAGCATTTTAAAGCATTTTAATAACCCCCTGTACTCAGAGTGTTAGTCTTTAGGACTGGGCACTCAGGGATTTCAGTATCAGGTTCTGCTGCAGAAGCAATATTAACTGATGTGTTTTGGAAAAAAAACATGTTTTTATGAGACAGAATCCCTTTAACGTCCACTCAGCAACAAAATGATATTAGTTTAAATGTGCAAAGCTATTTAGTTTATATGATGAGGCTGGAGCAGTTGGTCCCTTTGGGGAGCCATGACTACTCCAAAGTTAGAGGGTGAAGTGTAGAAAATAGTAGGATATGAGAGATGACAAGAAACTCTTATTGCATACAATACATCCTGAAGTACAACATAAACAGACATGGGTAATAATGAGCGCTGTATTCATAAGTAACTGCGCCATGGCAGAAGAAATTGCAATTCTGTCTAAAACTAGGATATATGAATTAGCAAATAGTTTTCAGTAGGCATAAACTCACATCACTTAAAACTATGTAGTTCTGCAAATAATTGCTGTTCATTTCTCATTATAATGCTTTGTGAGTTTCTACAGCAATAATGTCAAAATTCTGTTTGATTAATCAGATGCTCTTTTTTGTAATGATAAAAGAAAGAAACTATGCTCTGCAGTAAGATATTATTTCTGAAATCTGTGAATAGTACAAATTGACATTTCGAGTTTGAAAAATCACAAAAAATGACTTCTGCACCCTAGGGGGTAAACAACTAACTTCAATTTGTGCAAACAATCAAGAAAGTATTCCATGCTGCTTTGTGGCTCAAGTGATTTTTTTGAAGTCACCTCTCTAGATTATACCAGAAAATCTAAAGGGAAAGACTGCACAGAGCTTGAATTTACACATGAAGAAAAAAAGGAACAGCATGAGTGGTCTGATGTACAGATGCAAAAATTGGATTAGAAATTGCACAGCCATATTGACCACAGCAAACATCAGTTATCTTGAAGAAACAGAAGAACTGTAACAGGAACAGAACACAGTGCAATAAAAGTAAGATTTAATTGTACAGCTGATCAATAGAGTAAATGAATTATTCAAAATGATTTACAATAAGGAAACATCGTAAATGAGTATTTTCAAACAATTTCTCAAATAAAAATTAAAGTCTGCAATCCAACAGTAATGTAAAAGTCATTACAGTTTCTCAATGAAAGATACCAGGAGCATTCTTACTTAATACTAAACTACTAAATTTAATTACATTTATTCTGTACACTTAGCTGGCTCCAGAGGTGTTTAAATGAACACAATTAAAAGCTAAATCAAATAAGAAATATCACTTTGCAACTAATTTCAATATAATTGTGTTCTTTTTGAGGAAGGTTTATTAAATCATCAAATCGGCATTCTTATGAGAACTGTTCCCCTAGGTTAGACTAAAAATTGTTCTAGTTGAAGAATTATTTAAAGGGCCAGAACTAATTGTTGTGGTGTAAAACTGGGGGTAAAGGGATAATGGGTAACTATCCAAAAAATCATACAAACGTATAACCCCATTTGGAATGGTATTAATTATGATTGCAAAGTTCCCTTGGAAACCTAACCACAACACTCAGAGAACACCACATTACATTGTGGTGTCAGCAGCAACCTATCAGCCATTATGCTTAGCATTAAAGTTGTCGGTTTCAAAAATATCCTTGGCTGAGCATAAGGTGTTAGTGATGATCCCTCGAATAATATATATATATATATATATATATATATATATATATATATATATATATATATATATATATATATATATAATAATAGAATGCTGATGCACACCAGGATTTTTCTTTCAAAATTTACTTCTTTATTTAATCGACGTTTCGGTCCACGTCTGGGACCTTTATCAAGACACATTTCAATACAAGTGAACATATTATATGGAGACTCACCCATCTGTGACCCATCACCAGACCACACCCATTTTCCAATTACATGTATCAACCCATGTGTACCCTCGTTATTCAATTAACGTATTATATTCCTTTTGTGGGCGTGACCGGTGGATTAAACATACATTGTTTCAATATATAGCTTTAAGAAATTGCTACGATTTATATAGTGATACATAATAATCAGCATAGTAGACAAAAAATTATTACAATTTATATAGTGATACTTAATAGTCAACATGATACAACCCTTTTAGTGTATAAATAATCCAATTTAAAAATATGTAAATATATAAATATATAAATATTTAAAATAATGTTAAATGTCGAGGATTTTCTAAAAAGCGGCATAATCAACTTCTACAATACTAACAATGGTTTTAGATAGTTTATGTTTCTAAAAAAGGTGCAAAGGAACAATACTCATTAAGACCGCGGGGAGCTAAGGTGTCAAGTGTTCTAATCCAAAAGACCTCCTTCTGTAACAGTAAACGGTCCCAGTCACCTCCTCTATTCGGCTCTGGGACCAAATCTATACCCATAAATTTTAGGGTTGGGAGTCTATGTCCTGCTTTTAAACAATGCTGTGGAAGGGGCTGGTCTGCTTCTCCAGTTTCAAATGCTTTTTTAATGGACGATCTATGATTACCCATTCTTATGCGTAGTGTGTTTTGAGTTTTGCCCACGTATGTTAAGCCACATGGGCATATTATAATGTAAATTACATGGGTCGATGTACAAGTTATCCGATGTCTGATGTTTATTGTTCTGCCCGAATGGGGATGTCTAAATGTGTCACCGGTCATCATAGATCTGCAGGTAGTGCAACCTGCACACTTATAACACCCTTTTTTTAGTTTACTTAAAATATCTCTTTTCTGTTCATAACAGTGAACTGGGTCAGTTTGCATTAGTAGATCTTTCAGATTTGGCCCCCGTTTGTAACCCCACATAGGCATTTCTGTCAGTTTTTTAGATAGTTTTTATCACTTTGTAAAATTGGCCATTGACTATCGACAATGTCCTTAACTTTTGGTGATCCTGTGGTGTATTGCGATGTTAGAATGACGCGGTTCTGTTTGTTAGGGGTGGATTTTATTTCCTCTCGCTGTGTCATGTGTATACGTGCCTTTTCTAATGACGTATTTAGTACATGTGGTTTGTACCCTCTCTGTGCAAAACGATCGAATGTTTCTTGTATTTGCTTTTCACAAGTGTCACTTTCCGAGTTATTGCGTATAGTACGCAAGAACTGTGAAAAAGGCACTGCTTTTTTAGAGCTTGGTGGGTGAAAACTTGTAGAATAGAGCAAAGTATTTCGATCTGTGGTTTTTCTGTATAGTTTATAACCCAGCCTGTTATTTTGTTTAAAAATTTCCACATCCAAGAAATGGATTTTTTGCTCATCATGTGTTAATGTAAATTTGACTGTAGAATTAAAATTATTCAGACTTTCTACCATGTTTAATAGATCTGTCTTTTCTCCTTGCCAAATAATCAACACGTCATCGATGTACCGCAGGTATAGAAAGAGGGAGTCTTTAAAGGCAGGTATGATATTAGTTTGCTCATATTGGGCCATGAAACAATTTGCGTATGCGGGAGCCATTGGGGCTCCCATTGACGTACCCTCCCAGGTGAAAGCTTTTTTGAAATGTGTGCTCAAGCCTTTATATATACATATATATATATATATATATAGAGGAAAATATTAGGGTGAAAGAACAGGTCCACAGAAACTACTCCACAACTATATATTAGACAAAGCAATAGGATAAAACCATATTTACACATTCTCTTCACTAAAAACAATTTGATTTTCGGTAATGGGCCAATTAATCATATAAATTATATTCACGGTCAAATAATTTTTTAAAATTCCTTTATAAAGTTGGAAAGTCAGCTTTGAGAAGTAGAGGGGAACATTTTTGAAACTTTGCTAAAGTATAGGTAGGGATTATTTAAAAAGACTATAAAACCAGTAAATTTGTAATTTAGAGTTGCATACAACGTTAACTTCTCTTCTGCAAAATAAGGATTTTGTGATGGCATTATTCAAGGCATAATATACGATATTGTAAATGAAATGCAGAGCTCACAGAATCCTTAATGATGTTGTTTTATTATCCCTTAATTATTTCAACATTCTTGTACTACTATTAAGTCCCTTGTTTACTTTATGTACCTTGTTTAAACATTTAAGCCTGCACATATTATTTCCATAATTAAAATAGCATCCCTTGATTCCTCTTAAATTTGTAATTATCATACTACTTCTCTGCAACCCATCTGCTCAGTTTTTGGATCTATAGAATACACTCAACTAGCCAAATCTGTGCCAAAACCTGTTTTGATACAGATTAATCTAGTTTCCTGAGCTACTGTGAGATACTACCCCATATACTACATATTTAGTCCCAAAAATACACTGTAAGTATAAATACAGTCCAGAAGTATCCAGACAAAATCAAGGGTATTGTTACCAGGTCAGTCCTACTGACTTCAAAATAGAAACCCTCTTGGCAGTCATTTTGCCCGTTCTCTATCCATGCACAAACAATATAACCAAGACCAACAGATGTCAGTTTAGTAAGCAGTCGTTTATAGGCCATTGTATTTTTGGCAAAATCTGAACAGATCACAACTACAATAACCCAACTGTCCCAATTTCTGCTTACTTCATCATAAAAAAAATTATTTGTTTAACACAATCTATCCTTCATAAAGCCATGCCAAGCCATACTACTCACAATGCCATTCTCCAGAACATAATCTTGAATGTGATTCCTCAGATACTCAGATAGAATAGTAAAAACATTTTTTGTACAATTTTTAGTAGTATGTGTTTGGTAGACAATCTCAACCTATATCTGCTCTTTACATTATAGGTACAAACGAACAATCTATCTATCCATGAATGAACATTCCAGGAAAGATTGTAATTAGTATGTGTATGGATAGCTTTATCTGCCTATTATTGAAAGGTACCATTCTAGATGAAAGTGAGTCTGAGAAAATTTAAAAAATGGCCTGGCTAAAGTTGGACTAAGCTCTATTTAGTCTATTCTGAGTTAAACTGCATATAGAGGTCCTTTACACTCTTACATGTCCTTCTTAAAGTTATAAATTGAGAACAGTGTTGGTTTAATATTGTTTTAAATGACAACCATGTTTGTTCTATGTTTTTAGATGTACTAAAGGGTGAAGTGACTATAACGCGGGCGAAAATTTGCCAGTGTGATGTCATTTTGGTACTTTGGTCACCAGTGTAACTTCGCTAGCGAAGGAGATAGACTCTAGCAGTATTTCACTCCTTAAAGCCTGGCGAATTTGTGCTCTGGCGAATGGATGTAAGTGCGCAAATTCACTAAGATATGGATTTTACTGAACGTTACCTCTTTCGTCAGACTTCCCTTCGCCACCTCAGACCAGGCTATAGAGTAGATACGAGTTCCTCAAAAAACGCTAGTGTCTTTTCCTTTTTCAGGGTGATAGGTTGAAAAATAGCGTACATTTTCTTTGGCGTATCCAGCTTCCCATCTACATTTCCTAACATATGACATATTAACTTTACACTGGGCTCATGTGTAGGGCAATATAATAACTTTATTTTATTTTATTAATGTTTCTTGTATAGTGTTATGTATTTGCTGCAACATATATGTCCATTGAACTTTAACTTCCCATCGTATGCAAATTAGGCAACGCTATCGCAACTTCGATTGGCGCAGTAACGCTAGTGTTCGGCGCCCTGGAAGCAACTTTGGATTTTAGTGAATTAGCATTGTCCTGGCGAATCTACGCCTGGCAAAGTGTTGCACAGTGAGCGAAGCTGCCGCTGGCGAATTTTCGGAGGTCAGTGAATTTGCCCCTTAAAGCTGTCCCCTGGCTTATACAATTCACTGTGTTCACACATAAACCAAAGACACGTATTAGGTTACATCAGCCAATAAATGAACAGAACTTTTATTCCCACACTTCTCAACAAATCTGAATTATTTAGATCATGTGATCTCTGAGGAAGAACATATCATATGACAAAATGGTGACCCAAGGTAAAAGGGCAATGTTTACTGAGATCACTATATCAGTATTATTTCTGGGTGGGTTGTCCACAATCTGTGACACTGTAAATGTGTGTGTAAAACGGACATGTAGCAAGTTCATAAAGTTTAATGGCACGATGCACAAATCACAATGAAAATCAAAAGGAATTTCTATATAGATGGTACAAGGCACCAGAAATAAACCCAGTAATCACCAATCAATGCCTCCAATAAGGATTTATTTTATCTCAGTTGGGATGTTTAAAATAAACTACAACATTACCTCTGCCTAGGATCAGGCAGATGTGGTGGCTTTTGTTGCTGAAATGTAAGAGTTTGCGTTTCGGTCCAGAAAACTGCTGCACCTGCCTACACCTGGGGCAAGATAATGTATCTGGGTGCAGGCACATCAAGCAGGAGGAGTGAGTGGATTCTCAACCTGCGTTTCTCTGGAGGCTGAGGTCTGCAATGTCTGACCTAAATGTCTGTGACTAACTTTGATGTTCTCATCCACAATCATTGCCTAATAATAATAATAATAATTTAAACATTTTACATCTATATATAATACTTTACTGTATACTAAAATGCGTTCTTTGTGTTAACCAGAGAAAGTGAAAATGAACAAAAAGTTAGTGTTCTGCAATAAACAACTTCTTTTTGAGTCAGTGGTGCATTTGCCAAGTAGTAGTCTCCAAAGGGAACACTTATCAAGTCTGAAAAGTGCATTTTTACAAGGTTCTTTCTTTAATGGCACTAATCTGATTTTTTTTCCGAACAAGGCCTGTAGGCAGACAACATTATGCGCTATTCTAAGGGGGATTTAGCACATAATAGCCATTGCAAGTAATTCCTTAATAATGGCAAGCTGGAATGTCATTTAAAAACAAGCAGTGCAACATAAAAAGTTCTTGATGTCACGGAAATACCTCTGTACTATTCTAGTTAACAGGTATACAGTATATGGTCTGAATAAGATTTTTATTTTTTAGAAATACATGCTAAATTTATATTATATTATATAGTGAGTAAAGTACCCCCTATTGTAAAATATAAGGATATTATAAGTCACAGAGGAGTTACATGACCATATAAAAATACGAGGCCAAACACTGAATGTTTTTATACAGGTCATGGAACTCTGAGTTGACTTCTAATATACTATACAGTATATACAATATAATATATTTTGCAACAGGGGTAGTTTATATATTCACAAGTTTCTGTAAGTCATTAAGAAATTACATCACTACTCACCATTTATAACTGATGACATCAAGGGGCCCATTTACTCTCGAGTGAAGGAATAGAATAAAAAAATAACTTTGAATTTCGAATGTTTTTTTTGGCTACTTTGACCATCGAATGGGTTACTTCGACCTTCGACTACGACTTCGACTTCGAATCGAACGATCAGAACAAAAAATCTTTCGACTATTCGACCATTCGATAGTCGAAGTACTGTCTCTTTAAAAAAAAACTTCGACCCCCTAGTTCGCCACCTAAAAGCTACCGAAGTCAATGTTAGCCTATGGGGAAGGTCCCCATAGGCTTTGCTACCTTTTTTTGGTCAAAGAAAAATCATTCGATCGATGGATTAAAATCCTTCGAATCGAACGATGCTAAGGATTTAATCGTTTGATCGAGCGATTTTTCGTTCGATCGAAAGAATTGGGGTAAATCCTTCGACTTCGATATTCGCAGTCGAAGGATTTCCATTCGCCAGTCGAATATCAAGGGTTAATTAACCCTCGATAGTTGAACATAAATAAATCTGCCCCCAATAATCACCATTTATAAGGATGTAATTTACAAGATATTCATAGCTTTTGTGTATTATAAAAGAATACACCAGAAAAAGTTGACAGAATATATACAATATTACAGTTGGCCATTCTGCACCTAGATCCTTGTTTAACTACATATTTGTCTTTAGTGATGAAAGCTGTATATTACTACTTTTGCTGAATTAAAAAAAATATCATGGATAACCCAAAACATTTCAGATGAGAGAGAAATATTATCTAGATATTATGCTTGCAATAAAAAATTATATTTGAGAAACTTTTTAAATTATGTTTACAAATTGAAACGGCAATATTTTTTATTCTCCATTGATAAGGAACAATAGGAAATCACAAACGTTTGCTGGACTATGATATTATCCTTACCACATTTTGCACCAGATTCAATTTAATGAAGATAAACTAATTTAATGGATCAAGTGAAATAATGCTTTGAAGTCTATAGATAAAGTCAGAACTGAATTAGGTATCAAATTAAATGTGGCGATTTATTGTGTATCCCCATACCAAATGAGTGGAATTGAAGATTAACTAAATCTCTCTTGGTAACCTGAAATGCATGCAGTACCCAGAGGATCAGCTCAAGAAGGAAAATGCAACCTGGAACTCAACTGCACACGTGCCAAACACTCTCTACAGTGAACTCATGGCATGTTTTAAAGCCTGACTAATAAATCAGATACCATTTTGGAAAACAAGCTTATCAATTAATAAGATTTCTTAATTCTACGAATGGCTATAACTAATTGAGAAAAATGTGTGCTGCTTTGACTCAGCAAATCAGAATCAGATGGTTGGGATATGATTCTACTCAGATGATGAAAGACACTCTTTCAGACACCTTATGTATTTGCTCACCTACTCCACTCTCATCAAACCCAGGTGTTTGTAATTTGCAAATTAAGGGGCTTTATAAGCCTGTTACAAACAACACCCAATTGCTTTATCATTGAGCTCCAAAGCCAGATCCTGTGTTACACCTTGTCCCTGTGACTCCTGTGCCTGATTCCTGCCTTGTTTCCTGTTCCTGCCCTTGTCCTGCCTGGTTCAACGCTCTGTGCCCCTGTTTTCTGTTCCTGTTCCCATTGACTATTGGATCTCCTGGTATTTACCAGGATCTCCTCGTATTTACCAGGAGATTCAAAATATCAAGCAGAATATGAGGTTGGCCTGTAATATACAGATGAAGCCACTTGGATTTGTGAGTTAAATGCGTCATGACTCAAGGTTAATTAAAGAAACTGTGTTATCTAAAGTCATCTTAACTCATTTAATGCATTTAACCTTTTCATTAGCATACCAAAGCACCATTGTTCACAATGGGGAATGCTTTAATTAGATGGGATGCTGTGACACAATTGTCTGTGTTAAATGGGATAAGTGGGATATCTGTGTTTAGTTATTCTGTGTCAAACAGGCAAACCAAAGTGGCTGCATCTGTAAGATGATGCTACAGGGCTGATTATTAAATCCTGATGCTAATTGTACTGATTTCTGTGCTGCCATGTAGTAATTATCTGTTTTAATTACCAATCAGCTTTATATTGTGACATTTATATTCTACATGTACTGTATATTGTGAGTGGGTCCCTAAGCTCAGTAACTGACATCAGCCAGAGCATGTGCAGTGAATCAGCAGAAATGAAGATGGGGAGTTACTGGGGCTTCTTTGTAGGCACAGATTTTACTGCTGAACGGCCATGGTTGCCTTGGGCTGGTACAGAAGCACAAAACATCATGTAAAACATTTCTGGCCTACTTCTTTAGTTGGGCTTTAGTTCTTCTTTAAAATTCCTAATGATTTTTAGAGACTGGTCTAGTTCTAACTTGTAATCATTCCTATACTGGCTTCACCTAAATGATTCTGATCAACAGCAGTTGCTGAAAGGGACACATGCAGTTAAGGGTGTTCCATATTACATTGTAAGGGCTGTCAGGACATCAAGGTTTATTAGCATCAGTTAGATAAGGATAGAAAGTAAAGACTGTGCATTGTTGGCTACCTAACATGTTAATCATATCCTACAAGAAACATTGGACAGCATTGCTTATCAGGACAGAGGCACTTCTTGAAATGTATACTTGAAGCATCTAGCCATCATAAAATCGTTTGCAGTGCTGTCTATTTCTTAATTAGGTTTCTAGAAAGCACACACAGTATTGCATTCTGAGCTCCAAATTATGAGGTTATAACTAATGGAAAAACATTAGTTTTTTATTACTTGCCTCAATTTCGCTTCTGTTTCAGCTACATCAAAAGACTAAGTAGAAAATTAATGTTACACAAACTTATATCAATTAATCAAAAAAACAATCTTTGGAAAGGATTTATGACTTTTTTTCAGTTTACTCCATGTTACTGTATACATTTGTATGCTAGAAACAAACCATCGATCATATACCTCCAAGACTGTCACCTTAAGAAATAATTCCAAATCCTGTTTTATTAGTGTTTAAAAATAAATCTAGTTAGCCAAAGGTAATTTCAACGTTAAAACCTGAATCTTCATATCAAGCTGAAATGATTGTATATAACACAGAGGATGAAGTGTAAACTTGCTCAGTTAGGTTTTATATATAGTTCACTATATATACTGATGAAAAGACAAAGAGGGCAAGAAGATATGTAAGGGGGTTATTTACTAAACCTTGAGGTTTTTTGATCAAAAACTCAAAGTTTTAGAGGAAAAACATTTTTCTAGATTTAGTTTACCCATTACAATTTGAAGATATTGTAATCTGCACTGGGTTTCGTCCCATAAACTGAGTTTTCGGCAATAACCTGAAAAAAATCGTCATCAAATCTGAAAAATTTGTATGATTCAAGTTTTCGCTCAATATTATAGAGTATTTTATTGATTAATTAATATTTATTATAAAGTTATTTTATTGATTAATAAGATAAAATCGTGGACGGAGGTTTGGTCAAGCTCGATTTAATAAAAGGATTAGATAAATTTGAGTTTTAGTAAATAATGTTAAAAATCGCCATTAGCTATCAAACTTGCTTTAAACGTGTGGCTATAATAAAATGTAATAGTAACTGCGGGCAAGGCTATTTCTATAAAATATAAAGTTGTTTTATGCATTATAAATCACGCTGGAATATTGTCCTAGTCTGAATGTTATCTTTATTATGGTAGTTTCTTGTCCTTGAGGTCGGTTAAACAAATTGATCAATTACCTATTAGTCAAACTCTGAAACATATATCAAATGTGCAGGCAGCAGACTAAAGAAGAAAGTTAGATTTTGCATTCTATAATTCAATTACATTGTCCCAATTTTGATTCATTGTATTTATAATGTTAGTGGAGGCACAAACAAAGCTAGTTAGAGGATGAACATATAATCATTTAGTGTTTAACTAATTAATTTACAGCAATTTCAAATCTCCTGTTAAAAAGTGCCCATATTCAGCAGCAGCAGAAAAACACACCTTATGTAGTGAATTACTTTCTTCTGCCATAGGTTGCACTGGGTAATACTGTACATAATGCAATATAAAAGAAAACAAGATGACAGTTATGAGCATGATTAAGATTTAACAGAAAGCAGCATTACGTAGGCAAAGGATAAGTTACACCCCTTTAAGATAGTCTATCGAAATGAATCAGGCATCGCACTCGTCTTGTGGTGCACGATAATGGAGTGCTCTACTGCAGGGTTTCCACTTGTTGAAAGTGGTGGGTGCTCAACCAGAAGTCTCCTTCTTGCACGGGGACATAAGTCAGTACAGACAAAATCTAAAAGCACACCAAAATTATTGCTCTGTGAAATAAGTGATTTATTTAGCCCATAAGCATTAACAAAAAGGCAACGTTTTGAGCCCCTCCCAGGAGCGGCATATGTGGAGAATTGTGAGAATGGTTACAGACAACCCAAAGATCACCTCCAAAGACCTGCAAAAACATCTTGCTGCAGATGGTGTATCTGTACATCGTTCTACAATTCAGAGCAATGTGCACAAAGAACATCTATATGGCAGGGTGATGAGAAAGAAGCCTTTTCTGCACTCACGCCACAAACAGAGTCACTTGTATGCAAAAGCTCATTTAGACAAGCCACAGTCATTTTGGGACAAAGTTCTTTGGACTGATGAGACAAAAATTATTATTTGGTCATAACAAAAAGCTCTTTGCATGGCAGAAGAAGAACACCGCATTCAAGAAAAACACCTGCTACCTACTGTCAAATTTGAAGTTCCATCATGCTGTGGGGCTGTGTGGCTAGTTCAGAGACTTGGGCCCTTGTTAAAGTCGAGGGTCGGATGAATTCAACCCAATATCAACAAATTCTTCAGGATAATGTTCGAGCATAAGTCACAGAGTTGAAGTTACGCAGGGGTTGGATATTCCAAAAGAAAATGACCCTAAACACACTTCGAAATCTACAAAGGCATTTATGCAGAGGGAGAAGTACAATATTCTGGAATGGCCGTCACAGTCCCCCAATTGAATATCATAGAAAATCTATGGGATGATTTAAAGCATGTCTATGCTGTCTATGTTTGGCAGCCATCAAATTTAACTGAACTGGAGAGATTTTGTATGGACGAATGGTCAAAAATACCACCATCCAGAATCCAGACACTTATCAAAGGCTATAGGAGGCGTCTACATTTGCAAAAGGAGGCTCAATTAAGTACTGATGTAATATCTCTGTTGGGGTGTCCAAATTTCTGAACCTGTCCAATTTTGTTATGATGCATATTGCATATTTTCTGTTAATACAATAAACTTTAGGTCACTGCTGAAATACTGTTATTTCCATAAGGCATGTTATATATTAAAAGGAAGTTGCTACTTTGAAAGCTCAGCCAATGATAAACAAAACTCCAAAGAATTATAAGGGGTTCCCAAACTGCTGTATTTCTTGGATAAAATAATGGCAGGAAAACCTACCATCATTTAAAGTGCTTTGTATGGCTTTTTTTTAAATTTCAAAAGGAAATAATAAATATAGGTAAACACTGCCTTCCATTCACCCTCAAAAGCAATTGCCCACTTGATAGGTAATACAATATATTTTAGAAGAAAAGCTTTTGAAAGATTTTCTTGATTTGGAGAAAGTATCTTATTGTTTAGGAATCTTTTATGAGTAGAGAAAGGTACTGTATATATCACAAGTCACTTATTTGTGAAAGATGTGCGGAATACCTAAGCTCATTCCAAAGAGAAGATATCTGAATAATATAAATGGAAAGGGATATCTTAGGGGTAACATGAACATTTTTGTCAGTATAGCACAAAGTATTATATTCTGAACAATAAAATATACATTTTTTTTGGGT
Organism: Xenopus laevis; assembly: GCF_017654675.1. Classification (NCBI taxonomy): domain Eukaryota; kingdom Metazoa; phylum Chordata; class Amphibia; order Anura; family Pipidae; genus Xenopus; species Xenopus laevis. The sequence goes on along the minus strand of NC_054375.1, from coordinate 77,824,984 downwards.
GAATGAGGTTGAAGGGGGGGTCTTAATAATGAATAGTGATATACTCAAATTTACCTATTTAACTGAGAAAATGTGTTGTGAAGAACCAATATTAATACACTCTCCTACTTTTATCTAAATTGTGTACTGGAATGTAATGTAAATGTACTTTGTAAACTAGTGAATAGCCTATTAGCTGACCACATAAACAATTTTCCTGTCAAACTGCTGAGCAGCTGATCAGAAAGACAAGTGGTCTTCTTTCCCATTGCTTATTCTTGTTTTCCATCTTAATGTATTGTTTTTCAAATTCTCTTTTTGGTGTTTACTCATAGTAATGATCCAGTCTAGAATTTACCTCCTCCTCCGTTATTCCCATATAATTCGACCCATCCTCCAAGGTGTAGTCATTGTGCTTTATAGTACATTCTATTTGAGCTATTATATCTCTCCAGCATTCCATTTCACTACTATAGTTTATACTGCAGCAGTGGTCAGCTTCCTGTTGAAGCTCCATCATTCCAGCTGCTGTCAGTTTGCCTCTGCAGTATACAATAAAAAGGACTATCACTTGGGAGTTTTAACCTTGGAAAGCATTTGCAAAGGACCTCTTTTCTTTGTCTGTATTAATTGTGTGGTCACACCCTCATTGAATCCCCACTTAATAATTCAAAATTGTTTAGTGGTGAGCACAACATTCGCTTTTGCCTGCCATTATGCTACTGGTAATTTATATGCAAACCTGGAGATTCAGTTACATTATTCACTTTAGTTCAGTCTCCTTTCTGTCGCTTTTGTTTCTCTCTCACCAATTTCTTCTGTATCCTCCACTGTAGACTGTAGATTCAGCATTCACCATCTACAGTAGTTTATCCAGCTTTCTCCGGTCATTCATTTCTAAGCATCTCATTCCTCATTGCTGTTTGGACTTACCTCTAAGTTGACCCTAGACTGCATTATTGAGTTGACTTCTTCTCCCCAATTCTCCTTATACCTACATACTTCCCTGTACACTGGCCCCAGTCTGATTTAAGGACAATACTTTATGTTACTTGCCTAATTCCCTGATGTCTCCTCAAGCAACTGTTTCTACATTTTTTCCTGCAATCCACTCTTGGAATCTACCTTCAAGAAGCTTTTGTCACCATCCTTGTGCTTTATTCTGCTTCCACTCCTGAGAAGTTCCTGCAAATAAAGCTCAGCTAGAACAGTTGTTTTTCTCCAGTGACTCTGTTAAAATCATCTTACCTGCTTTGGGGTCATAATTCTGCTCTGCTCTATCCATGCACTGTCCTTGCTTATGTTAAAAATAAACAAATGAAGCTCAGATCTAAAATCAACTTTTCGAAAGTGTTTCTTACCCTCTTAGCTTAATTTCCAAATTCATTAGTATCACACTACTTTCCTTAATGATCAATTTCATTAAGGAGATTGATGGATTACTCAAACTGATCTTTATTCTGTGACAAAAATTTCTGATGAATTCTATAGTAGATTAGAGCAGATGCTAATTGCTGGCTTTGTTTCAGACTGAAGCACAGCAGTTATATTTATAAAGGGATTGCTGTATTTTTAAAAAAAAAAAAAAAAAAAATCATATATTTGTAATCTGCATTAATTCATTTTAAATTACAATTCTTTGAAAGAATTTGACTAAAATATTTTTTCTAAGAAAGAAAACATAGGCGATAAAAAGAGATAAAAAAAATGAGTATGCCCTTTAAGCAATGGCCTATTGATTTTTGTAATTCTGTTATTTAGCCATTTAAAAGGAGTTATGTTAATGATGCCAGGAGTGTACATTTTCCAGATAAGAGAAGATCACATTTTAATGGAAAGGCATCGTTTATACATTCATAAGCAGGCCAGAGGCTATTATTCCGGTTCCACCGATACCACAGAAATGTCAGGCATATGCATAGGAGTTAATGCCACTTTAACTAAAGTGACTGACATTAAATAGGTCAAAACTTCAACAACCAATTGTAGGAGGCAAGGTCTAAATACCTCAGGGTCCCTGAATAGATCAAACAGACACAAAGAATAGTAGAATAGTCAGTAAACTAATGAGACCACTACACCAATTTCATTTTATGGATTAGTAATTACCGGTAGTACACAATAATGTCTTTAGCCTAATTTTAAAAAAATGAGACATTGAAAAGGAAGTTGTTTTTCTGTTTAAAAGAACAAAGGTCACAAAGAGAGTTGAGAAAACAGGGGTGAGCTACTTTACTTTATGCCCCCAAATTGAGTTTGATTTAGCCATCTATACTAATGCACATGTAAAAATTTTATTTTCAAAATTGTGTGAGATCATTTTATCTCAGCTAATGCACTAATTTTGTTTTAATCATATAAAGATAATTTATTTATATAATTACAGTCATATGAAAACGTTTGGGAAGCCTTCTCAGCCTGTGTGAAATTAAATCAAATGTGAAAAACTGGCTGTGCAAAAATTTGGGTAGCCTTGTAATTTTGCTAATTTTAATGCATTTAACTGCGCAATGCTGATTACTGGCAACACAAAATTGGTTGGATTAGCTCATTAAGCCTTGAACTTCATAGGCAGGTGTGTCCAATCATGAGAAAAGGTATTTAAGGTGGCCAATTGCAAGTTGTGCTTCTGTTTGACTCTCCTCTGAAGAGTGACAGCATGGGATCCTCATAGCAACTCTCAAAAGATCTGAAAACAAATATTGTTCAGTATCATGGTTAGTCACAGTTTCTGTAAAACCTAAGTCTGGTAGGTCTAGAAAAATACAGGAGCGGCATATGCGGAAAATTGTGAGAATGGTTACAGGCAACCCAAAGATCACCTCAAAGACCTGCAAGAACATCTTGCTGCAGATGGTGTATCTGTACATCGTTCTACAATTCAGCTCAATTTGCACATTTGCATCTGTATGGCAGGGTGATGAGAAAGAAGCCCTTTCTGCACTCATGCAAACACAAACAGAGTCGCTTGTTGTATGCAAACGCTCATTTAGCCATGCCACAGTTTTTTTTGGAACAAAGTGCTTTTTCATATGACTGTATATTATACAAGGAATAACCATAAAATATTCTTGAAACTGAAGAGAGGGTCTTGTTATGAGGCTGCTGGTGGAAAAAAAGTGTTGATGGTTGATCATGTGTACCTTACCCAAGAGAAATCCCAATTACCTATAATAGTAATGATTTTGCCACAAATTTAAAACAATATATTTGTTTATGACCTGCTTTCTCAAATAATTATCAATGTTGATAACTACCATATACCCCCAATTGCCAGCTGCGCTGCTTAGAAGTAATTTTTTACTCTTCTTATTCAATCCCTACTTCCAGATACTTACAAAAATATGACACTTCCAGTTAGAAACATTTCCCATGTTTGACTTTTCCTCAAATGAGATGACCAAAATACTCTCACGTGCTCTCATCATATGCCACATTGACTACTGTAACACACTGCTCTGTAGGACCCGAGCCAATAGATCATGACCATGACTGCCAAACTAATACACCTCTCCTACAAATCTACATATGCTGCTCAAATCTACTAATCCCTGCAGTGTCTTGCTGTCATACTCTTATTCTAGTTCAAAATTCTTAGATTAATCTGCAAAGCACTTAACACACAATGCACAAATCCAGATGCATTGGATGTGCATCTGTTCTCCTCCTCAGTTATTGGCTCTTCACATTCACACATCCAGAACCTAATTATGTGCTAGCCTATGAAATTCCATTTCCAATCCCATACATTCCTAGAGCCTCTAGGCCTTTACGTATTCACTAAAAATCCACCATTTCTGCCAAGCTTACAGCCCAGAGGCCTGACTTATTTCCCCACCTTTTATAACACTCTTCCAATTCTCTTCCAACACCCTCAAATTAAGGTTTATCCATTTTCACTACATATCAATTGGTAATTTCAAGACTGTCAGGATCTCTACCACCAGACTGGTCACCATCGCTTCTCTGGCACTATATAACTCATAATGATAATGCTAATTTGTTTAAAAATTCTTAGCACTTTATCCTACAAAAACAGTTACAAAGTACATTGGATTCTTCACTGTCTATAGATATAATGCTTTATATGCAGTATGATATAAGTGGTAAAATAAACTGGAGCAAAAAGCAGCAAAAGTAAAGCAAATGTTGCACAGTCTGAAGCTGACAACATGGAAATGTTAAATCACACATACACACAAGAAATAGCACAAGCCCCTTTAAGTCAATGACTGATTCTTCCCTTAACATTTTCCAGGACATGGGAATAAAAGGAATCACTTGTCACTTGTGCACTTGTCACACTGTCACTCATGCACAATGAATTATTGATTTCTATATTTTGCAAATGAGATCAAATCCAGTTTGTACAGTTGTACCCTTAGTCAATATTGAACAAGGTTTTTTAGTTATCAAAATAAATATGTATATGCTAAAGTAAAATGAGAATAGTATGCCCTTCTCCATATATTAATACTGAATAATTAGTCAAATGCAAGATAATTTGGGTTCTAACGGGCTAGTAGAGATTTGACTTTAGATACTTCTTTAACAACAAAATACCAGATTATTCTGTTTGGTAGGAGACAAGTTTACCCGATAGGTCTTCATTACACATCCAGTTGAGAATGTCTGATATTATCTGCAATTCCAATTTCCATTATTGATCCCACACTTAATAGTATATTGACTAAAACAGAGACAATGTGTCATGTTAATTTTCAGAAATCACATTGCTATTATTGTTGAATAGATCCTTGTGCTGAAAACAGTTCTAATAACAAAGCCTTTAACATTTTAACCTGCTTAAATGTGACTTTTTTATTTAATACTTTTTATTTTAGTTATAGGTACACTTGCTTGATATGGGGTGGTTATTAAATATGATTTTGTTTAGTTATACCATTGGGTAAATACAGCTTGAAGGGTTCATTTACTAAGATGGGTAAACTGCAAGGTAAATGCAATGTGTTGTATCTACCGCTCTCCTGCAATTCACTTCAACTACAATAGTGGTGCTGGTTCTCTGTTGACTCAGCAAGGTCCCTTAATGACAGCAATTTTTGTACACTGATCCACACCCACTCAAAACTCTGCAGTTGGGGATGGTCCCCTTTTTTATTATAATAAGCAAACTGCAAGGTCCACATTTCTGACAGTTAGTGAATAGAGGCCATTTAGCACAAAGTGCACCTACTATATAAGAGGTGGCACATGGGCATTACCTGCGCATCCACGTTACCATTGCGATTGTCATGAAGTCTGTGGGCACAAGGCACAATGGAAAACTTATATTTACTGGGGTCCTACTTCTGCTTGGGCTGTGAGAATCTTATTGGTTACTGTGGATAAGTTTGTTTTGAAAGTCCTATAGTGAACCTTCTGCTCAAGGCAGACATGATGTACAATGGTACCTTGAAGTCTAGCACAGTGTGCTGCTTGGATATCCTTATCTAAGTGCACAGCATGCTTTTCGGGAGTACAAGTACAAAAGAAGGCATTGTATTTCACACATTAATGCAGCCCTCACAGATACAGGCATTTTTCATTTAACATATAAATAAGCGAGCAGAAGGAAAGCAGGAAGTAATCTTGCAAATGCAGTATCATTCTGGACTTAAAAGCTATTTTGTCTGATGGCTCTTGTAGTGTTTGCAGAGAATGTGGCATATGGGTTAATTTCCTATGCATGTTGCTTGGCTTTGGCCAAGCACATCACAAACTGTTAATGCTGTTAAAGGAGAACCAAACCCTTGCTAATAAATCTACAACCCCCTACCCTACATAGACCCCCCTCCCGGCTCCCCCCGAGCCTAGGTAGTACCTTTGGTAAATACCCCTAACTCTTTATTTATCAAATCTTGAAATTTAATATTTACCGCAATTCAAGGTTTTTTTTGCACTAAAACTCACAAACTAGAATTATAACTTCAAATCAAATATTTATTAAGCTAATTAAACTATGTATTTAATACAAGTTTTTTGAGTAAACTCACATATTTGAGTTGAGTGTTTTCTTCGCTTTTATTCATTCGCGCTTTAGTTAAAATTTACTTAAACTTAAAAATTTGTTCACATCATGGAAGCTTATTTATGCTGATATGGCCAGTGTGATGAACAGATATCTTCCTTTTCTTCCTGTAGTACAAATTATCAAGAACTTAACAAGTTCTCCAGCTGTATCTTTCTTTCTCTTTTTTCTCTCATGCATTGTTCCCCATGTAATAAATAACATTTTTTTTTCATGCAGTAGAAGAGCATAGACTGAGACCTGCCTGCATAAGAACCTAAGCCAACCCATAGCTTGAATCTGGAAATTTAGCTTCAACAACAATTTTGGTCAACTATACATATACAATATTAGGCACACTGGTTAAACAGCTGAAGCACTTACAAGTCAATGTTGACAGTCTGGCTGATCACACTGAGACAATTTAAACCAATGTAGACAAACAGAGAGAATGAATGGGAGGATAAAAATTTTCTCAATGTCAATGGTCTAAATTCACCAAACAATAGATGAATACTGCATAGCTTTCCTTCAAAAGCTACATCACAAGAGTTCAGCTAAATGATGTGACAGATGAATAGCAGCCTAATCAATACACAGAATCAAACATTTAAGAATGCTATGTATACATCTTATTGCAGGCCTTGAAATACAAACCACTTTGAAATCATACTCAAACAACAACCATGCCAAACCTGTTTGGTTTCCCATAAAATGTATGGCAGGACTGCAAGCAAACGTATATACAAAAAGCACAGAATGAATAGGGCTTTTGCAGATTCCATGAGATTCCATGAGACACTGTGACATTCCAGCTTACTATAATGCTTGAAGGAGCTTTTGGTGCTTTACTTCTATATCAACAAAATTTTAGTGACTGACATAGAAGCTGAAGCAAAAGGTGCTTTGGGTCCTTTTCATAAAAGAACAATGGAGATTATATTAAAATGTTCTCTTGCCCTCATTTTTGCAATGTCTATATAATATCTATATTAATGTCTATATAATATCTAGTTTATTTCTAGTCAACAGGTGTCAGGCTTGTAGCACAAGTAAAGCCTGTATCACTGTGCTTCCGTTGCCTTAGACTGCATATAAAGATTAATAGTAAAATGAATTTCATCTAAAATGAATTCAACCACCCATATTTCCTTCTAGACATCTTAAATATATTTACTAGACTGATGAATTCAATTATTATTTTGTGAAGTCCCAAATGCAGCTCTAGCTAAAATTAAAATAAAAAGAAGAATTTCCAATAATTAAGTACTGAAGGGAATTTCACTGTGATTAAAATATGGAAAGATTGGCATTTATACCGCACTGCTAAAATAAAAAAATAATAATTTGTAAAAAAGCACAAATGCAAATATAAAGCACAAATGCAAAGTGACATAGAACATAAAAGCATATATGAACATAATAATAGGGAAATTATATAAGTTCAGTGGTGAGCTCTATAAAGAAAACAGACAAGGCAAAAAAATCAGTAGCCCCTTAGACCTATCTGCATTAGAGAGGTTGATTTAAAGCAATTATCTCCATTGTGAATCCGATTTCTCTCTACCACACACCACATGGAAAGTGAGGAATATTAAAATATCAGTAGGTTCTGTGGGGGTTGGGTTAATTGAAAGCAAACACCTCAATGCAAACCTCCCTTTCCCATATGCCCAATTTGCACTGGTTAATTCTAAAGGATCAACAGAGATTACTTCTACCTTATAATTGGTTGCAGGAGCCTGAGAAAGGCATTGACCAAACCCTAACCCCCAACCCCTGGCCAAAGGATCAGGGGAGTCCATAAAGAGTAATAGAGCTTCCAATTCCACCTGTGTCCTCCCCCACCAAAACGATTTATACTAAAATGACTCCATTTACCTTTACTGGTATGACATCTAAATTGTGAAAGGATACATTGAACTGAAATATTAATTTAGGTAATGCTGTGTCTTATGAATTTCTCTCCAGTTTTAATGTGCGAATGTATAGTGGGGTTGCTGAACGTAGAGATGGTTCTCATAAAGAAGGTTAAGTCAAAGTAAACTCAGAATATATACCATACAAGTCACATAATTTTTGCTAACTTCTTCCTAGCTATAAATTATAGGTCAAATGCTAGTAGCACCACGATTAAATTACCCATACCGCCCCTGTTATTACGTGTGCATCAGCAAACCAGAATCAATTTTGTAGCCTGTGCAGGAACCTTAAATCACACATGTTGCCTAATATATTAAAAAAATCACTCCATGCTCATATATCTGTAGATATTGCTCCCTGATGGTTACACAGGTCTTTGTCAAGGAGACAACTTTTCTATTACACATAGTTGAAATAATTCTCAGCTGTAGTCATCAGCATTTATATTTTACATTTCAGTAATATAACTCAGCCCTTCAGTTATAATCAGCACATTAGTATTTTAGTTTACAAATCTATTAGACATTGGCAATTGTATTACAATTTGTTTATTTTTTGTGGTTTCTGAATTATTTACCTCATTGTTTTATAGCGCTCTAGTTTATGTCAGAACTGTTTACCTGCATGTAAGCCAATTGATGTTAGTACTTGCTATACAGTCCAGCTGCTCTCATCTAACTCCAGTGGATCCAACTAAATATGAAACAAAATTACCAGTGGCAATAAAATCTGATGCATAGGAAAAAGTACATCCTAAGCACCAAGTTTACTCTCAACATATAATCATTATCCTTTACATTGTATTTATGTAAAACATACAGATAGACCTCAAAAAAACATTTTACATTTTTTATGTAAAGCAGAATATGTGTTCAGTTTTCAGCGTGTTACTTATTGAGTCAATTGAAATATTTTTGATCATTTAATTTGCATGTTATTCCCTTCAGTTAAAATACGTACATATAACGCCAGTCTTTTAATATGTATAATTGTTGCTGCCTTACTGCCATTATACTGTAAGCCTTGCAGTCCCTATAAAATACTGTTATTAAGATTGTTATGACCTCTGGCGTGTGTGATTATTATTACTAAAGAGCAACTGATTTATAGGCTAGTCTGTTATATTAAAAATTCATTATAGTATATTTGTGTCCTTGAAGCTAGTGGTGACCTACTCTTCCATTGTAGCTTTAAGGACTGAACTATTTTATGGTATAATTAGTGTCTGAACATACAGTATTAAATATATTATAGATATGGCTTTACTCTTGTGGTTTCATTTTTCCATAAATTTTATTCATAGAAAATTCCTGTCCTAGCCTAAAGTAACATTGTTTCAGCCTTGGAATTTTCAAATATTGTGTGTGGGTTCCCATACACTGACATGCACAGATATCACCTTCATCTTATTAATTTTAAATCATATTTAATTATACATTATTAATAGAGCAGACATGCATAAATCTACCCCCTCAATTTGGAACCAATAATCAACAGCAACTACCACAGCCATGATAGCCATAAAAATATGCAAGTAACTAGTTAAAGTTTTTCAGAATATAGTTGTCCAATAAGTAGCCAATATATGTTTTAAATTAATGTTCATGCTTACATTTAAAATATGAATATTCTACTGTTTCAATATCTTTACATTCTTACATTCAGTGCAAAACATATACAGGACATATGTGCAAGATAAACATACAGAATATATGTGCAAGATAAATATATAGTATATATGTGAAATATACATATATGGGATATATGCTTATAAAAGTGTTATGTTGTAAGTATTCTCTGTAGAATTTTAAAGTGAATATGATGCACTGTTGCCCTGCACTGGTACAAATTATATGCTTCAGAAAGACTACTATAGTTGATATAAACCAGCTGCTGCATAGCCATGGGGGCAGCCACTCAGTTTGAAAAAATGAGAAAAGGGACAGGTTGCATAGTAGAATCCCATTGTATTCTACAGAGCTTATCTGTTATATGCTACATAAGCCTGAGCCCTTTTCTCCTCTTTCAGCCCTGAATGGCTGCACCCATGGCAGCTTGTTTATATAAACTATAGTAGTGTTTCAAAAGCAAACACAACATATTTACCAGTGCAGGGCAACAGCATATTATAATTGAAATACTTTAAAACATTTCATTTTTTTGGTGTTGCTTTTCCGTTAAATTTATTGCCTCTAATTGTTATATAGTGAAAGACATTATTTAGGTTGAAAAAAATTAATTATTGTCCATCAAGTTCAACCTCTCCAATTGAATTTATCATGTAATGTTAATGTTGTATTGGTTTTTATTGTAATTTCAATAATTATTTTCCTTTGACTGGATAGTCTCTGATAGACTGGATTGTTTTGCTGGTTGAAATGCCTTGAAAATTGAAGTTGCCCTGAAACATGTTAGGGAGATACCATACACCAGTCATCTCACTAGAGCTGCAGACAAGAACAAAGTGAGTCTTCTAACTGAAAGGTCAGGGATTACCATTTTGCCTTATGTGAGGACATTCTTCACCTGCAGCTACATATATTTTGACATACTCCTACCCAATGCATTTTTCATAAAGCTTAATGGCAGTATGTATGCAAAATATAGTGCAGCCAGACCATGCCTCAGTCTAAACCATATCACTATAAAATGCACATGCTGCAGGCTAGCCATTGTCCACATACCAGGACTCTGTAAGCAGCCTTTCACTATACTTCAGTAATGTGGTGGATTCAGCATCGTAACTAGAGGGGGGGCAGGATGCACAGCCGGGCCCCCCGCCCCCTCCGTATGCCCGGAACTGGCCGGAATAAGCGGTGCGCGAACTGCCGGGGGGCCCTGAGGGTCTGCAGGCCCTGGCCCAATCGCATCCCCTGCTCCCCTGGTAGTTACGCCACTGGGTGGATTCCATATGAGATAAGTCTGGCTTTGGGGTGCAGTCTACCCTAGCAACTCAGCGGTAAATTCAATGAGAAGATTGATTAAAGAGGGCATGAAAAGAAAGATTAGAAGTAAAATGTAACAACAATTGCAAAGTTGTAGCATCACATATCAATAGTTTTTGGCTGCTGTAGTCAGGTGTTTAGGAAAAAGCATTAACAGAAGGCAAATAAGTAAAAAACTAGTAAAAAAAGACAAATTAAAAGGTTGCTTAGCATAAAACAAATCTATACCATAGAAGAAATGTGAACTATGCCTGTAAAGGAGAAGGAAAATCATTTGCCACTAGGGGGTGCCAAATGTTAGAAACCTTGTATTTACTTACCCGACAACCCGGGTCGGTGCTCCTATCAGCAGAAAACTGCACCGGCCAGGGTTCTTCCAGCAACCAACACGGAGTGACCCTCTTGCCGAACTTTAATGAAAAAGACAGCTATTTCATTCCACTATGCATGCATCTGCCCCCGGAAATTTGACGAAAGAAAAAGCAGGAAGAGGATCTACTGCAACAGTATAATTTTGTCATCATGCCAACAATATAGACTTTCCAGGTTCCCTTTTAATTTATTTCTTACTGTTTATTTACTTGAAAGCAGTGTAGATAGATCAAAAGGCCCTGGCACTGCAAGGGTTAAATAACTGAATATTATTAAACCCTGAGAAAGCTAAAAGAATGGGGGTGTTATGGCATGAATGAGAAAATTCATTGGGATTGGAATTCTTAGACTGAGCTAGGCTTTCCAGAATCTAGTTTCTAGTCATACCCATAAATCTCCCATTTATATTGATGATCGTCAGGTATTTTTTATAAGAACCACAGTGGTGCATATGCCAAAGTAATAATAATCAGGTTCATTCTGGAAGTAATAAAAAGCGTTAGTTTTGCATGAACTAAGCTGTAACAGTTCAGTGAAGCACAATTTCAAGTAGATGATTGCCTTACAATTACTTGCCTATTTTAGCAGGCCTGTGTACATAATGGCAGTTACCCATTCATTGATTTGGAAGCTTTGATTCACTCAAGCTGAGTTCTTCTGGCATAAGCCTCCAAAATTTCAATTGCTTCACTGTTATTATGCAGAAGCTAATAAAAAGGAAAGGAAAAATACTTGGATTTTTATCCTTTGGTGAAGTTGGGTGTGAATAGTTTTTTTTTTTGTTACACAGGAGAAGGCAAATATATTAGAATCATTTGCTTCTTTGTCAGATATCTTTTCAGGCTTCATTATACTGTAAGTCAGCAAGGAGCACTTTTTTGGCAGCAAAGGCATTTCTGTCCATACACATTTGAAGCATAGATAATTGCTCACAATGACTTAAATGTGGTTCACAGCTAAAGAGCCCCATACTTACTGCTGCCAGTGAAACCAATGAAATGTAGCTTTGTACTTTTTCCAGAACAAATCTTAGACTAATAATGCTTTGCTTTACTAAGTAACAGTTAGTTATCACATTTCTTTTAGAGTAAACAATATACATCAAGAGCACCCATTATAGACTAGAAATATAATTGTATGCTGATGGACTGAAACAGCAATTTGGTACAACTAGTGAAATGTTACTAAAATCCATTATTCCAATATTCAACAAATTGTTTTCGTCTTGTAATACAGGTATGGAAACCGTCATCCGGGAACCCATTATCCAGAAAGCTCCAAATTACCGAAAGGTCATCTCCCAAAGAATTCATTTAAAGCAAATAATTAAAATTATCTTTTTTCTCTGTAATAATAAAAAGTACAGGTGTGCTTGGGACCTAGGGTTTTTCCAGATAATGAATCTTTCCATAATTTGTATCTTCATACCATAAGTCTACTAGAAAAACATAATGTTCAAAGTTCGATTGCTGTGCACCTCAAAAAAGCTATAGCTAATGGGGGGGAAATAAAAAATAGAAAAAATAATATAGTGTAGTATTTTTGATTTTGTTTATTACACCGGATATAAAGATAAAAAATGTGAATGTGAACCTAAAAATAAAAAATAACCCGTGGTGTTGTGAGATAAAGATTTTTATAATATTATAGAACCCACATTATAAATCGTGACAGTTTATACAGTGGCTTTCACTTAGATTGAGCAAGACATTTTTAGAACCACAGTAGTCACGGTGGTATATTGTACTCATGAGATAAGAGTTAAGGAAAGCATTAAGTATAGTTAGGGTTGCCACCCAGCCTAGCCGGTAAAATACCTGCCAAGGCCGGGGCCAGTATTACAAATTTACCGGCAATGTAGCTGCCGGTAAAATTTTAATACGATTAAAAAGAACCCTTGGCCTGCCCCCAATCCCCTGGACATTAGCTTTTCTTTTGCTTCTTTTAGTGTCCGTGGTGCGGGCCACGCCCCTTTTGACATCACGGCTCGCCCCCTTTTGACATCATGGCCCGCCCCTTTGTGTCCCCACCCCCCACCAGCCGGTAAAGAATTTATAAAAAACGTGGCAACCCTAAGTATAGTAAGCGATCCACTCCGCTTTCGTTCTATATATATATATATATATCTTGAGAAAGGTCCCAATAGGGACCGAAACGTTGGAATGCAACAGAAATAAAAAAACTACTTTTTACATATGGGAGTGCTGGTTCTTCGCAGAATTTGTATATATATATATATATATATATATATATATATATATATATATATATATATATATATATATATATTTTTTTTTTTGTTTTTTTGTTTTTGTTTTGTTTTGTTTGTTATATGACCACATTTCTCAAGATTTCCATTAAAGAGCTGCCACAAGTTTAAGCAAGGCTTAAATACTGGGGTTAAATGGACCATCCCAAATCTATTCAGCTAAGTTTACTGCCTATTGTTATGCAGTTCTGTCTTAGCTCCGCCCCTTCCCTCAGTAAGCTTCCTGCTCCTCCTCTGTGTGAGGAAAAAGAAAATCAGAGTAGGTGGGCATCTGACAAAGTGTGTGTGTGTGTGATAGAGAATATAAATGAACTTGTGTATAGATAGCTGTGTTAATACTTATTTTCAAATTATTAAATCTTAAAGGTGCAAGTTGGGTGTTAGTTTGTCTACAACCATTCGCTCCAGGGCATTTGCCACAAAGCAGATTGACCCCTCCAGTTCCTTATCCCACTGTCTCTATTCACTCTATTTTGCAATTTGCAATTGGTTTTCATTTTTATTATTTCTGGGTTTTGAGTTATTGCTTTTTATTCAGCAGTTCTCATATGATGCGGGCTGTAAGAGTAATTGGTGGATATAGAACTACTTGATTGTTGATGTTGTGCAGACTGACGATTGGGCATAATCACTTGGAACACTTATATTTTCACAGAATTCTGACAGCTGGTTGTTAATGCATGCATGTATACAAATAATCAAAGCTTTTTAAAAATAGCTGCCTTGGGGACAAGTTCCTCCTAGACTAGTGCACACTTGGGCAGATTTATTATGATTTGAATGGTAAATTCAAATTTGAATTTTTGAGTTGGATTTTGGTCAAAACTCACAAATTCAAATTGGTAAAAATCCAAACTCGAATTCGAGATTTATCATACCTCAACCCTGGGAACAACTGTAATTCGATAGTACACCACCAAAAACCTGCCGATTTCATGTAGAAGTCAATGGCAGAGGTCCAGTGACCCATTTGAAGATGTTCTTGACATTTAATCGAGTTCCTTTCGAATTTGATCCGAGTTTTTGGTTTGGTAATATTCTTCAAGCTTTAGACGTTTAGAGTTTTTTCTTAAATAAGATACCATTCGAGTTTCGAGGTCATTCAAGTTAATTCGAGGAAAAAAAACTCTATCACTCGACCTTTGATAAATATGCTCCTTGGCCAGGCCAAAATTGCTTATTACATAGCCATGTCACAGGGTTGTTTAGTAATTAGTTTGAATGAGCTGTGTCTAGCTGCACTAAAAAGGATGCACTTTCAGAGTGCATTAAAATTAATTAGTGATATTAGAATATAATATTTTATAATATAAATTAATAATTTGTATACTGTACTATAATATTTTTTCATGAAGTGTTTCTTTATAGTGTTTTACATATGGGCTGTTTAATGGGATATATTTTATAGAGACCTGCAATGCTTTGGCTTATAGTTTCCCTTCAATTTCTTATGAATCTGGCTTTGTGCAATGCTCCCTAAAGTTAGAGGCAGCTGAACAACTAATGTGATAGATTTAGCTTCCTCTTTATGATGTTGCAAGTGGAAACTGAAGAGATTTGTTACTGTGTGAGGTTTTATATCTACTATTTCTGTACCTATGAGTCTATTTAATCTTTAGATGTCCTTGAGTAAGGGAGCCTACCTCACACCTCTAATAATCTCCCACTAAATGAAATTTGTTTCAGGCACTTCAAACTACCAGAAGTAATCTGCAACACAGCCAAATCCAATAATTTCTCTTTATTTAATAGACCTTAGAATTGTTGAACTTTCACAAATTCATTTTTCCATTATGGTGGTCCAAAGGAAAGCAACCAGTCACAACAAATACACAACGTATATTCATTTAGCAATTTATATTAATATTCCATAAATGGAAGGTCTGCTCTACTAAGAATAATGTAATTAGCATTTTCTTTCATGTAAACAAAAACAACCGCTATTTACATTACCCTAGGCAAAACTACATAACTGATGATAGCACTGTTGGATGGATTTTGCAGACAGGCTAGAGTTTTTTTTTGTGAATGGCTATGGTCCTAGTGAGTAATCTACCTTAAAAGACAGACTGTAACACTTGGATCTCTAGTATCTTAGAACACAATTTCCCTTGAGGCTTATGTGCAGAACTTTCTTCCTGACTGATTACAATTTAAAGCATTAGCAGAAGCAAGATGAAAACTGTACAGCAATTACTCAATTCACTTGTTAATTTTGCACCAATATTCTGTTGCCACTACAATTATTATCTCCGCAGGAACAAGTGGAATAAGTATTGGCCAGGCATCATTATTATTCAAAGGTTCTTAATTCAATGTACATTTTCAGGATTGGTTATAGAATAGACAAAACTAAATCTGATCACTTAGAAATTACGTTACACGTACTATGCTGTTGAAGGCAGCAATGTGCATGTATGTAATGGGAGCTCCTAAATGAGTGCATGATCCTATGTATAATGGCATTACTGGCAAAATGACCCTATGTATAATGGCATTACTGTGCAAGTATTGTTGGTGCAGTCCTTACACATCTTATACTGTCAGAAAAAGAAGTATTTGTTTGTATACAT